>NW_027271756.1:0-540000 GCF_040938485.1 Diadema antillarum | reverse complement strand
TATCCAACACGGCATACATTAATGTGAACAATAGTGATTGTGATGCTGCTTATAAACATCATCTTTATCATTACTGCGGAATCGGAAACTTTCACCACATCCACCTATACTCATTGATATGGCAATGATGATCATAAATTTTGCAGTCATAACAGAAATAACTCCAAAGAATACCGATGTTTAGAATAGAAAATAGCCAGAAGCACATTATCATCGTACATTTTCCAACTTTCCGAGGACGACTTCTCATGTTACGATGCCGAGGAACTTGGGCGAGTCCCCGGATGTCCATTTTTTTTTTCCACGTCGAATTACCGTCGGAAAGCCCTCGGCCGCGCCTCGGCTTCTTAAAAAAAAGGGCCTGAATAAACACTCGCATTTCCCTCCTTATCGGATTATCAGAGGAGTGTCACGGTGGGGATGACGAAGGCAGGAGAAAGACGCTCATTACGGTGGCGACACTGTCTCCGAACAGCCCGCGGCAATTTTTACGTAAAACTATATCGACCTCCCGAAAATCTGCAGTTTTACAGGGAAATTGTGTGTGCTGTTTGTTGATTTTTATCCCCCTTACCTCTCCCATCCCCTCTTTCTCTATTTCCCCCTTCTTCTCGTTGCAGTAACGATCGCGGAACGTCATTAGCGCTAACACTATCAAGATGCTTTGAAGTCTGAATTCTGAGCTCTGGACTTCTTGTCAAGTTTCATATCATGCCTCAAAATATTTGGGTTTTTTCCCCCTACTTTTTTGAAGGGAAACGGGATTAATTGGCGTGCCCTACTTTGACATAATCTGATGGTTCGATACTCAACTTTCAGGCTAGATTCCGATCTTGGGAAATTCCTGTTTCTTGTCTGGAAAGCGCATCCACGAGACATCTGAGGGATGCTGACACGGGAGGCCACGGCTGCGAAACGTTTCAAAGATGCCTTGGAATTAGGTCGTGGTGGAGATGTGTTTCTTGCTGCATGCGTTACCGTTTTCCATGATATGGGTCAGCAACAAAACCCTTATGCATATTTGAAGAAGCTTAAACCTGCATGCCTTTGTTGAGATCTGTGTTATGGGGTGTATGTTGTCATTCTATGAAATTAGCAGGGGCGCGTGACTCTGCAATGGCACCCGTCCGGTTCATTCAGGTAGCAACAGGTAGCAAAAAAGAAAAAAAAAGAAGAGAAAATGTGTCATCACCTTTCAAAGAGACAAAGACAGCCTGGAAAGAACCCGGAGGATGAGGAGGAGGAGGAGGAGGAGGAGGAGGAGGAGGCGGTATACGAAATCATTGATGAGCATTCGTTGGTGGGCGTTTCAAAAGGCAAACAACCTTTCCAGATTTCTTGCGTTATATTTGACGTATACAGATACCATCTAATTTGATTTTATGTACTTATTCATTTATTTTGGTTTTATTTCCACAGGGTAGTCTCATCAAGACCTGTGCTAGATATTACAACAGTATGTATACTATTCATTTAAGTATGAAAAGTACTGCTGGTAACCAGCGCTTAAAAACTTGAAATCTGTATTAAAAAAAAAATAAATCTATGAAATGAAATTAGCTAATGTAGTGCTGACGAAGAACAACAAATCATTAAAGTGTCATCCACCACAGAGCTAGTTTGATGAGATCCCTGCTTGATGACATCATATCTCTCTTCTTTTTTTTTTTTTTGGTTGTTGTTGTTGTTGGGGGGTCGCATTTGTGCTGAAGTCAAAATATGTCAGACTATCTTATATTGGTCAATAATTGGCGCATCATGATAGAGAAAGATGACAATAGTATATATAAAGTTTAATGTACTCAGATGTTTAAGGCACGCATATACTTTTTTAAAGACTTGTACCAGACGCTCCTCAGTTATATCATGCGAGCGGCTAATACTTGAAGTTGGCCAATAAGGTCATATGATTGATGGCACTACACATGCTCTCCCTATATCATTATTTGTTTACTTACGCATAATGTAATCATATCCACATCAGTGGATGCGTCAAAGGCAACGGTCTAAGGAAAACTTTCTTTGACCGTTGCATTTGATGCATCTACCAAGATATGGACATCTTTCAGAGCCTCCTGATCTCTTCAAACATATCAAGCGATGGGAGGATGATGGGAAAAAAGGAAATCATGTCAGAAACAGAGAGGAAATGTAAAAGTATGTTTTGTCTTGTGCACCATTTATATCACTGGAAAGCACGGAGGCGGAGTAATGACAATTTTCGCTCTCGAAATAGACGTCATGGCGGTATTTGTCGAAAAATGTCACCATAGTTATTTTCGTTCTAAAGTATTTGTAGGACAGATAATTGATTATTTATAATCATAATGTCACCATTAGCAATTCACCTAGCAATATGTCATGCCTCTTATTCTTTTCCCAACGAAAAACAGAAATACTGGGCATCTTTGCTCAGAAAGACAGGCGAGAAGTTGCAGGAAAGGTGTTCGTAGCACCTGTCAAGATTTAACGCTGACACCTGGTTCTCATGGAGGCAAGAGAAAAAGGGACTTTTGGGTTTGCAGACGGCTGCGGCCTCACGAGGCGGGAAAAGTGCGCGACGGGTGTCACTGAACTCTTGGCTGGATTCTTGATTATAACGCTCCCGCAAGCAGGTCGAAAAGGGCGAGACTCTGCGAAAAGCTTTCAGGTGTTGCGCGTTCCCGCTCCAGATAGTGTGTTCGGTATCGTGTGTATGTGGGTTATGGTGAGTGTGTGTGTGTGTGTGTGTGTGTGTGTGTGTGTGTGTGTGTGTGTGTGTGTGTGTGTGTGTGTGTGTGTGTATGTGTGTGTGTGTGTGTGTGCGTGCGTGTGTGTGTCTGTGTGTGTGTGCGTGCGTGTGTGTGTGTGTGTGCATGCGTGTTTGTTTATGTGTGTATATGTAGTGGTGGTTTTCGCCAGGTCCCCATACTGAAATTTCTTGCAGCATAACGTTGTATTTTAAAACCTGTATATATTTATGTATATTTATGATATTGCACCTCGTACATTCATGCAGAAATTCATGAAAAACAAATAGGATTCCCAGGACACTCAGGCTAGCTTGAAAAACAAGCTTTTGAAGCTTTTAGTAGCCACATCAAACTTCGTGTATACTTTATTTGTCCCTTTGTTTAAGCAACTGAATAAATACGGATTTTACAGTACTTTAATCTTGTCATTATTTGACTTGAATCATTTCTCAACAATTTTGTCTTGAGCCATTTCTCCATCAAAGTACTGTAATTCTTTCTGCTTGTGTTCACCTATCCTTTTTCACTTGTGGTTCGTTTTACTTCAACTTATTGAGAAGTGATTATCCACTAATGTGTGTATCATAGTACACTTTAATGTAAAATATGCCTTTATACAAGTATTGCACATATCCATATGTGTATATATCATGATATATACACATGTATTATGCGCTATGAGTTTTTGATTTATTTATTCACACGCAGCAGCTATGTGGCTCTAAAGGTTGTTTTTTCCATGAGAGCTTAAAGATGACATAGGGGAATTGGACTCTTTTATATTCTTACATCGAAGAAGGAATGAGCTTGATATTGCAAAATTCATGATGTGGCATTTCACTCTCACGCAGTGATCGTTGAGGTTAATACGACCGCTGTCTCTAAATGTGCTGTACATTAGCACATTCGTGTACTTGTTTTACATGTATGTTAAGACTTGTATGCTGTATGGGCTGGTAATATCCTCGTTAATACTCTGCTCTGCTCTGCCAAAAGTTGCACTCCGAGATCAATCCTTCTAATAGTCCACGAGAAAACCAGAGCTTTCAATTAGAGGACTCAATACCGTCCTTGTTTTTTTTCTTTGCTTTTTTTGTTTTGTTGTTGTTGCTGCTGTTATTGCTTTTTTATAGAGGATTAATTGTGACTGTTCATGTATGACATCGCATGTCAGAATTTCGGCGATCAGCGTTCGGTAGATGAATCAAGCTTGGTGAAAGGTACAATGATACGAAAAACCACCCCCCCCCCTCTCTCTCTCTCTCTCTCTCTCTCTCTCTCTCTCTCTGTCTGTCTATGGGTCTGAAATCGTCTTCAGTAATCGAGAGAAATTGGGTGGGCACAAAATGAGGGGTTGGTGTTCAGAGAAGTAACAAAATCTGCTCATTTCACCGATTAAAGCTCGCGATTGGCCGATACCTCAAGGCGAAATCTGGACGCGAGTATCATGACCCATGCCTTCTAAGGGGGGGGGGGGGGGGGGTAAAGGGCATTCTCTCGGGAGACACGTATATAAAGACGAAACCAAGAAGCTAAATCATTAATGTCCGAGAGCTAGTTCGAGAAATTGCAGCGAAGCGTGCTGGCGTGCATTTGCTTATACTGGTTTTTATGCATTCTTGCAATGCTACCATGAAAATAATGAATGAATATCTGAGTGACTTGTTCTAAGGTGGTAGGAGAGTCACTATAATATACTTTCTGTGATGTGAGCGGATACTATAACGTTTCCATGGCAAGTTAACTAGTGGAGTAAAAATTAGTAATAAATGGAGGTCCGTCTTTTCGAATGCGATTCTTAGGCACGCACTGGAATTACTGTTGAATTCGTTATTCACGTTACAGGTTCTTCCTATCAATGGCGTAAACTACACTACGAGAAAGAGGAAGCATCAAGTGTTTCACGTTGTAAGATGTAATAAGATTGGATCTATCTCAAGAAAGAGGAAGATATTGAGATATGCTTGAAAATTGAAAGCAGATTTTAAAAGTCTAAGGTTTGTTTCTTAAACACAAATCTTGTTGCTATAACGTTTTGAATTGATTTGCCGATTTTTAGATACAACGTGATATGTATGTAATTATTGAATTAGGAATAATTCGGAAGATTAAAATCAGTAAAATCTGAAACTGCTAAAGACAGAAATTTGACACAGTGTATTGTTTACATATATATATATACATATATATATATATATATATATATATATATATATATATATATATATGTATTGTAAGTATATATACTGAAAGAAATTGGACTGAGGCGGACGTTGCTCTCGATCTTGAGTCTCCCTTTTAATCAGTCGAGCTTTCGGCCTGTCATCAGGCCTTCATCAGAATCTACCAACAGAATAGTTATTATCTAAGTAATCTGATGTGTCATAATATAGCGCAATGACATATAATGCCAATCTTCTGAAATATCACCTTTGTATACACAAATCAATCATTCAATTCAATACAAAAATCTAATCTAACATCATCTCATCAACAAAAATACATCATTAATCAAAAAAATATATAAATAAATTCTTGTATCAAACTGCTGAAATACAATGACAATATTTTCTCATCATTTAAAGCATGTTCATTACAAACAAAATAGCATTATAGATATAGACATATACATGCATGTATAATATAACATGTTCATATGTATATTTCATTGTATATGTATACATACACACACATTCACACACCCACATACATACACACACACATATTCACACACCATGACACACACACACACACACACAACTACAGTTAATATAACACTATCTAAATCAACATATCATATATTTTTATATTACCAAAATATAATAATTTTAACAACTGCCAAAATATATCAACTTTCAAATTAGATACATAAACAGCAATAACATTCTATAAATTACCTAGGACGTGTATAACATGACGTGATGTCCTGCATCACAGCACCGTGTGCTCATCTTATGTCAAAAATATATAATTATATATATATATATATATATATATATATATATATATATATCATGTAACGAAATTCGATCTAACCGTTCCATTATAATTTGTCATAATCGATTGTGCCTGTAGTATAGAAATGGGCACACTATCGAAACGTTGGACAAACGTTTCAAGGTGGTAATGCATCATTATGAGTTTAAACATGTATTATCTAATATGTGGTTACTTGTTTGTCGTGGACAAGTTTGGATTATTTTAATACCAACTCCGGTTTAGACCGATGATACATGCCGAATTATGGTGACCATATACAAGAGATACTGTTAAAACGTATAATCATTGTACGAATTTTGTAACCACGCCAACATTGTAAATAATTTGAAGGAGTACTGCGGGTATTTTCCGCGTAGCTCACGGCCGTTCAAAATTGCCTCCATCAATCCGCGATAGGAGGGGAGGCATATAAATTGGCCTTTGTGTGACATACTAAGTAGTCCGCAACAAGTAGCCCGTGTATGATAATTTCCAATGTGTTGTTTATGTTCACTTCTACATGTAATAAACTGTACATGTGTTCCTGCATTGCTGACTGCATTGTGTCTTCTTGAGGGTTCTACCACAATACAACAAGTTGGAGAGTGGTGGTACATGTTTCTGAGTTGGAAGCACCGTTCCTGAGAAGACCAACTAGCAAGCCGTTGGATTACGGGTATAGTGGTAATGTGACTTGTCGCATAGTCCGTGCCCAATCCCAGTTCCAGTCGTCGCCGTTAGATTTCGGGAGAAGTGGTAATGTGACTTGTCGCATATGCCCTGTGCCCAATCCAAGTTCCAGTCGTCGCCTGAGGAAGTTGGTAACGGTGCGATACAGCACTTTACGCCGTGCCATCAACGATACCTGTGCCACCATATGGTTGTGACAGGTGTTCCACGTTAGCGTGACGGAGTTCGTAGCAAAAGTTGGTAGCAGAGTTGGTAACAAAACTTGGTAGCAGAACTTGGTAGCAAGAGTTGGTAGTAAAAGTTGGTAACAAAATAAGTGTACCAATTTAACATCCTCTACAAGTGACGCTTGGGAGTGACATACTTTAAGTGATGCTGAACTTGGTATGTGTTGGTGAGCTGCTTCTGACACAACATAATACATGGTAGCGTACAGACTAGTAGTTTTAATAATTTAAAGGGATCGTTGTAAACTGCAACAAAACGAACCCCACCTACTCGGCCATCCTGACACGGCTCGCGGAGACATTTGTACAAACAGTCAAATACACTCTCTTAAACCACGACGAGAAGGCGAGTTCGTCACAATATATATATATATATATATATATATATATATATATATATATATATATATATATAATGAATTCGAAGTATACAATTACACACACACACACACACACATATAGACCGACAAATGAAAATAAGATACATGAATATGCTTTGACTCACTCAATCCTCTCGAACAAAAACAAGAGAACTAGGTTAAGTTCCAGAAGTTCCGTATTAAACGATCATATCGAAATGATGATTCAAAATACCCCCAAACGCGAAAAACGATGAGAAGAAACCCGTTGCTTGTTAAAACAGCGATTAGATGATGCCAAGTGATCGTTTGGAAAAGAATAATTACAGTTTGCTGTGATACCTCCAAGGCTTGCACGCTATGGATGAAGAAGAGCTACCCACTCGTAACTAGAATCCATCTGTTTCATGTACCGCCGCGACGCACGGTGCAAAATCGCAACTTTGGCATGAAATCGGTTAAATGGGGAAAATGACAGTGTCAGTTTCAGCACACTGAGGAGCTATACCAACAGGGGTCAATCAGTTCGTATTCCTAAATCCTTGAGGGGGGTGGAGGCGAGCACATCCATATATACGGCATGCCGACGTGATCATGTCTGACCAGGGATAAAGATGGGCTATAATGCCAAATTACAGAATGATGCATTTAAAGCTGAATGGTGAAGCTGGTGGAAAAGAGCATACCGTATAGACTGCGATATCAAGGCGGATTCACTTGAGAGTTAAGGCTAGGACTAGCGCAACGGAATGTGTCTTAACTCTTCTCTTTGGTCTACTTATCAATTATTGTTGGATAGTCGGAACGTTGAATCTCTGTCATCATGAAAGAGCAGAACGTTAATGATCATATCATTTTGTCACAATGAGTGGGCTGGGGTGTATGTATGATATTGCTCGGAAGTGATTCAAATCCATCGCATCCACCGGTAAACATGCAATCTATTCCTCGGTCTATTTCGAGCACTGCATGAATTTACCTCAAGCGATATCCTGCTTTTGTTGATAAATCTACATCTCTGAACAAAAGTCATACAGGTAGATTTCTGTACGGCATCCTGTGCGCCATGGCCGCTGATGACTACGCATGTACCGCGTGACGTCACACGACGGGCGTAATTGACCATCACTCAAGCCGTCTCAGATGACAGTGCAAGTGCGTCCGTCAAGAAATTGCCGCAAGTACAGGCAAATATTTTCATTCTGAAAACAATTCCTCCCAAATGATGAATGGCACTGATGCTTGGCCAAGAATTCGAGAAGTAAAGAGTGCCGATGGTCCTATACCTTCCTAAAAACGGATTTCCTCTAATAGCGGATCTTTTCCTTTCTTTTCTTTCTTTCTTAATGGACTTGTGTATTCAGCGGATATTATAGGTGGCCACCTGCCACTCCTCCGTGCTAGAAAAATAATCAGTGGTCATCGCCACTCTTTCGACTGTAAATGAATTTATTTTGTGTTTCTACTGTTCTTCTGTATCCAGCAGTTGTCCAGTTGATGGGAGGGGGGGGGGGGGGGTCTTTGGCATAGTTTTAACCTTTCTGTTGTATGAGAGGAAAGGTCAGTTGCCGCTGTCACGGCCCAAGTAGGAGCCAACAGTTAAAAATATATATAATGAAAACACACTCAATGAAATGCCCGCTCATAACTATTACGGCATTACATTGAAAACAAAACAGTATAGGCCTTCTAATACAACTAACACTTGATTCCTATACGCTTTCATAATAATAATAATAATAATAATAATAATAATAATAATAATAATAATAATAATGATAATAATAATGATAATAATAATAATAATAATAATAATATTAATAATCATCATCATCATCTTAATAATTATAAAAACGATAATGATAATAGTAATAATCATAGTAATAATAATGATAATGATAATAAGAACAAATTTGTATAATATTTATAAGGCATTTCAGACTTGAAAAGAATTTCAATGCGCTTTACCCACAAATTATACCATAATACAAAATATAACAAAAAAAATTGCAAGTTACCAAACACAATATATTACTCTACAATAATTGTTTCTCATACGTATACCATAAAGGCTCAGAGTTGCGAATACATCTGACATGATTACATTCATAAGTTCAAATTCAACAAACATATTATGCTATTTTGTATAGATAAGTTTTGAGGCACGATCTATATGTGAAGACAGCATTGGAAAGTAATTATAGTTGTTAGTCTCCAAATAATGTTTGTTTTCCATCTTTAGGAATTATCGTTTACTCAAAATCGCAGAGCAGAGATCAAAGAATAAACAATTAACACTCTTCTCTCTCTCTCTCTCTCTCTCTCGTAGAAAAGATTTGTTTTTCGTAGGAAAGAAAATGCTGCCCCCCCCCCCAAAAAAAAAAAAGAAATGTAAGAGAAATTAATACCTGGCAGTTTTCAGACTCTGCTTTTGACAGTCACCATCATTGTTCTGATTCTAAAGATGTTTTATCACTTATAATTTCATCAAGATATAAACACCTGCTTCCTTGAATATTTAGTTGTTTTTCAGTAGCCTGGAAGAGTGCAAAGCTATTTTATTCACTCACAACGCCCTGAACAGGGTGTGCAATGTGCTACCTCTTTTGGGGAATTTACAGTATTTTAGAGACAAATAATAGAGATAAATTTCCCCTGCCGTCGCTCTCTATAATTTGTTATACAAATCCGTTTGTCACTTTACTTTAAAGCTTAGAGAAGATAAGGTGACAAATCGATAACGGTGCAAGAAGCGGTGTCTGTTTTTGCCGAGACTGAGAACCAGAAACACTGAGGGAATTTAAAGCTTAGGCAATTTTCTATTTCATAAACATTCGTTTCCCATTCCAAAATCATCATAAAATGTCGGCCGTTTAACTCCTTTTTTTTTTGTTTATTTTGTTAGTGTTGGTTGATCTGCCCAGAATGAAATATGAAAATTGGGGGAGAAAGCTTACTATGGAATAGGCTTGAAGGATGAAAGAAAACACTATGTATATATCCAGAGGATTGAATCAGTATATGCAACAAGGAAAGACGTTTTGTCTTTCCTAGCATAGTAGAAAAATCTTCATCAAAAGAAAGATCCATCAACCCTGTCTGGAATGATCCCCATCTACGTCAAAGAGAATAACTGGACAATTTATGTCCATTTGCACCTCATTAATCCAAACAATTACAAGCCCAACGTCATAACACCATATATGGCATTATCATTTTCACGCAAATATTCCAAATCATATGTCTGACTCTATCCATAGAGACACATAATATAGACTATGAATGCAAACCACGATGGATTTGATAAATTACATGCAATTTGTCTTTTCGTAACTCTTCCGGGAACGAGCATCTTATGAGGTGGTGATTGGTTTGAATGGATGTTCCGCAGTCATAGTCTTTATCAGCTGCACTCACCAACATATCCTTCCTTTATTACCCATCCATGGAGATAATAGTGCTTGCAACTTCCAAACCTGTATCTATACGAAGTCTGTTAACCCGTGACGCTCTGCAGGTAATTTGTTGAAGAAATTACAATTCTGTCTCATCAATTTGGCAACTCAAAAGTTTACTGCTCATCATATATCAGAGAAAGACTCTGCTGGAACTGCTTAGATTCATTAAATCGGCACAACAAAAAAAAAAAGAAAATTGCACCTTTCGGAGGGATGATATATCAACTTTAATCTTCTGAAATACGTTGCCGATTTAAGGATTAACTTTAAATAATATATATATATATATATTTATAAATTTATATATACATAAATTTGTATATATATATATATATATATATATATATATATATATATATACACACAGAGAGAGAGAGAGAGAGAGAGAGTATTTGATTATTTCAATAACCCTGCAACCGACAAAAGGTATTTCACTGAATAGGGGAGAGGATTGATAAGGAGTTTCATAGCACTCGTGAGCTGATGTGATCGCGAGTAGGACAGTCGTCGATGGACTTACTTACCGGGCCTCGTCCAGTGGAACCGCGTGGTCAAGTAAAGGGAGGACGTGGTCACTTTATCGACTGCAGGACACCACCTCCAGATCTGGGGCCCGTTTCATAAAACTTGTCATCAGTGACAAGTGCCACATTTCTATGACAAATTTGCTCACAGCCAATCAGATGCAAGGATTTCAGTAGCTTGTCACATCTATGACAACTTGTCACTGATGACAAGTTTTATGAAACGGGCCTCAGAACTTAGATTCGGTTCGGATGGAAGATTTTTCTACAAGTCATGATGCCGCAATATTTAACCGCTGCATGGTTCAGTTCAGTTCAGTTCAGTTTTTATTTCTGCATTTCAAAATCAATACAAATCAACAAATCAACAAAATACTTACTTAGTCATTGGCGGCTAAAGACCTTGTAAATATTCGTATTGGGTTATTATTTCTCAACCAAGCTGTAGAGGCTTTTCGTGTACTCCATGAAATGACGTGTGGTAGTTGAATTCTTCATACCGCTTGTTGTATTAATTTAACTTAATAAAGGTGTCGGTATTAACAGCTGTTTTTCAGATTGTTAGTCATTTTGTGAAGCGTAACGGTCTTATTCTCTTTTATGTTTTCCTTAACCATTTCTGTGCCAGGGACTTTGGAAAATGTACTCAATTCTTTAGGGTTTTCTGAACCATTCGGCACTCGAAGCATATAAAGGGTTAAGAAAGGATTCAGGTGCACACAAACACTGAGCACTTAAAAATTTGCAAACGCACTTTATTAACAAATCTTCAACCTCCTTCTAAGGAGCACATGTATTTGGGTTATACATGTACGTTGCTATAGCTTAACTTTCATCGGGGGGGGGGGGGGGGCAAATTCCGGATGGAAAGTTTGCCCACTTTGACTTTCAAACCTATGAGGAAACGTCTTCTTTGTCGCCATATTTATACCATTTAAAAAAATAGTCGAGACCATTGAAAGAAACAAACCTATTCTTCTTAAGGCGAGGGAATTGTTGTCTCAAATTATGTAGAAGGCATAATCTTATATATGTATGTATATATATATATATATATATATATATATATATATGTATGTATATATATATATATATATATATATATATATATATATATATATACACGCTGGAGAGGATTCGTGAATCCAGCTATACTACTCCCCCCCCCCCCCCCCCCCCCTTAATGTGTTGCGGTAGTCCCTCGATATATTTGAGTTGATGATTACGAAGGGAAAAAGAAATCCTCTGAGCTTAGTATTCAATTACACACTGTGAAAATGTCTGGGATCATAAGAATGTAAGGATATTAATTTGGTTTTGAGGAAATGATGAAATCACAATAAACGTGGATTTGATATAGTCAGCCGTGATGACACCAAAGACAATAATATTGACTTTTTTGCGTATAAACTGCATGAGAGAATATAGATTATTCCCACCTGATGGATCCGAGTGAGGCTGCAGAGAAATACTATGATATACATATATGTGATGGGGGATTATAGTCTATATTTATAATTTCTACGATGTGAAAGGGTCACCTGAGGTTCTCTGACTCCACCCGGTGACATCAGTGTCAGACAGAAAAGAAAATGATATATCCTGAAGGCGACCTACTTAATCTGACTGATGGTAACCCCGCGTGCTTTACAAATACCCCGGGTAGACATTCTCCGGGGCGTGTTTGCGTCAAACATCATTCAGCGTAACAACGTCATTCAGTGCATGATAGTGGAAGTAACATTAATTTCTCGCGGTTGCGTTGGAATAGTTCCCATTGTATCAACTTAAATGGAGGCATGTTTGAAGTAGAGCAAAAGGAAAAGAAATCACGATACATTTTGTGGCTCTTAAGAAGAAGAAAAAGAAGAAGAAAGAAGCATTACCTGACACATCTAGTTCAGGAAGGGAGAAATTTGAGGTAGACATCTACTCTGGGGGAATAGCAGAGTGAAACGAGGTTATTTATTATCAAAAGGAGAACTTCAGAGTTTTGTTGAACTCTTTTGACTTTAAAAAACACACGTCAATAAACTATCTACACCATGACTGTGATTCCTTTGAAGAGAAAGTATATAATTATATATTGATAGCCTTTATAGAGTTCACATGGGTATATAAACTTCGTCTTTTTATTGTTCGTCTATTCATTTTAAAACACATGGTGCGCGTGAGCTGGTGCGCACATTGCTTCTAAATCATCTGGTCCATATAACATCGATACTGTTTGAGGGAGTTTTCGCTTCAAGATGGAAGCTCTGCTGGACAGAGAGTTTAGCGGCCGTTCTCGTGACATTTTACTCCATTATTTGCGTTTTTTGCTCTGACGACGGAAGCAAAATCCCACGAGAGAAACAAAAAATTAAACCTAATACCCTCATTTTGTTCCGTGTCAGACTTTCATCTGCATAATAAGTATGATAAATATGAATTAAAGGGAGTATGGTTTTGGTTGAGATGGGGATTCAGGTTTTACATTTTGGCGAGATGATTAGAAAACACTTATATAATATTAAAGAGCGTACAATTCTGAGAGAAATCAAAAGTTTCTTTAATAAAAATTGGATTTGAATTGGAAAGAGACATAAAATAGGTCTTAATATAAAGGTGGGTCCCATCTTTTATTGGGACCATTTTGTTTTACTTTGTACTTCCTATAGGCAGTGTTTAAAGAGTTTAGTCACCAGTATGAAATCTGGACTGGATTCCCTAAGGGCTGATAAAACGTCCATGGATGTGAAACAGTTTCTACATCCGAACAGCCCTGGAAGTGACTCTACATGTCTGCATGTTCGAGGAAAGAGAGAGAGAGAAAAAAAACCCAAAATAACACACGAACAAAACAAAAAACGGTCGGTACTTTTGTACAGGAAATGAAATACCTCTCTCGTTACTAAACGTAAGGGATATTCGTTTCACACATTATGGCGCTGTAGCAGATTCCCATTTGCGTGTATGGCAACCCACAACCCACGCCGCTTTTGTTTCTTTGTTTTGGGGTGTTTTTTTTCCTGAGCAACAATGGTACATTCTATTAATGGAAAGACTGGTGAAATTGTGATCCGGAAATTTGCCTTGACGTTTGGTAAGACACACATTCTTCTTCAACTGTTTTTACAGCTATGTGGACTTAATGGAAAAAGAAACACCAAACAAGGAGAGTTTACTCCTCATGCGCCGTATTGACATTGAGTTGTTATTGTTAAAACTTCTGAAGAAAACATTGCCGTTGTATAAACCATTTTTACTTTCATTTTGAGAAGAAAAATGTCATTCGATGTCGCTTTCACATTTCATTCTAATCACAGTCCACATAATGTGAATAAATTGATTCAAAATCGTCCTTGAATATACCAAACACGTCCCTTGCCTGGTGAAGGAATACACTTGAGCATTCTATTTCAATGTTCGGATAATTATTGAAATGTACAAAATATATATATTTAAAACGTAACATATTCTGCCCTGCCTATCCTTATTCCCTAACCCAGAAACATTTTATACCCACCCACTCAAATCCCATCTATATCTCCTACACACAAGTAAATACACTCACAAACTCATAAAACAAAAACAACTAAACGGTTATAGTTACCTCAATCATTGTCGCTAAATGCATTCAATAAGAAATTCGAAAAGAAAATGCACACACACACCCACACGCGCGCGCGCACACACACACACAAACAAACACACACACACACACACACACACACACACACACACACACACACACACACACACACACACAAGGATGCATCCCGGGTGTGCAGCTGTAATGTTTGCCTCGATCACCGCACAGTAGACATGGATGATGATTAACCCGCTTTGAATCCGAACAGTAGTCATATTGTGCCATCAAGCAGCCGCCGTCGCTGATAATGAAAGAGCTGAGTATAGAATCTTCCGACTATTACAACACTAAAACTGCTTGCCATCTTGTTTTTGTTTTCCAATCTCGACCTCGCCTTGTATCAAACTGTCATACTTTACAACTGGTGACAGGGGGAACCGCGCACGTTGATAGCTCTGTTTACGTGGACGCCGTATTATTAGTCACCCCAACTGGATGCAGGCCCCAAAGTCATATCGTCGACTGTCAGATTCTCGCTACGGGTGGGACCGCCGGGAGGTCAATGCGCCGCCGACTGCCAAGGAGTACACGCGCTTAAAGGTCATTACGAGATTTCGGAAACCACCAGGGAAAGAGAAAAAACGGCAAAGAGGATATTTCTGCAGCTTGTAATCGTTTGATAACACATGTATCAGATGTCTTTTAGCTATTATGGGTAATTGGTGTGAGGACACACAGCTAACTACACTAAAAAAAAATAACTATTACAAAACAGCGAGGACGGGGTTCTTGCAATTTGCGCAGTTGAACAGGTAAACCGTCAGTCTATGAACAGAATAAACTGGAACAGTCAAGCCTACGCATTTCATGGCACATTTTATACATGTGAGTATATATATATATATATATAATTTATATATATATATATATATATATATATATATATATATATATATATATATAATTTATATATATACATATGAAGAACAATGGCGTCTCTGTTTGCTTATCCAAGCGCTAACGATATGTACATCATGCTACAGTTTCCACTAACTGGTATTCAACGCCATATCATCCTTAAGCCACACTGTTACCTTTAAAATACCCATCTAGGAGTTATCAACCAAAGCCTCATAGAACCTGTCGATGTTTTCTGATTAAAGCAGTCCTTGGTGTCATGAACCATTATCTGCGGACCGAAAGGTTCTCAGTAATACACGAGTACTCGTAAATTAAGTTTTGAGCTTTACAAAAACAAATCCAGATCGATGCCGAACTGACTCGTCAGTTTAGTACATCTTGCCTCTAGTGGAAAACACAAACAGCTTTCTTCTTCTACTTCTCTTTTTTCTTCTTCTTCTTCTTCTTCTTCTTCTACTTCTTTTTCTTCTTCTCAAGTAGGAAATCCATACATCAAAAGTTCGCAGGAAATACTGCACCCTCCCCCCCCCCCAAAAAAAAATAAGGCAATATAACGTCATGACGAAGATATAGACCTGTTGCTGTTGCTGCATATAGGAGACAAAATATGTTTTCCCTTCTTTTACTGGGAGTGGTATATGATGACAACGCCCACGTATGCCATCAGCACCAGAGGACTACCCTTGTAGATGGCGCCTCATAATCGATCGCAGCACCTGACGACTCAAGCGTTCACATCGGAGGGTTTTAGACGAACAGTTTCCTTCTGTCGGGTTCGCGCGTGCGTACGCAGTCCTTTTGCCTGGGAATTCTTCTACCTGCTCGCTGCTCAGTCATTGGTTATCTCTCCGAGAGCTTTTTTTAATATTTCGTCACAGTCGCGCATACGGATTGCCTTCCACAGGTAACACCAGCTTGTTTTCTTGATTAATGCCTATTTTGCTGGCTCGGCGTAACCAGTGGGGAGTTGACCGAAGACAAGTAAGGTCTTTTACTTAAGTGACCATCGCTTGACCTCTGTACGATTGCTGTGTCTCATTACTTCTGCATCATCTCCTCTCCCCTCGTAGTTTTTTTTTTCTTCTTTCTTCCTGCATGCGCTGATTAGAACGTGGATATGAATCCGTTTTCAGCAGTTTCAGGGCGACATTGGATTCTTTCGTCCGGTTTGTGACGAACGAGACGGGGGGCCAGCTCTCGGTTAACCCAATAAAGCCGACCAATTTTTGCATCGGATGGACATTCGAGCCCGGTGCACTGTTACAAGGTGAGTACTGTGGCAATGGGCCCTGTTGTTCTTACGACTCACCTAAGCTCAGTAATTGGCAGATTATACACAATTAAGAATATACGATTACATTGTCTGTAAGTATTACTTTCTCTCTCGACAGTGATAATTCAAATCTATAGCAAAAGGTGGGGCAAAGTACTGTCTCATCAAATAAGTTCAATACAAAGAAATTTGCGCAGAAAGAAATTAGTGATATTTCCACAAGTTATTGTAGGTATGGATAGGTTTGCATTTACTGCACCCTCTTAGAGATTTTCCTTTGTCCATCTTGCCGATGCAGAGCTGAATTTGAGTCTGCATGTGTGTGTGTGTGTGTGTGTGTGTGTGCGTAATTGTGTTTGTGTTCCTTTATGTTCCTGTTGAGAACGATTAAAGGGGATGGCTAGTAACTGATCAGTGGGAATCAGTGGGAATGCTGGGGGATGATTGTTCCAATGCTTGTGGGATTCATTTAAGAGTACATTATATATCTATTGTGTGAAAATTATTTGCTTCGGAATGGTCTCATATTCAAGTAATGTGCAGTTTAATGTTTCCAGGTTAGCATGCCTGTACAGTGACGGGGCGATCGTTAACGGGCCGTTAAAGATCGCCCCGTCACTGTACAGGCATGCTAACCTGGAAACATTAAACTGCACATTACTTGAATATGAGACCATTTCTGAAGCAAATAATTTTTACACAACAATAGATATATAATGTACTCTTAAATGAATCCCACAAGCATTGGAGCAATCATCCCCCAGCATTCCCACTGATTCCCACTGATCAGTTACTAGCCATTCCCTTTAATCGATTCAACAAAATGTCATAAGAAATACCTTCTAGCATTATCAATTCATACAAACTCTGAGGAATTTAATCCTGATTGTAAATCATCTTGATTCTTTTTTAATTATGATTTCATTTTATAAAATTGATATTAAATGACGCGACATTAGTTGTTTCATGCCCATGTGCTATTTTAGCAGAATGGCAGTGTTATGAAATACCAATATCTGTGCTTGATATGAAATACGAGGAGTGAGGGCTACTCCGTTTAAAAATTGTCAAACATGCATGTTCGCATGTGCCGTATTGAACACATATCTACTTTAAACAAATCAATAGTGATTTATAGTAATAGGCGAATGTGACAATTGTTTATTCAACTGAATTGTATTGAATTGGATTCATTTTTCAATTTCTTCTTCCACAGAACATAACATGTTGTAAGATAATTACAAATGATCTTGAGTGTACAATAATTGACTGTAATATGAAATTACAGGTAGTTTACGAATTAACTTTTTCAAACCAAACTTGTTAGATTTCCAATGCTCTGTGGGGAAAAGTGGCGCAATGGTAGCTGTATTCGGCAAGCCTGAAATCGAAACTGTACAAGGCGGAGTTTTGGACATTCCAAATGCCATCATGACTTCGTGAAAAACGAAGCCAAACAGATGAGATCAAAACAAAACAAAGCTGCGTCAAACGAAAATAGTTTTTTCGAGGAAAAACCGCCTTGCATGATATTTCGGGGCGCAGTGGCATGGGTTCACGTGGCTCGCGTTTGATTAATTTGGGCGACAGCGCAGCGAGTTGTGTCTTTCCTATAGGTGACGCTAGAGTAAAAACAAGAACACGACCGACAAGAATTGCGCCTAAATTTCCAAGTCAGACTTCAGACCACGGGTGTTGAACGCGATTACATTGTCGTTCCGCTGGATTAAGCACGGTCTGTCAAAGTTGTCAGAAAATGCGAGCATTGTTTCAAATATAAAGTATTTAAACGAAATGACGGTAGTTTTTAGTGTGCAGGGAAGACACTACGTGTTTGACTTTCTCTTCTGGCGGTAGACCTAGTTTCCGAGAATATGCCCAAAGTGGCGTGAACTGTTGACAAGAATTGTTGAATCAAAGTGGAAAACCGAGTTTTGCAGTTTAGGGGCTCAAGTGTCGGCACATGTAAAGTGCATTGCTGTTGTCCCAGAATAATCGAGCAGTTTTTCACGCGAAACTAGGCCGTGATTGATGTGTGTGCTGAATATGTGTTTCTTCCTTATCCCCTCCCCTCCCCCCCCCCCCAAAAAAAAAAAACAACTTAGACTTGGAACGTAATGCACAGGACAATGCAGACATCATAGTCAAGCACTTGCAAGGAACATGTGCATAATTTAGCCACATTGTGAAAAAAACAAGCTTTATGGTCTTCTTTTTGCATCAGCGTCTGTCCAGCTGCACACTCACACAAGAAAGAGACAAATGGAAGCGAAATTCTTTACAATTAGCGATGCGGGAAAAGTATCGACTCGAGCCTCGTCGAATGAGATTCTATCCCAAAGAGAGTGTATGTGTGTGTGTGTGAGAGAGTGTGTGTGTGTGTGTGTGTTTTGTTGTTGTTTTCTCGAAAATACTTTGATGTAAGCACCAGGACACTGGACAGTCGAGCAAATTCAGGGGTTCTAAACCGTTTCAGTGTCAGCGTATCTATACATACACACACACACACACACACACACACACACACACATATATATATATATATATATATATATGTAATATATAATATATATATATGTATATCTATATACATATATATGATATATATATACATATATAATATATATATATATTATATATATATCTATATACGTATATATATTATATATATATATATATATATATATATATATATATATATATATATGAAGAAATAAACTGGTAATGCATTTTTGGCCAATATTCAACTAAAATTTTCGGTGTCAAGACTCCTGAAGAAGGCGTAGGACGCCGAAAATTTGAGTCGAATATTGGCCAAAAATGCATTACCAGTTTGTATCTTCATTTCTTCGTGGAGCCAATACGTGAAATCTCAACATGTTTATATATATATATATATGTATATATATATATATATATATATATATATATGTGTGTGTGTGTGTGTGTGTGTGTGTGTGTGTGTGTGTATGGCTATATTTCTTTCTTCTTTTTCTGTTGAAATCCTGCAAAACATTCTTGGGTACCATCAGACAAAAATGTCACGTCTCTCACTATAATGTCAACATTCATGTGATGAGAATGTCGTGACATGCTTACTAGGTATTCTATGTATTTTGGTTCTTGTACTTGCAGCCCTTACCAATTCTCCCTCTTTCATATATTATAAGTCGTCATGAATAGTCTACCGGCCTTTGTACATCTGCTAGTGAAACTTTTATTTAATTCGAAAACGATATCATAGAATTTACGGAAATTGCCGTGGAAGACGCGACACGTCATGGCTGGAACAAGCCCAAGACATCAATCAAACTCAAACTAACATTTCTCTCTGTGTGTCTGTCTGTGTGTCTGTCTGTCTGACTGTCTTTCTCTCTGTTTTATCATTTCGAAACGTGGCGAAATGTCTCTTCAAAATGCATAATTCACACCTGCTACAGTCCCCAAGACAGTGATCACATGAATTTGTCTGCTTTCCACCGCTAGATTACTTCGCACCCCTGGTTTACCTGCTTCCTTTGGCTTGCTCATTGCCATGTATACCTGCTGTCTCTTCAGCTATCTATTTCTGTAATTATCCTGGGGGGGGGGGTGTTTATTTGTCTGTGTGTTTGTTATTGCAACAATATAATTCTATTTTTTTTTCTATTCTATAATTCACCTTTGTGGAGAAATGGTTATTGATTTGAATTTCTTAAGAAAAATAAAATAACAACACACATCTCCTACTCAACGATTCCTTTAGGAATGGAAACGGTTAGCAGTGGTCCATGCAAATTGCTGACAAGGGATGGCTATAAGGGTAGTTATGTAGCACACATCACATGCAAAATGACGCTTCCAATAACATCAGGCACGCCAACACACATTAACTATAGATTTTTATGTGCTACGATATTGCATCTTTTTGTATCTGAATATCCAATACCCTCCCCTCACGTTACCTGTTTGGAGATCAGTGACTTTTGCTTTTCTCATTTGCGATTACAGCTTACAGTAGACATTTATCCCTTTAACACTAGAACTGACGGTGTTTCGCCCTTTCTCCCTTTAAACTAACCTTCATTTGCTCAGGGAGGCAGGAGCTCCCGTAGGCTCCATGGTTATTTAATGACCCACGGTGCACGGCGGCTCGGGGTTACGAAGTACGGAGTGCTTCCACGCGACCATAGCATATTAAAGATAGCATATACCTTGGGGTGCTTCCCGTCAATTGAATTTAATGTTTCGGTGAGTGCTACACTCGATATAACGTCGACATGCGAACAGCTGTCCGAAACTTCTACATCCGCGGGGGCAAAAATCGACATGTTACAATTTCGCGTTGGGAACTTAACACGGGCTCAGCTCGCCGGCTCGCAGGCGAAACTGCACAAGATGAAGAATGACATGTGACTTGTGAGTGCAGGATACACGTAGGGAAGAAGAAAAAAGAAACAAAATAAAAGACTGACATGGACATAAAAAAAGAGAAACCAGGGGACACGGAGATAGGAAGATCACATGGTTACAGCTCGTTATTCCGAAAGTTCGTTATTCCGAAGGTTCTTTGTTCCGAAGGGTCGTTATTCCGAAGATTCGTTAATCCGAAAATGTGATGAGGTTTGTTATTCCGAAGGTTCATTAATCCGAAAATGAAATAAGGTTCGTTATTCCTAAGGTTCGTTAATCCGAAAATGAAATAAGGTTCGTTATTCCTATGGTTCGTTAATACGAAAATGAAACAAAGCTCGTTGTTCCGAAGGTTCGTTACAGACCCTATATCACTTCGGATCAACGAACCTTCGGAATAACAAACCCTATTTCATTTTCGGATTAACGAACCTTCGGAATAACGAACCCTATTTCATTTTCGGATAAAGGAGCCTTCGGAATAGCGAACCCTATTTCATTTTCGGATTAACGAACCTTCGGAATAACGAACCTTCGGAATAACGCCACAAATGTTCGGATTAACGAAACCTTTTTCATTTTCGGATTAACGAACCTCTAGGTCTAGGGAATTTGTGTGTTTCGAATTAACGAACTTTCGGAATAACGAACAGCACCCGATCAAATGCCGTGCTTCTCTGTGACATCTGGTGGTCTCAAAATCTTTGATATAATTACACCTGGAGACATGGGTCATGAGATGACGAATCTCATGAGTCACACAATTATCAATTACTAAAAAATATAATGCTCAGATTCAAAGTGTTTCCTGGTTGGTTTAAAGGTATAAAAGACAACGTGAATAATCCAAGTCCTTCTATTTAAAAATCTTATGAATTTCTGGGGTTTGTTATTGAAGGACGTGTCAACATTTAGTCTACCAGTTAAAAGCATAAGACAATATCTGCACCTTGTCATCTACAATTTGACAGTGTGCGACAGACTTACAAGATATATATTTTTTAAATCTGTGAGGTTTCCAACTTGATTTTCATATCTTTGCGAAGGTTCAGGGATGTGACACTTTAATCGCGAACTCCTAACATAACACTCTGTCAGCTTTTGGAGGGAAATGCAAAGTGACGCACGGCGACCACGAGAAGATACGGAACGAGTGGTGATTGCGAGACATATTCAGATAGAGAGATGGATGGATATATAGCTAGACTGATAAAAAGATACATACAGACGGAGATAGATAGATAGATAGATAGATAGATAGATAGACAGATAGATAGATAAGTATATGTGAGAGGGAGAGAGGGGAGAAGCGAAAGAGGGGAAAGGGGCGAGGAAAAAAAAAAAGAGGTGAATGAGAGATAAGTGCGGGGGTCTTTCCCTGGTCATTGCCCCTCTAGCACGAACGCGGCGCGTCGCCGCAAATTGTTTTTCAGACAGGGCGCGTGAAACTAATGTGCATTGATAACTCGAGCCGCGTGAATCTGCATTTTTTCCTTCTCTTTTTATACCGTGGGCCTCGGCTTTGAATTACGGGCCTTCCAGTCAGTAGACGACGGAAGAACGAACGCGGGAAGGCATTGAGACACGCTGAATGAATATGATGAGTTCTGGCATGGGGTTGAAGGGGGCCCTTTCTCTAAAATGTTACAATCGCCGCTTTCAGAGGCATTACTCTGCACAGCTTGATCACGAAGTGGGGTGGGGGGGGGGGGATGAGGTACAGCTACCCGTACGTTACAAGCCAAGGAAGATTCGAGGGAAAGATCAACTGTGTGCTTTTCATACAGGCAAAGGTGATTAACGTGATGATGGATATTGGGGAGGATAATAGATGTATTTTACAGTAATCGTGGTGCAGTTTCTAAAGTAAGACTGATGATGAGGATGATGATGATGATGAGGAGGAGGATGATGATGATGATGATGATGATGATGAGGATGAGGATGATAAAGAGAATGTACATTTTCGGGGGGGAGAAGAAAAGAAACAAAAGTTAAGTTAGAGGGTATACAATACTCGCTTTACTACTTTCTATATACAACTCTCCATTCTACCATAGGTTTGGCTAGATCAGGCTTTCTCAGTTTTTGGTAAGCACGCAATTGGGAGGTGAAAACTGCTAGATCATTCATAGGAAGCTGTGGTTCCAATCTTATCCACTGAACTGAAGAATACGCTATCGAACTGTTCCTACTTTGCGTAGGCTAAATACAGTTTCTCGATTGAGTATTCAACTGACATTAAGTGGATGGGGTGTCTAGAATCTTTATCCACGCCGAACCCAATATTTACAAAGTGAGGGGCCTCGGACGTATGGTGGCCTTCAATCACTGATGATGAAAACACATCGATGATTTTTTTTTTTTTTTTTTTGCTCGATGTATTAATATGAGCTACCGGTTGCCCTTGTGTGATTTAGTTTTACTGTCAGAAAAGGATACTGGAAAACCCAGTTTCAAAAACAAAGAGAAATATGAAATAGTCCATAAACCTATCGTTTTCCCATTCATTGTTCCATGCTTCTCGTAATTACCAACGCTAGTCACGAGTCTTTTAGGTTTTTATTTCTTAGACTGTTTTTTTTAATCATTATTATTCATGGTGAAATCTTGCGGTTTACAACCTGTTACTGTTGTTTGTGTGTAGTCAAACAAATAGGACACTCCTATCAACCGAGTGTCAAGAGCTCATAAGAAAAAACCCAAAACCCAAAACATGTAAATCTTTAAAAAGATTGCACCTAATTTTTTCCTGTGTTGGAATGAGGCACGACAATTCAGAAACCATCAGAGTTAATTGAAAAAGAGAGAATTATCCTGATGATGACGTGTTAATAACATCTAGGCAGTCATTGACCACATGTTAACCACCAGACGCCTCATCTAATATCAATAGGGTTCTGAACGTTTCAGCAAACCTATATTTCCTCTTTCAAATCACATTTCAACATGACCCAAAAATTAATCAAGTATCTCGACAAAACACACTTTGACAAGACGATGTTATTATTTCAGATATTTCACATGTCGCTTTCATACAATCTTCCTAGCTATATGATGCCCTTATATATTGGTAATCGTCATAACTGAAAGTCTTTTAACTCGGAAACTTAAAAAAAAATTATATCATGATTATTTTCATAATGCATTGTGACCACGAACAGACGTTTAGGCACTTACCAGATAAATGTAGTCACAACCCATCGCACGCAACCCATTTTTTTTTTCATTAAGCATTTTTATAATCTTAGCGCCAACGAAAACGAATTTTTGTTGCCATTGTCTAACACAATTACTGGCTGGTATGTCTTATGATTATTTTTTTTTTAATTGATACGACCTGCGAGCATTCATTTATGTTTATTTAGATATGGATAGCAAATCCATTCAGATCAAACTAATTCAGTTCAAAATAACGCTATCGCTTTTGTTTACGTATTGGCTAACACCAAAACGACACATCCCAGAGAGGGTAAAGATTATAATCTAAGGAATGATCAATGTGTATTTAAAGGAGAATATCATATATGTATATACATATATATATATATATATATATATATATATATATATATATACGTAAGTAGAGTGTGAACTGCAATATGTCTGACAGTGCTCAACTATATAGGAACCCATGTAGTACGAGGTTGTGCTGACGAGGCTTCGGCCGAAACAGACTGTCCAGCTAAGTCAACGCCTTCCATCCTACTATATATTGTACTATATATATATATATATATATATATATATATATATATATATATATGTATACATCATGTGTATATATACATATATATATATATATATATATATATATATATATATATATATGCATCAACCTACACATATATATGTATATATATATATATATATATATATATATATCAACCTAGACAATCGGATTTCTTCACTTACATACACATGGCAACACGCACATACGTTACTCAACATACATGCACAATGTATACTCATACAATACAATTTCACTGATCTGCAGAAATGATTATGAGCACATCTGAAACTGTACCTAAGTATTTCGCTCTAATTCACCACTCTGCACACTTAGCCTTTCACCTTGCTCTTTTCTTCCTTCCCCATTCGCTTCCCTTTGTTCATTTTCTGTTGGCACAGGACAAGTTTCAATGGAATATCAAATATTTATGTGTGTGTGTGTGTGTGCGTGCGCGTGTAGGTGTGTGTGTGTGTGTGTGTGTGTGCGTGTAGGTGTGTGTGTGTGTGCGTGTAGGTGTGTGTGTGTGTGTGTGTGTTTGAGTGTTTTCTGAGGCTGACATCAACTATGAAGCACCTGCTTAAGGGGACAGATTTCATCACCTTTTTTTCTCTCTCTCACAAACTGGAAATAAGTGGATCGTTGGCTTCTTCGATTTCATCGTATTTGTTCAAATTATCGTGATCATTTAACTATTAATACTGTGAAGTCGTTACGTAAATTTGTGTTCATGTGTTTGCTTTGCTAATTCATGTATGATTTTAATGGAAAATACAGAAATAAACGTAAAACTGAACTGAACCGAGCTGAACTGTATCTATTAGTAAAGTGACAAACACCTGTATCTCTATTCAATGTGTTGCTATGTTTGTAATATCCTAAACAAAAGAAATGATGGATTATATCTCCACATCCATCGCGATATTTTCATGAATGGTGGTAATGAAGATATCCACATTATCATTTAAAGAAAAAACAAATATATAAAAAGAATACCATTAGCACATGTTATGGGGAGAAGAATGTAGGTGAGGCTCATTGAACGATTAATTACCGCGATAGCCTCTTTCTTACTCAAAGAGAACGCTTTTTAAGTGCACCTCTCACCTCGTGAAAGTGGGTGAAATTTGTGCAGGGTATGTAAGTGCACCACGTCACGTGTTCCTGCACAGCAAGGAGACACAAAATTTCCCGCGCCCTCGGGTATAAGTGTCAGACGGACGACATATTCCACGCCGTCTCGTGCCTTTCGCTGGCATTAGCCTCGCTCTTTGTTTTCGGTTCTTTTTTTTTCTTTGTAAATTTCCTTTACTTCTTTGAGCCCCGAGCGCAACATGTTTGCATACAATGTCAGTAGGATTCTAGGATGCTGGTCCTTAGAGCGTTAAATCTCTTGATGCTCTGGCACACGCACGTGCTCCCATATATTGGATTCAATTAACCTTTTCGTTTCCTTCATCATCTTCTTCCAGGTGAATGGTAAACACCCATTGCGTTTTAAGAAGTTACTTCGTCACTCTCTCAATCTCTCCCCTCCCCCCCCCCCAACTCTATTTATCTACAGTCTACAGTCTGATAAGAAAGATAATTATGCTCCAATACAGGACTTTTTGAGCTTATCATACTAGGGGTATACATATGTCATTACCAATTCACTAATGTTATGATTATCTGGTTGGCATTGTCATGTTTCATACTTCATAAATTGATATCGAAATTAAACGAAATGCAAGTAAAATATCCCTTTATGTATTGTTTGTTTGATAGATATTGACCGACAATGAGATCGATATTGCGACTCTTCGGATACTATACCTCAGCATTGTACTGTAACCTCTGCCGTGCACTCAGTGCCAGTGACAAGCATGGCATTAGTCACTGACATTGTCTCACGAACTGACTTACAAGTTACAGTCCGCTGCGATGATTGGAATTATGTCCAGTCGTGTATTCGCATGATAATGGTTGAACGTGTGTTCGTTTTGAGTGAGATTGGCACTGAAAATGCATGAAAACATTTAAAAAAGAAATGTCAGCCAGTCGACGTCCAGATAGTGGAGAATTAGAATATTCGATGGCCGGAAAATCGAGGTCCTACTTTATCTATCTATCTATCTATCTATCTATCTATCTTTATCACTATCTCTCACGCGCTGAAATATAAACAAACTAATAAGAAATACAGCATAAAATAAAAAGAATGAAGAAAAAAAAAAGAATAGGCATGGGTTGAGCCCTACACGCTGCACTGAAGGGTCGTCTCTGTGAGCTCCACCCGCGTGGCATTCTTGACATCTGACGTACAGGAAACTGTTGATTCTCCACGCGGGATTGGACAAGGCACAGAAATGACACGATTGCTTGAGCTATTGTTTGAAGTGCACACCATTCCCACATATACCTGTGGGATTGTCTACACCAAGTAAAACAAAAAGAGAGAGAAAAAAAGACCCTCGACGGCATCTGGGGACACCCAACGATTAAGTGCGAGCCAGTGTGTGTGTATGTAGGTGTGTGTGTGTGTGTTGTCGTTGTTGTTGTTGTTGTTGTTGTTTATGTCTTGTGATTAAAAGGGCCAGGGTTTGGGATACCATTGTAAAGACTTTTATCATCATATGGCATCTTCAAGGTTTAAGTTGATCCTCGTTGGACAAACACAGAAGATAACAAAAAATTATGTCAAATTAATTCCAGTCAACTCAGATGTTGTTAATTTCACTGAAGTGGCAGTCACTTAACGGTGATTGTATTTAGGTTAATACACGACCAGTGCATTTTGCACTATTTCACTCCGAGTTATCAAGTAACAGAGTGAGAAGCGAATATTCGCATAATCGTCTATTATCACGTTGTGGTGTCGAAGTTACACGGTGAAGCACACATCTCGAATGAAGTACTGGTGCAACAGTTAAGGAATTTCATACTTTTTTTTACACTTTTCTACGCATACATACATGAATGAATACTTTGCAGGTGTGGCACATAGACGTTAAAATCTGAAAGCGTTGAGCACCGGCAGATATTATTTTGTCGCTTGAGTTCCCCGCGCTTTGACCGTCAAAATGTCTAGTAACAGGCAGTTTCCTGAACGTGAAGCTCCCAAAGCCCACGCCCGGACCAGGAGTCAGATTCAATCACCAATGACCGAGGAAGTGGCCGCTGGTCAACAGACCAAAGCAGGGATAATTGAGGATGCTATACCCATCTTTGATCTCACCATTGAGTCGAAAATATAAGTGTTTTGTTGCGAGGATGTCTTGAAAGTACTAGTGTCTGTCGTGTGAACTCAAAATGCACACTGACCAACACGAAGTTCATGTTACCAGTTTGGAAAACTGTAGTAAGTAAAAGTAAAAGAGCTGAAAAAATACCCTCTCCAAGATGACCTCGGCACTATACAGGAACAAGAACAATAATAGTTGCCGCATCTGTCTACAAGTTATGGAGTGAAGGAGATGCCGGACGAAAGTACAGAAAATTTTAAAAAAAAACTTTTTTATTTCGAAGATTCGTCTATCCGAAAAGAAATTAGGTTCATATTGTGAAGGTTCGTTGGTTCGCATATTCTTTTCATTTTCGGATCAATGACCTTTATTTCATTTTCGAATGAACGAAACTTCGGAATAACGCATCTTGCTTCATTTCGGATTTACGAACCTTCGGAATAACGCCCCAGATGTTCAGATTAACGAGCCTTTTTTTTCTTTTTTTTTCCTTTTTCGGATAAACTAACCTCTAGGTATATGCAACTTGTGTGTTTCGAAATAACGAACCTCCGGATTATCGAACCTTTTTTTCATTGTCAGATTAAGGAACCTTCGGAATAACGAACATCAACCAGGTTACCTATTTCACATGTCTTGGCATTATGTTGATCAATCCACTGACTGCAATTAACCTCTCAATTTTTATTTCTCGATAAGAATTACGTCATATATCTCTGAAAAGACTGTTGTGTTCTACAAATGAGATATCCAGAGTATGCAAGATCATTGCGATGTCGTTTTGGAAGAACATAAATAAATGTTGTATTCAAAAGACTCGAAAATTCTTCAAAAGAGATTACGCCGTAAACGTACAAGCTATAGATTCCGTACAAAACATTTATACATCGCATTATCAATTGAAATATGCAAGAGAAGGACAAAACATATAAACATTAAATACCATGTATAAAATTGTATGCCATCATTGTCCTAAGTATGTGCTGGATATGTTTCATTTTATTTTTTTTTTCGATTATGATGCAAGAAATTCATCATTGAGCTTCCAGGTAAGTCGGATGAAGACCTGTTAAAAACAAAATGTTTAATATACTCCCGGAAAAATTCACTTGAATAAGTTACTATTGGAGATAAAACATAACACACTTTAAAAAATAGATATTCAAAATGCTCAGGAACAGAACAGTAATATAAACAACTCTCCTCATCTTTCCTTGTCATGTAACTTTGTTTCTCTTTCTATCTCTCCCTGCCCCCCCTCTCTCTCCATGTATAATTATGTCTCAATCTTGCTCAGTCTCTTAAACTCCCCTCTGTTTTCGTCTCTTTCATTTTTAAAACAACCTGGAAGTATAGTACATGTGTATGAATGTTCTTGATTGGTCATCACTGTTTGTCTTTATGTGTCCAGCATTCATAATTATTGTATTATTTTGTCCTAAAACCTTTCTAGTTTGTTTTCTGCATATTTTTTTTATTAATTTGCGTAACATTTTTACACGTATTTTTTTCTGTTTTATCAGCACAATCCTCCGGACTGAGACATGCACCATACAATATGTAATTAAAGGAATGGAATGAAATGAAATGAAAATGGATGTTCCCGTTTTCCACCGCTACCAGCTAAAACAAATCATGACCATAGATTGTACACAGACACGTGCAGAAGCGCATGAAGCATGATACGCACGCAGACACGTAAACTCACACATTCACCTCACACTTGTACGTGCATGTACACGGTTATGAAATGCACCGTTTTTGCCTACAAAACACTGATATAATGTAATCAACGGTAGCGCTATAAAAAAAAAATTGAAGGCTCGGTGGCCTAGGTACCTGTATGCAATGGTATCAGGTAGTGTAAACCCATTAAGATCATGCAGAAGCAGTTGGGCTTCCTATTTTGCGAGGTGTGAAAGGCAAGAGGTACGTATTTCTTTCCCCCCTTTACTTCTCGAGATGTAGTATAATGTCTTCCGCGTAACTTTCTACTACCGCCTTCTTAAAGTCCATCGTTAATCTCGAATGGACGAGAACGGATTAAAAAAAACAAATACTAGTTACAGTGTGTTCTCGGAAGAAAAAAAAACTGCATGAACTTAACAATTTTTTGCTCAAATCATCTTCATTTTTGTATAATTATTCATAATATGTCCCCTGATAAAATTAATCTGAAAGCGATACAAACTGTCATGATGAATTCCCAACCTGCGAATTGACAACATGAAGTCCGACACGCTTTGCCTGCTACCGGATATATCTTGGATTTTAAGCGCGTTTGCCCATGAAACTTGTTTTATTATTTTGGCACGGAGCTGATCCATTGCATACCAGTGGTGTGTCCTTATTTCAATTATACCGGTCGATATGGTGCACCTTTGCTATAAATGGTCTTGTCTATTTTTGATTCCATTTGAGAATTGTACCACATCCTGCCTTACATCGGCAATATTGTTGGCTCATTTGCACCAAGGTTTCGGCCTAGATTCTGAAAATGCCCTTTTTTCACAAGACATCTTCAACCGATATGTATAAAGTTTCGTAATGCAAAACGCCCGGTAAGTGGGTCCCTTTCCCAGAGGAATATTCTCTGAATTGTATTTGACTGTGACTTACTTCCTGCAATGTTTTTTTTTTTTTGAAGAATACTTGAGCAAATGTAATGAATAACACCAAACAAAAACAAAACACTCAACAGTGAGGCAAAAAAGAATAAGTATTGAGCAATTTATCGTTAGATAAACTTATTTTTCACCACCACTGGTCAGATAGGTTTGCAGTAATTAATACTTCTAAATCACAAATGTTTTGTTGGTCGACAAGAGTGTGTGTTCTGTTGACTCTACGAATTGGTGTTGATGTGGACGTGTGTGTGTGTGTGTGTTTGTGGGTGTGTATGTATTTGATTGATTGATTGATTGATTGATTGATTGATTTTATTTCCGCAAAGTAAAAATATGTTCATTGCTTCTCATTGAATAATACAAAGAAATTATCACAAAAGTACGTGAAATTGCGGCTGGATGGCCCTACTCATGGTGGAACTTTTCTACCGAGGGTCCAGAAGAAAACACACTCTGTATATCCAATATTAACATACAAATATATCAACATAAAACCACACAAAATCAGATTAAAAGTATACACAATCAAAATAACATCCATTATTACACTTCAGTTAAACTATGAACACATGAATAAGCCTAATCAATGAGATCACCAAATGAATATACCTGCGTTTAAAGAAAAAAAAGGCATATACAAATACACCTAAGTGGAAAATTTAATACTATTATGTAAACACGATCTTCGGTAACTAGAAGATTTGCTGCAATATTGAGTTTTGGGTTTGGGGAGAACAAGAGCACTAATAGAACGAAGATTATCTGGCGTATAAGAAAATTTAAACAGATCTTCTATTTGAATGTCAGTGTTATAGGAAATTGGATGTGAGGTTGAGTCGAATGGAGATGGCTGGGACCTCTTATCGAACTGGAGAACTTGAAGTATAGCAAAGGCACGCTGAATTTGTTTCCTTCTTTGACTGCATGACACATTTTCCTTTTATCGCTACCTTGTGTGTCATTACCTGTGGTTATATCATAGAGGAGCTGACATTCTGCACTTCATCATCATAATTTAGGATTTTTGTTTCTCTATTGCGGCTGTTTAATTTAAAAACGTATAGATATAAAATGAAACGGTTTGTTCCCTCTGACATGGATATTATCTTTCTGATGCCTAATTTTGACCCCCCCCCCCATCCCGCCTTGAGACAAACTTACTCTCGAGGAATGCTTCCGAGAGGTGAATCGCAGATCGACTGTCGTAATCAGCGAAATGAACGCGTCTTCTTATCCCCGAGTTGACGACACCTTTCATTGGGGCGAGTGGTCGCCCTTTTTTCTTTTTTTTTTTTTTTTCGTTTGGCAACGCAGACGATGAAGTACCGTCCAGGAGGATTATCTCGCCCATTTCCCCCGGTTTTCATCTCTTTCCGAAGCTCATCGGGTTAGCCTCAAATGACGTTCGGCGTGCCGCAAGATGCTAGATACAATTTCGCTGGCAAAAGCTGCAAGATATTACGGCTGTTTAAAGAAATATATACGTGTACCTGTTTTCGAAAGCGATCCAGCTGCGCTTTAGCATTGCGAGGGAAACCTACCAACCTGCACGCCGTCTGTGACAAGACACTCTATAAGGCAGGCAGACTTTCCGCGCGAGGCATTGTAAGATTGATCAATGTTTTGTGAGTGAAGGGTCCGTATCGGAAAATGAATGGTTAAGTAGATATCAATTAGTTTACTTGAATTATGAAGTTAATGACAACATGATAAGAAATCAGATTAAAATGGTTGGGTTCCAGTTGTCCAGCAGCTTCAATTCGTGCATACGTTTTCATGCGATTCAAATATCCACTTTAAAAAAAAGTAAAGACTTCAAAGCAATAAGAAAAATAGGGTTATAAACGTTGGTCCTGGCTGTTGGCAGGCTCCGTTCAAGAGAACTAATGGTTTTGGGGAAAGAAAGCTGGGTATTACTTACAGAAAATCCGCCGATACAACAAGTTGTGAAAAAAGAGAGAGAGAGAGAGAGAGGGAGGGAGTCACTGACTACTTTGATTACAGCTGATGGCAGAAAGTAAGTTGTAGAGATGCTGATATTAATCATTAAAAGGGTCCTTAGACGGCAACAATGAGGCGATAATTTGTTCTCTTCTCCTCCCTCTCCACTCCCCCCCCCCCCTCTCCCTCTCCCGCTCTCTTTCTTAGGAATCCTGGTCATATCTGCTGTTTGGCATCCGTACGAGTTCGTACAATTAGCTATACAACCAGCAATCAAATAACGCTGTTCATACAAGGTATGGACGCACTTGATTTAACCGCCCTGTGGCAAAGAAGCCTTAAAGCAGATATGAGATTCACGTGCATTGCAATGGAGACTATAATGACAAATGCCTTGCTAACCCATGGCCTACGAGAAACTTGTGTGTCCCATTAAAGAAAGAAAATGTTTTATGGCGGATTACAAAATTAGGCAGGGAGAGGGTTAACCAACGATGATCTTACTAATATATACCAGAGGGCATTGCAGATAAATGCCTGGTATAACTATCGCTACACCTGGGTCATTAAGAGGGATGTATGGGCCATTATAGTCTTGTCTAAGGAGACAATTAAGCGCCGGGCAAGATTCGAACCCCGAGACATCTTGTTTTGAGAGTCCTGCGAACCTGAAAGCCACGCTCTCCACAGTGAAATGAAGTCTCGACATTTGAACAAGTTTTGTTCATTACGGCTTACAGATTTTATTTTTTGTTTTAAATCAAAGTAGTGTGTAAGATACAGATGCTGTCTTAAAATATCCATGCTTATCACTCCTGAATGTATCTCTTATATACTTCATTTTATTGCGAAGGAAACGTTCTGGACGACTTCTTATTTTTTTTTGGGGGGGGAGGGACAATGCCATTTATATGCCTTACATGGTTTCGACGTCTACATTATAGGAAACAGCGCAGGTCTTTATGGAAAGAATGTAAGAATAAGCTACCTGTATCTGCTATAGTTCCTTCAATATTTGTATGACATTTATCCATCGAATGTACGTTTGGTGAAACAAAAATTGATAAGAAACACGTCTTTATCACGAGGTATACTGAGCAATAAAGCATCAAAACCAGCCGCAATGCAGGTCCTCGGTCTGGTTTGATATGACGATCGCATTTTGTCGAAAGGGTTCGTTTTATAAACTGAATAGTCGTTAGATTTTAATCTTTAGATTTGACGTAACACTATTTTGAGGTTGACATGGGCCTGCCTATTATACAACCCGTTTTCGCCGTCAATAGCGCTATCATGCACATGAACACAGAGCGTTCGGAAAGGTAAATTTATTTGATGGTTTCGATTCTAAAACGCTTTCCGCACGCGGAGGAAATTACGTTCTCTTTCTTGTCAATTAGCCAGACGGACGCAAGTTTTACATTTCCGCTGCAAAAAATGTCCGTTTCCGCAAAGTGCCAACAATCGCTTTTGAGCAAACGAGTCAACATGCGAGTTGCTCCGACATACTCATGACTGTAATAACAAACAGAACAATACCTCTTTATGATTCTCCTTTGTCGCTTTATTCATGCTGTTAATAGGACGATGCAATTAACCTGGTATACTATCAGAAAGAGTGGAATTGCGATTCTGTCAGAGGAAGATCTGTCTCGTGCGTATGCCCTACTTAGTTAGGAATGAGAAATCCCCCCCCAAAAAAAAAAAAAAAAACAGAAGGCTTCCAGGCTTCCATCACAGCAGGTCCATACTCATAGAAGATAGCGTGTAACTCAAAAGTTGTCGATGCCCTTGCGCGAGAATCGCAGTGAAGACATTTTGATGCATTTTTCTCCTCAGATCATTTCAGTGCTCCTTGATGGTAAATATCTTTTAATATTTTGTTCATATTTCGAAAGAAGAACTCCGAAACATCCAAGTTCGGTGTTTGCTATCATTTCGTCTTCTGTTTTGCGCGTGATAGGTTTTCTTGGTGCCTTCTGGTAGAGTCATTGCGTTATGATCGATTCATTGTTTCTGTTTGTTCGTGTAACGTTCTTTTGTTTTTAGTTTGTTTTGTGGATGGGGTATGAGGTTCACCGCGCTGACAAAAAGCTAGGAAAGAGGAGAACGCAACCAAAAAAAAGTATGTGAGAGAGAAAACCGGCTAGGCCTTTCCCGATAATATCATTTCAATTCATACAAAGTAAGATGTTAATTGCGGAAACGCTTCAACTCACGAAAGCAAAACGCACACAAGAACAACAATACAAAACAGCAAAATCTGAAACGAAACATTGCCACACTTGTATGCATTTTCTTTTTTTCTCTCCTTTTTTTTTCAATCTTGAAACAGCAATATGACATAAAGAGTCTGTTGAAAATTGTAAATCGAAAACGCTTGGGGCATCAGTAGAACACATCAAAACCATTTTCGAACAGCGTGTCTGGTTACAATCTCGTCGTAAACGCTCTTGACATTGAGAAGAAGGGAGAAGAAATACGATCTTATAAATTCAATTCGCCCCTGGTCTTGTTAACAACCCTGCCCCTCATTGCAGACAGATATGATATTCCTCTCCCTCCCCCCTCCCCCTCCCCCACTTTCTCTCCCTCTCTTTCGTTCACTCTGTCTTTCATTCTTTCCTATATCCTTCTTCCGCCACTGTGAAGATTGCATCGAGAGTTCACCCGAGAATCGGTGTGAGAGTGTCGGCACTGAACTGTTGCAAATTCCTCCAACATCTTCTCCAATAAAAAAATCGTGATTACTCATGAACCAGACGTTCTCTCATGCATCATTTTTCTTCTGATTATTCCTTGACATTCTACTCAGTGCTAACGAGCATGGTTGTTGTTGTTTTTCTATTCCTTTTTGTTATTTTGAGCGCGATTTGGTATCGCCGTAAATTGATCCAAGATGAGGAAGATTTCGATCGTTGAATACAGCATATATCCTGCGAGAAATCTGTACCGGAGATGTTAGCCCTGAAAATTTTAACAATATAAAGAAAAAAACAACCAAGATGGATGTCAATAAGTCGCTGATAGTCAACCAACAGGTCTAGTGATGTTCAAAATTACACTTATAGCCTTATTGCTTTTGTCACTTGCATTTAGTACATGAACTGATTTATCGATTAACAACTCGGCGGACGCATCTATCCAGTAAAACGGAATGAGTCCTCCTCAAAACGATCGTCGAATAGCTGGCAATCAATGTTAGTGAAGTGGAGTCAATTTGTCTTAACATTCCAGGAACATATTTCGTTCATATAAAACTTGAAACAATCTGACGGCATCGAATTTCCTTTTTTTTTATTTGATTCATTTTTATTTCCAGCCACAAAATACAACTATAGTAAAACATTTCAATACACAGAGTCATACAAAATAGAAACATTGTTAAATGGATGACAATACTGGGAAGGTAAATACAATCTTATTCTTTTAGACATGAGACTTATACGACTGTACCGAAACAAAAATTGTTGGAAATGGAGGGGGCTGGTGAAAAGCAGGGCTTGTAATTGTCAGTTCCCTCATGGACAATATTAAGGCAAGGCACTTCAGGACAGGTTATCAGAGTCTCAGTAAAATACTGAGCACTTTATGTATTTGCTGGTCTATTGCCCACATGCGTTTTCTGGCCAAATCAGACAGCTTTGAAATCATTATTCCTCTTACTGTTCCTCCTTTCTGGGAAAAGTGCAAGAGTTGAAAAATTGGTCTCCGCCGGGAATCGAACCCGGGTCTTTGGCATGGAACGCCAAAGCCTTAAACCGCTCGGCCACGGAGACGTCAAAGCGGTTCAGGCAGACCCAAGCTCGATTACCCGATCAACCTTTTCAACCCTTTATGCACATGTCCCTATATAATATATGTATATATATACATATATATATATATATATATATATATATATATATATATACATATATATATATATAATAGATGACAAAGTAGGTAGTAATGCATTTCACTACCCTACTTCGTCATCTTTTCTGTACTGGTACCAACACGCAGACTACAAACATCATATATATATATATATATATATATATATATATATATATATTGGACTGGAGGTTCTTATTATACCAGGACATATTGGTAACATTTATAATAACTGAGGCCAACTTTATCACACACTTCTTCATGAACCCACAGAGAACTTGAATATGGTCACTGGTCATTAACTTCGAATTCCGAGTAACTTCTGTCTCAATTTCCAATAAACACACGCTCACGTAATCTTTCCAGCTTACAGTTAGCTACAATGGATGACACGTTCCACTCCACAAATCGGGCTCTGATCACGGAGAAGATTTGATGACTCAACAATATTATCAACTCTGGTTGCGAAGCAATTACAAAAGCGGTTAGATAATGTAAAATTTAAAACATTTGACTTTGGGCAAAATCATCTCAGATTTGTCCAAAAGCTTTGAGACCTTATTCAAGATTTTCTTAGTCCACTGTCCTGAAGATTTGATGAACAAGTGGGTTCTTTTAGCTTCATACAGTATTATTTTTTCTCTGATTCCTTAACGAGTAGTTGCTTATTAACCTCCTTTTTACATTTCCGCCATGCTTCTTTCCAACCTCCGTAGACACAGTTTCCCCTCCGGACAAACCTTGTTGAACCAGGGTGTCTGCGGTCGAGCTGTTTTGGTCCTCCTGATTTCAGTAGCTGGGTCTATGTCCTGAAATTTACGAAAATAAATACTCTTCTTTGCTAGACCTGGTACTAATATGAAATTTGCGCATCAGCCCAGCATAATCTGATGGAAGATTAAACAGAACTTGTACTCATGATAAATGAAACAAGACCATCTGAGGCCCTGTTTATGATAAGATCTAATGTGTGGCCTTTCACATGAGTTGAAAAGTTAATAATCACGTTGTATCAAGCTGACAGATGAAGGGATATCTGAAATATGATGATTGTTATTGTTATTTTAGTCATTCACTTGGAAGTTAAAATCACCATTGCTGTTATATCAAGGTGATGGGAGCGATCATAAGTCTTTAAAGACAAAGAAGCGTGACAGACTCTCTGAAGAATTGAGGTGATGTTCATGATCAATCCTTTGTCCCTTGAGGTCTATAGATATCAACCGGTTCCATGACATTTACCTCTGCGACAATTGCTCCCATGAAATATCTACACGCTAAGCCAAACATAAAATTCTACCCACAAACATAATCCTAATGTTAATCTCAATCCTCACATCAAACTTAGCCAAAAGCCCTATCACAACCCTAACCCTAACCCTACGTCCTTCGACAAAATAAGACCGGAGCAATTGACGCAGGAGCAAATGTCGTGTCACCCATTAACCTCATGCAACGGACTCGGGTCATTGTAGGATATACTGAAGTCCATAATTATACTCATTAATGGAGGTCCAAACCGTCGGTTTCATTGGCTCACTACAATCTGTTTGACTGTGAAATTCTGATGAATACAAACGCAAGACATCTACCTGTTCTATCTAAGAAAGGTGAGTGGAGAAACTGATGTTAACGTAAGGTGGCATCCAGTTCAAGCAGCGTCATGTTATTTCTCAAGTCTCTTGTATGCCAAAACTCAGTCATCACCAGTATAGAGAGGACACAAGAATGTCATAAATGAGATCTGTTTTTTGAACTGATGTCACTCTTCACAATGCGAAGTTGGCCAGTTGTAGATGATCACTACCTCTTCCTGAAGAGGTACTGTCTTGTAGCCGCGTGACAGTTCGTTATTCAGACTGTTCGTCATTTCCGAAGGTTCGCTTATATCCCAAGGTCGCTAATCCGATAATGAAATACGGTTCCTTATATTCTGATGATTCGGTTTTCCGAAGGTTCATTAATTTGACAGTGAAATAAAGTTCGTTACTCCGAAGATTCGGTAATCCAAAAAATTTAACAAACCTTCGGATTAACGAACCATATTTCATTTGAGGTGGGAGCTTAGAACTAATTCTAAGCGATTTGATGGTCGACCACACCTCCTTGCCCAGGAGGTGTTAGGTAGCGCGCTGCCTCTTTACAGAATCTTGCAACCATGGTTGGCAAGTAGGGTCCAGGCCTCTCTGATAATACAGGAGTTATCCTTAGCCAGGTCCAGGGTAGGGATTCGCAACGCCATGTTCAATTAGTTCAGCTCGAAAGGTGCATGTACTAGCAGCATAGCACAATATCCTCTGGCCAAAGTATCCCTTCCCGCCAACTGGGAATTCCTTCCACTATCCAAAGATCTATTCACAGCAATTCTGTCTTTAGAGATGGTGCAGTACACAAACAAACGTCAGGGCACTTTAAACCTTTCATCGAGTCCAAGTCCAAGATTGCGAATCAGATTTATGGCTGACTTAATGCCAATAATGCTGTTCACATTTGTTGTGTACGGGCACATCTCCAAATTTCATACCAGAGCAGTTGAAATATGGTCTTTAAAACTTGAATGTGTGACAAGGCAAAGGCAAATGTGCCAAGCTGAACCTTCATGACATCCAGAGCAGAATAAAGATTGTTGACCATCAAACTTATAACGAAAATATCAAGCACAATTGAAGATTTGTGGCAGCTCTGAAGAGCAAGCGCGCAAAAAAGTGATGCCTTACAAACTGTTTAGCAAATCGCCATTTCAGATCAAACTTTTCATTAATTTTGCCATTAGTTTCGGCGACGGTATCCTGGTAACCCGATGACTGGACTATTAATACGTATCAGGGCAATTATCCCCCCCCCCCCCGGACAATTTACCCCCGGCTAAATACCGTTTAGTGGTAATGTCAGAGTAAAGATTATGGTTAGGGTTTGGGTTAGGGTTAGGATTGGGTTCAGGGTTATGATTAGGGTTAGGGTCAGGGGAAGGATCCAGGATATTGTCCAGGGAGTAATTGCCCTATAGAACCCTATACTGACATCGTGATATCAGTCATGCTAACGTTGTGAAGAACGCCACGGTAATGATATGATGTCACTGTGAATTGTTGTTTTACCGTGCAAGGTTCAGGATGTAGGTGACAATTTCGGAAGGGGGCATTGCAATTTTCAATCATGATGGCAAGTCAAGCGATTTCAAGGTAAAGTGATAACAATGGTTAAGAAAAATCGCACTTGGATATTGAATAAAGATCATAGCAAGAGACATGTCATTGGTATGACTTGAAATAAAGGTCACATTAATGTCTAAATGTTATGACATCGACCTACTGTTTAAAAATACAGACGAATGGATCGATATTAGAGCTTTTTGGCTTAATGTTCAAATCCTAGAGCAATCCAGATGGTTCAGATAATCAAAAGAATGTCATTAAAACAACCCGTAGTATCTCCTTTCATTTTCATGTTCTTCACTTGGGTATCGTGTTACTCTGGTGTCGGACCAGCGTACGCTATGTTTTTCAGTATTTAATGAGGTTTTCGCATTTGGTTCCTCCGTGTACACAGGAGTGCCTGAACAGGAGAGGAAAAAGCATGGTGTAATGTAACGATAACAATGATGATATATGATTCCAAGTCCGGACACACATGAGTTGTGCATCAATCAAACCTTGTTAATATTGCGCATGGAAAGCAACTTCCGTCTCTCCCAAGTAACAAGTGATAATAAGTTTATAACTTTGTGACTTGAATTATGGGTGTCCTTTCCAGATCTTATACAAACTAGTGATCATGAGACACGAACGAGGTAGGTGGGAGGGACTAGGACTCGTGATATTTTTTTTTTTATATACCAGGTAGAGGCATGCGGCGGCTCTAAGGAAATGAACATATAATTTCACAGGGTAGCTGTACTCAAAATATTGCATGCTGTTTTGACATTCATGTACCATTGCTACAAGTCCGGGGAAGAAGTGCGAGCATACGTTTAATATTGCATTCTTAGATTCTTCCTAGGACTTTTTATAATCTAGCGCTCTATCATATAAACAAATTTCAGGACGTATTTGAATCCTTGTATTGGTCAGTCTATAAAAGATTAAATGGCATACAGAATAGGGAGGTATTGATAGGAAGATCGCTTTTGTTCCGTTCTCTTAATTTCCATAAACTCAGAACTGGGAGAAAAAAAGCAGGATGCTTGATATTTAAGGTGTTGCGTCAATTTTAGACAAAGACGTGTCTACATTTGCATCAGATAATAAAAGGTATTTACTGTTTACTGCACTGAAAAATCTGTTGGCATGTCAACGTTGGGATGGGATGAGATCATGAAAATGTCATTTAATGAAATATAGTTGCACCGCTCTTCCTCCCCCTTTCTCAGCTACAAAGGAAGTGGTGTTTGAACTTTACATGTAGTTAGATTGATTTGAAATCAGCAGGATAAGACAGAATAAACGTGAGTAGGAAGATTATACATATTCTCATTTGAGGTCAATGCACTAGCTTGTATGGTACAATGAGTACATGATACGGATTAAAGCGTTACTCTGTGAAATCATGTGGAAATCATGTCTACAATCGTGTATTGACCCTTGGCGGTAATACCGCTCTGTTCGTTCCTGTGTCTCGTTCTCTTTCTTCCGTTATGGAGCCTCTCTGTCGTGTTACCTCTACAAACATGGATAGATTTGCCTCCAGAAAGACATCTCAGAATTGACTGAGTAGTGCCATTACATGATGCCATTTGCTCCTGCGACCACCGATCAACCTATAACTCGGCCACAGTCCCCCCGGAACTCGCCCTGTCGTTGTTTTCAAACGGCGCCCAAGCGACGGATGATCGATGTTGACTAATGTTTTGCGTGCATCAACTGCAAAATGTGATCCCCAAGAATCAACACACCCACGGTCACACGCAACAGAGATTCTGAGTATCTTTGACTTCTAAGTGAGAGTTTCGAACAATTCAAGAGAGCGAAAGCTAATGAAATCGAATTCCTAAGTGAATTAATACATGTTAGCATGTTACATGTTATCAAAACCGAAACGTCAGTCACCCAGAGTGACATCTTCTTCGGTCATCCATTGCTAGAAAATCAAAACAACTATTTTGCACGTAAGGTCAACAAATCCAGCACAGTAACAATGGACAAAATAAACTGTGATTTGAGCTAAATTCAAGTCAAGTGTCATAAGCAAATAAACAAGGCCACAGGATACTCAAAGACAGTCCCAAAGGAGATAATCCGACTGATAGTTTTTTTTTGTAAACAAAATTGCCCCCACTGTGTAAAGAAAATGTGTCTTCTTACAGAACTTTAGGCGCGATACGTATTTCTAGCATTACAATAGAGCACTTTTTTCATGAATTAGGATGTCGAGTGGTAACCTTTGGTAGGGGAATAACTCTTTGAACATTCAGGGACAAGTGTAGAACGTTTGATAGTCACGATTTTAAGCAACAAAGAGAGCATTAACCGGCGATAAATCAGCTGAAGTCATTTTAAGCTGTTGTATATTTAAGTTCTTGTTTGTTTGGGGTTTTCTTTTTGAGGGGGGAGGGAAGGACAGAGAAGCGGAAGAGATGTGAAGGCGCAAGAAAAGATTAGAGGTATATAAGGAGATTTGCTACACAAGGGCGCAATGACAGTCGTTCAAGAGGGGGCGAGAAGGACGTAAAAGACAGTATATGCGGAAGAAAAGAGACATGATTATGAAGAAGAGATAGAAAGAAAGGATGAGGATGGAAAGAACAGGTGAGAGGGAGAGGCAGGTGAAGAAGTGTTTGTTGAAAAAAAGAAAGAAAAAAGAATGCTCTTGGAATGAGCAGTAACTCAATCCATGCAAGGAATCCATTATCAAGGTGCAGCAATGTTTATATTTTCAGAGAATATATAATCATTACCCACTGACATTAATTGCTGCGGATGCGCCTCGCGCTAACTGTCACATGCATCAGGTTCCATATATTATCGGGGTTGATGCGCCGCCGTCAAGAGTGCATTATTCTCCCTCCTTGGTTCGCAGTTTTGTCTGTCATTTTGTCTGTGTCGGTCCCAAAGGAATACCAGTCTCGATCTCTGAGACATCCGATGAAGATGACGACATTAACGTAGCGACAACAACTATTCAAAAAACGAAGAAATAATAAAACATTACGACAGTCTGCTTGCTGCCTGTTTCGGGGGTAATATTTTGTCTCGATGTCCCGTCTGTTTGTTTGATCAATTCATCACTCCTCCACGACTCGGGGCGCGGATGATATCTGTGCTATGCACACAATGGGACGGCTACTTTGACGAGTTATGACGATTTATACGACCATTTAGCCTGATGTCTTCCTGGTGAAAACTAGTCTGCGGCCTCTCGTAACGGTCCACCTCCGGCTACAATATTATATGGGGATTAAAACTTTCAAAAAAACAAAGGTATAAATCAGAACTCCAGGTGCTGCTAAAAGGTATAACGTCTGCGCTTACATATTTATTGTTTCCTCGAGTTTTGTCGTTCTACGTGTATCGTCCTGACCGTAACTTTAACAATATCATACGAAGACTTCCTATGTCCCGGCGAGACCCTTTCCCGAAGGAATTTTCATCATTCCCTGTGTCGTGTTTTTAATGTGACACGGGAGTTCTGTAGCGGGCGTATGGATAGGCAATCCCGCTACATCTCTTGTCCCTCTGTATCTCGGTGTGCATGTTTGTGTGTGTGTATTTTTTTCCTAACATTTTCTTTTCTTTCTTTCTTTTTTTTTTTTGCATGACCCAGTAATCAACGAAATTCAAACCTCGGAGGGGTATGATGGGTAACGTGTCAAACTTGGTGCCGCGGACGAAAATAGCTGGGAGAAATGAAAACATGGTTTTATGTACTGCACATCAGCATTCAAAACACACAGCAAAATCCATCGTTCCGTCACGGGGGGTATCTGGAGAGGGGGTGCCCAAATGGGGTTGTTGGCTGCACACCACGGCGAAGCCGAGAAGCTTCCTTAACGAGGTACATTGCGATCAAGTCGGGCGTAAAGACAATAAACTTTGCCTGAACAAAAAAAAAAAGAAAAAAAAGGACAAGATAGCGTCATTCTCTCGAACAAACGAGGCAATATATACTTTCATTGTTTTCAAAACTAATCTTTCGCAAATGTATAGACGTGGCGCAAGTGGGGCGAGAATAAAGGAAAAAAAGGTTTTGTTGGGTGGGCCGTGCAGGGAATGATTATTTCCGCTGGAGAGTAAATATACGCAGCAAGACAAGTGGCCTGGGGAAAATGAATAGGGAATTGTTTTTCACTTGCATCTCGCCAAAGAGAGGAAGGATATTAAATCATACAAAACGAGTTATGAGAAAGCTTTTCAAGAGGTGCAGTAAATGCTCGAATAAGATAAAAGGTGCTCAAATAAATAAGAAATCTTATATATATATATATATATATATATATATATATATATATGTATATATATATATATGTATATATATATATATAACGAAGAATCAAGAAATAAACTAGCGATGCATTATTTCGCCAATAAGAATGAGTTTATTGTACTCAATAAACTCAATAAACTCATTATACTCATTGTACTACTCATTGTACTCATTCTCGAGTACAATAAACTCATTCTTATTGGCGAAATAATGCATCGCTAGTTTATTTCTTGATTCTTCGTTATATTGGAGCCAATACGTGAATTCGCTACATGTTTATATATATATATATATATATATATATATATATATATATATATATACATATTATATATATATATATATATATATATATATATATATATATATATATATATCACATATATCATATATATTCTTGTAGTGACATAGATGTGGAGGGTGATTTGTAGCTCTCAGGTAAGTGAATCTGCCTCTAAAGGACAAGGGTCGCCACACACAAAATTATCACCAGACCTGTTCTGCAAGACCAAAAGCAATTACTATGATATACACAGGAACAAAGTGTAGGCATCCGGCTGAAACAAAAAGAGAAAAAAAGAGCAATATCTGGTTAAGCTCCATATATACGTATATAAAAGATGGAGCTTAATTCTCCAGTAGAATCAAAATAAATATAACACAAAATGTTCATAAACAATTTGAAGGAATCCACGGGAAAACTGCCTGGTATCTGAATTTTCATGCAGTAAATTTGTCAATAGACCAAAAAAAAAATATTCGTTTGTAACGACTCTGTGGACCATCTGTTCGGCAGAAGCCAACGTATCCTGCATGGAGACATGTCGGTGTGCCGTGTATGGGAGACGTCATCCGGTTTCAATCTAGACGGAAATCAATCCTTACTGAAATTGCATCGTATGTCCACACTGTCATGCCGGTTGTTTCGACAAGAACTTATTAGGCCAAATTTTGCTTTCTTCATATTGATGATTTTCAAACGTTCCGCAAATGCGGATAGTTTTGAAGGTGCCTGTCCCTTTCTTCTTCTTTCTTCTTTTTTAATTATTTAAATTTCCTGTACCCTTTTTCCTAATTTGCGCTAACGTGATGGCATTTCTCTATACTCTCTTCTCTCTAGAGCAGGCATGATCTGGCCTCCAAATAGGTTAATGAACCTTGTCTAGGATTGTCACGGTGTGACGTATCGTCGTACGTGCGAATGCTGTGCGCCAGATATCTGGCATTGAGTGAGGTGAGCAGAGGTGATTAAGAATACACTGGGTCACTCTTGTCATCGCGTTGTTGACTTTTAGCTTGAAGAATGTTCGTCGTTCCAGTTTCAGATCCGATCGTTGATATATATCAGAACTACCAACAGCAGTGGATTTTTTTTTGTCGGATGTGAATGTGTACGTAATGGCGTGCGTGCGTGCGTGCGTGTGTGTGTGTGTGTTTGTGTTTAAAGTGTATGAGAAGGGAGTTTGTAGGTTGTTTTTTTTTCCGAGTGTTTGTCGTTCCAGTTTCAAATCCGATCGTTGATGTATATCAGAACAAACACCGGCAGTGGGTTTTATTGTATGTGACTGTGTACGTAATAGTGTGTGTGTGTGTGTGTGTGTGTGTGTGTGTGTGTGTGTGTGTGTGTGTGTGTGTGTGTGTGTGGGTGTGTGTGTATGTGTGTGTATTTGTGGTGTGTGTGTTGTGTGTGTGTGTGTGTTTGTGTTTAAAGTGTGTGAGAAGGGAGTTTGTAGGGTTTTTCTTCGCGTGTTCGTCGTTTCAGTTTCAGATTCGATCGTTGACATAGTTATCAAACCTAACACCAGCAATTGATTTTTTTCGTATGTGTATGTGTACTTAATGGTGTGCGCGGGTGGGTGTGTGTGTGTATGTGTGTGTGTGTGTGTGTGTGTGTTTAAAGTGTGTGAGAAGGGAACTTGTAGGGTTTTGGTTCGAATGCTCGTCGTTCCAGTTTCAGATCCAATCGTTGATATATCAAAACTATCACCAGTAATCGATTGGTTTGTTTCATATGTTTCAATATTTTTTTGTTTGTTATTTTATTCGTCTGTTCCATCGACATCCTTGAACTTAAAACGAATACGTGTCATAGAATGTGATCATTTGATATGATTTTAAGGACCATTTTAATTCTAACTATCGTACAAAGAAACTTAAAGGAAAGCATTGAGAAGGGCACAGTGTTTCGGAAGGTTGGATCATTTTGAGCATTACTGTCTGGAAATCGAGATGCTCTGCTTTGGGAAAATTTCCGCGATCTTCGGATTGATCGCCCTTTTGCAGAGAATAATATAATTATAATGGATAGCACCAATGACAGAGTCCAGGTGTATTTGCAGCAGAATTTCTTGACCAAACTAACAGAGCCTTGTTATGCTGGTACAGCTATCACTTTGCTGATGTTCAACATTAAAACAAACGGTGCGCATGAGAAACCTCATTTGCTGCTGTTACCATTCATTTTTACACAAGGATTGCACATAAAAGAATGCATGCTGCGCGCATTTGATACATGCGATTGTTTTGTGCATGTGTGTGTGTGTATGTAATGGCGTGTGTGTGTATGCGTGTATGTATGTGCCCATTCGGTAGTATGCCGAGTATTGCGTTGCTTCGATGAAGCTTTAGTAATCCTTTTCAAAATATCTATAAAAAAAAAGGAAATGTCATACCATCGTATCGCTCACGCGACAGTCATTAAAATCCGTCGTTGATCGTATGATCATGTTTAATTGCCAAGTCCACCTGTCTGCCTCAATAATGTCGAGCATAAACGTCCTGGTGATGTTTTTGTGAGGCCATCAATATGCAGAGAATAGAGAGGAAACATTTCCTCCAAACAGTAGACCTCGTCCTCCTTTTTGAGGAGACCGCAACAGCTATAATGATAGAGAAAGATAACACACAGACAGTCACAATTTTGCTGTTATGCTTGTAATAGCGCGCGCGCACACACACACACACACACACACACACACACACAAAATTACATACATCCGCATATATACTCAGTATGCGTATTGGTCTGTGAGGCACATATTTGTTCGTGCGTATCGTTCAGTGAACCCCAAATAAACTTGGTCGCTATACCCTATAAACCTGACGAATAAAGCCATAGATTGTACCGAGGTGTTCTCATGAGGTGCAGCTTGTTTAAAAAGAAACAAAAGATCCATACACTCACGTACACTCACATTCGCGAATCCGCACGATAGGTAAAAGAAAAAAAAAACGAAAAAAGAAATGACCGGAACTCGCGTCTTATTATCCTCTCTTGTGGTTCTCCTCCATTTCCATCCGGACAAGACTTCGTTCCAAATCGCCGGCAGTCTCCAGCCGCCAACACGTATGACGTACGCATGATTGCTTTGGATGAACACAGTTATAAGACACACTTTGTTGCATAGCTGTCAGATTTTTTTGTTTTGTTAAGATCAACTCTCGTATGTTCCCCCTCTGTTTTCCCCACAGGATTAGTGGTTCCAAATGATGGATTTGTTTAAATGCCAGGGAGATTGCGATGCTACAGAGTAATACCTATCAAATGTAGATGTGAAGTTAGTAACTTTCACTATGCTTAATTCAGCTCTCTCTCTCTCTCTCTCTCTCTCTCTCTCTCTCTCTTTCTTTTTCATCTGTCTGTATCTGTATAGGAATTGACAGATAAACGGTCTCTGCTCGTTACAGAGCGACTAAATGTTGAGTGTGAAATGCGCATGTAAATCAACACGACTTTTTTTTTTATTAAGAGCGCAACAAAATTAATCACGCTGGGTTACATTGCATAGAGGAAGACATGCAACTGTAGTGATACGTTTATAAGCCTAACTTCTCATTTTCAGCTATAACTGGTGTAACATTAGGTAAAGTGTGCCGTATACAATTCTGAATTTCTGTTTAAGCTTGGATTTTTTTTTTCAAAGTTTAACACAGAAGGAGCAATCTTACGTTTATAAGCTGTAATATAACACCAACATGACAACATGAGGGACTTGGCAAAAATAATGCAGTACCATTGGCTATAGTTCAGTAAATCGCTTTTATAAGAGTATTCGAACCGGGTAACTGCCGCTTGAGCGTCGGCGGTCTTATTCACTTAGCCGGAACAACCCCTCGAATTCTTGTGTTAAAGAATTCATGCTGTTTTGAGGAATCGTGATTATATCGCCTCCTTATCAAGTATCCTTTGAAGAATGTTTCGCATGGATTTACTGCGGCACACAATCTAACCCCTATCCAGTCGTATAAACATTTATTATGTACATCGTACAACTCACTATGAAGACATCGTGGAGACTGTGTTTTCACCGTGGACACTGTTACTGACGTAACTAATACACTTGTGTATCATGCTAGCATTACCGAAGTCTGAATGTAATGTCAAGATTTACCTATTGCCTCTCACATCCTACGTGAGAGAGAAAAAACCATCAAACAAATAAATGTTAACATATCAAGAAAGGAATCGTTCTATTATCAGTCAATTACACCCTAAAGAATTCCGTTTCTAACCAGGGAAAATCTGCGTGGCAAGCAGTCACTCAAAAGATCGACCGCCGCAGTTCCTCGAGCAATATGTTTGCGACAAAACGGCGCAGAAATCTGATAATGTGCAAATTTGCCGGTCTTAATTTATCTCGTGTGACTGTCTAGAAAGGGAATAGAAACCTCTCAAAACAAAGGCTGCGGTGTATTTTTAAGCCTTTATCAAGATCAAAGACTCACTTTGGTTTACCATTTAATCTCTACAATGTTGTCGACTGAAACACTACTCTTAATGGTGAATTGCATCTTTCTTTCTTTCTTTTTTTGCTATTTCAAACAGCAAGATATCATAAATAAAACAATGAATGTTAAAAAGAAGGAAAACAATGTTCTGGACCAGTTTCAGAGGTCATTCACCCGTTTGGGCTGTCACTCTTGCATTACTAGTATGTAGTCATTATCAAGTATAGCAATAGAATTAAGAGGTATACAGGGCACCAGAAATTTGGGGTGGATTTTGTGTGTGTATGCGTGTGTGTATCTTGGTGTGTGTGTGTGTGTGTGTGTATGTGTGTGTGTGTATTGTGTGTTTTGTGTAGGAATACGTTATTGCATGCCCCAGTTGGGTTAATCACACTGGATACACAACCGTCGTAAGAGCAAGAAGTACAGACTACAAAGCTATTATGTGTGTGTGTGTTTTCGTGTATGTTTTTTTTTTCCCGTGGGGTGTGAGGGGAATGGTGTGTGTGTACGGGTGTTGAATAGACAATACCCGATTATTACCCAATTGATTATATGCATTGCACCTGTTGAACAACTTCAAGTGAACTTGCATCATGATTTAAGCATGATTTTCATTCCTCGTACGCGGGTGAAGGGGGGGGAGCAAAATTGGTATGAAGTTACCTCGAGTAGTAACCCTTCAATAAATCCTTTATCTGAGTCATTCGTGGGGATGAAATTTTCTCTTTAAATCCGAGTAGTTGTTACGCTGAAGCAGAGTTAATTGCGTCTCTGTATAAGTTTAAGAAAAGAAACTACTCTTACTTTGTCTTCGTCTTCTTCTTCTCCTCTTCTTCTTTTATCTTTACAATTTTCCTTCCGAGTTGAGAGCTCAACTCATTCCAAAGTCGGCATTCTCTACATCATGACAGCCGAATTTAAAGTAGGTAAAAATCCTCCTTGATTTAGCACCCTTGACACATCCTAGACCGGCTACATCCGCGGTATAATTAACCGCTGTCGGCAAACATCAACCATAATGTTTCGCTAATGTAGTTGTCTGTGTCAGCCTTCGGCATACCAGAGACAAAAAGAAAAGACATGCGAATGCGTTGGCATAGAACCGACAAAGGGAAATCAAGCAACAGGTGCCATCGACCGGGCCGGGGCCCGCCGAGCAGTGCTTGGAATATCGACGAATTGCTCAACCACAGAGGGGGGTAAATAGGCGCCCTAACTTTGCCTGCAATAGTATCACTTACCCTAGAAGGGCAGGGCAGAAAGATTACTTGAGGTTTGTTGTTGTTGTTTTTCTTTCATTTTTAAGACAGATCGTAGAACAGTCTCTTCGATTAACTTTAAAATAAAATTTAAAAATGTGTAATTGACACATTTTTATTTCATTTTCAAGTTCTTTGAAGAAATGAGTCACTGTAAACTCCTTGTTCTAGTTCAGCACTTCAATGAATATAACTTTGAAGTTTGTAATAATCGTACATGTTGTTAAACTTTATAGTCAGGGAAGATTGTCGTTGAGAAGGACTTTTGTTCCTTTGTATTCAATTCGGAAACAGTGTTAGAACAGAATCTTGTCAAGTCATTCGTTGTTTGACGCTGTTAATTTGCCCTTGCGCACTTTTCCCATTTCCATTTGTTGGTGGAGCAACTAGTAAAGAGAATCTTAAACAATATATATCATTTCTGTCTATATTCAATCTGATGTTATAAACGCCGTGCATTTTTTTTACGAATGCAAGCCTTTCATAAACCCATCGATATGACTTCTTAAGAGACTGCCACATGATTGATAAACCAGCGAAGAAAAGACAAAACAACAAACAAACAAACAAACACTGTCTTTTGCAACCATTGTCCGCGAGGTTATCGGGCTACCTGACCGTTTCGTGACAATTGCTTGACCAAAGGAAATTCTCAGAGTTTGTTGAGAAAGTTCATTTACAAAGGTTTTGAACCACATAAACAGGATTGCATTTCGCAACAATGATCATACTGTCCAACTTTCCATTATTGATATAAAAGTTCGCATTCCATATTCCCCCGAAGAGGAGTAAAACTTTTCCCGCCCGTCCCTCATCCCTACCCTAGAGGCTGTAGCAAAATCAATGATTTGATTAAATCCAGTCTGTTTATTGATATATTTAGTAGGGTTTAGTATATAGTATATTTGTACACTAATTCTTGGCGTCTTAACAATAATTTTAAATTTATCATATAATTCGATTTCAATATATCAGGCACAAAGCACATCCAAGGTAATCAAAGGCAAATGGAAATGTTGTTATGGTAAATGAAAAATGATAATGTCACACAGAGTGTAGAAATTAGACTCCTAGCCTCTTTCAACCACAGTAGTGTGAGATGGTGTGGAAATAGAACGGGACGAGGAAGACCCAACTGAACTCGACAGTGGGCCCTGAAACTGGCGTCGGTATCAAAGCGGCACTTGTAATGATAAGGATTGATATCTATCAGAAACATAACTCATCCACACCTTCTAATATGCCCATAGGAGTGCTCGTCGTGGGACAGAGCTTCCCCAAAACACCTACAGTATAATTTTTGCTTAACCCCTTTTCCTCCAGTGTTGTAATACCCATAATCGTTATTACATGGCAGTCGATGTTCCCGAAGTAACTGGTTAATAAAAATAATTTGGGAAAGAACGATCTTAACTCTTCTTAAACTCTTTTTCGTTCGGAAAAAGAAAGGTCTTTTCTTCAAACCTCAACAACATATTATTCACATGTTAACCCGTTGATTGCGATACATGCTATATCATCCTATAATATAGAGATTGTAAACGACTCAGCCGGTTGCCGTAAACAATAATTTGACTCTCGCCCACGCTACATCATCAATTCTTCAAGATATCTATGCGAGGGAAACCTACGCATTCACAGTTCCTCTTTGTTATTGCCGCTGTTATTGTTGCTGTTGCTGTTGTTGTTGTTGTTGTTGTTCTTTTGAGAAGGGGAGAGGACGGATCTGAGATATGTTACACTCAGTATATATCATACTGCTCTGTCTCCGGGGAATAAAACCGAAGTCCACCTATACGGAAAACTCTTTACAGCCTACGTTGATTTGATAATGTCTCGAAGGAAATAACAACCTGACAAATTGCCGTGAGTTAAGAAGAATATGTATATATATATATATATATATATATATATATATATACATATATATTCTTTTTAACTAAAATATATACTATTATGAAGAAAGAGAATGTCGAGGGTGGGGTAGATGTGGAAACGACGATATCAAACATATCATCGAGATAATCATCAGCCTGATCATTCTAGGAAGAAGATGAGAATAGCTATGATATCCTGTCATATTTTTTCTCTCTCAAAGGAATAGAAATCACTCGAAGAGGTTATTTTTTCCTAGAATGGTAGTGTATACCAAATTTTGAAAGCTTGTTGCCTGGAAAAACTCTACATCTCACTTTGTAAGGAAATTTTAAATTTTCATTTTGTCTGTGGCATAATCCCTCCCTTTTTCGTCGTCTTCTTCTTCTCTCTCACTCTCTTTCTCTCTCTTATGTGTATGTATATACACCTATATTACAGAATACACACCCACCCACACACACACACACACACACACATACACACATACATATATATATACACATATCTATGTACTCTCTAAAAAAATCGAGTGAAAATATTCACTCTTAAAAGAGTGAATACAAAAAAGAGTGAATTTAGAGTGAAAATGTTCATTTTCACTAGTTTTAGAGTGACCTCAGGGATCACTCCAAAATCTTCGAGTGATCCCTGAGGTCACTCCAAAATGAGTGAAAATGAACATTTTCACTCAAAATTCACTCCAATTTCACTCTAACTTCACTCTTTTTTTGTATTCACTCTTTTAAGAGTGAATATTTTCACTCGATTTTTTTTTTTAGAGAGTAACAGTGAAAACTTTGAGCAAAGAAAATGGGTTTCCATCGGGATTCGAACCCGAGACCTCCGGATTACTAGACCGGTGCTCTACCGACTGAGCTATAGAAAGCCCTATAGTTCGGTGTTCGTCCCACAAACCCATGATTCTCTTTGCTCGTGTGGTCAGAAGCTATGTATATATATATATATATATATATATATATATATATATGTATATATATATATATGTATATGTATATATATATATATATATATATATATACATATACGTATATTCGTATGATGATGATCCACAGCATTTGTATGGCGCCATATATCTGTCACAGAAACATTCAAAGGCGCAGACTCCTCCAAGACAGTTAGCAATTAAATGTCTGGTGAAAAATGTGAGTCTTGAGTGAGGCTTTGAAGTGATCCAGTTTGTCAATTTCACGGAGGAAAGATGGGAGGGAGTTCCATAGGCGAGGAGCAATAGAGGAAAACGCCCGGTCTCCGTATCCCTTGAGATGTGTGATGGGCACCTGGAGAGTGAGGCCAGATGAACGAAGGCCAGGGCGAGGCTGCCGTCGCTCAATTAGGGAAGACAGGTATCCTGGGGCCAGACCATGAATGGCCTTAAAAGTGAGAAGTAAGATCTTGAAATCAATTCTGTTTTTGATGGGAAGCCAATGCAGCTCAGCCAGGACAGGGGTAATGTGATCATACTTCCTCAGCCCGGTGAGCAAGCGTGCTGCTGCATTCTGTACTGCTTGAAGTCTGTTCAAGGTTGCAGATGGAAGGCCAGCTAGGAGGCTGTTACAAAAATCAAGTCTTGATGTTATGAGTGAATGAATGATGCTTTCTGCTGCTATCCTTGTAAGCAGAGGTCTAATAGCTGCGATGCTACGAAGCTGGAAGTAAGCAGTCTGGCATACCTGCGAAACATGCCTATCCATCCTCATAGACTGGTCAAAGTAGACCCCAAGGTTACGGACGTTATCTGCAGGAGAGACAGACACATCACCGACCTGAAAATCCATGGAGACGATCTTGTTTCTCATTTGTGGAGAAGAAATGATGAGGCATTCAGTCTTGTCGTCATTGAGTTTCATGAAGTTCTTCACCATCCATTGTCGGATATCTGACAGGCATTCAGTCATCCTCGTAGCTGCTGCTGTTTCTTCAGCTGCCACTCTTGGATCGAATGTCACATAAAGTTGAGTGTCATCTGCATAGAAGTGGGGTTCTAAACCATGCTGACGTGCTATGTTCCCAAGGGGGGAAGTGTATAGTGTAAAGAGTAATGGTCCGAGGACTGAACCTTGTGGGATGCCACAGGTCAGGAAGGCCTGCTCTGACAGAGTTCCATTGATGTTCACAGACTGTCTTCGGCAATGGAGATAAGATCTGAACCATTGAAGGGCAGTGGCGCCAACTTTGAAATCCTGCTGCAGCCTGTGAATGAGGACTTTGTGATCAATTGTGTCAAATGCAGCTGACAAATCCAAGAGAAGTACCATGGCTGCTTTCTTGTTGTCAACTGCTCGCAAGATGTCATCAGCTATTTTCAGAAGGGCTGTCTCTACGCTGTGGTGTCTCTTATAAGCAGACTGCATCGGCTCATAGAGTTTGCAGACCTGGAGATGTGACATTAGTCTTTTGGCAACTACTTTCTCGAGGACTTTGGCAAGGAATGGCAAGTTAGATATAGGTCGGTAGCTGCTCATCTTATCCGGATCTAAGGGTGTCTTCTTAAGTACAGGAGTGACATGGGCGAGCTTCAGCTCATCTGGAAACATTCCTTCCTGTAACGAAGCATTGATTATCCTGGAGATAGGAATGGCCATTAGTTCATAACTCTCTTTCAAAATTGAGGTTGGGATTGGATCCAGGGAGCATGACTTGGCAGGAGAGCTGCGGATAACACTCTGTATTTCTGCTGGAGTTGTGGGCGCGAGTGTAGTAAGATGTTCATCACTTGAGGTTGTATCACTGTCTGACTCTGGCTCTACAGTAAGAGACATGTTCGACTGTAGATTGCATCTTATAGACTCAATCTTACCAATAAAGTACCTTGAGAATTTAGAGGCTACACGACCAGGAGAGAAATGATGCCCTAGTGCCACAGCTGATTCTGTCTTTCTGTACAGAAGCTTGTTGATGATGGCATAGAGTGCTTTTTGGTCAGATCCACAATCAACTATTAGTTTATTGTAGTAGGCAGCTTTGGCACACGTGAACAACTGCTTGACTCGATTTCTCTGCTCTTTGAAGAGTTGTTTATCAGATGGGGCACGAGTTTGCCTCCATCGGCGTTCAAGCTGTCGCCGCGTGCGTTTTGCAGTAGCGATAACCTCACTGTACCAGGGGACAGCCGGCTGTTCCACAACTACACATGTCTTTTCAGGAGCATGTTTGTCCAACAATTCCCTGAGAACCACATTATACTGATGGACTGAGTCATTCACGGCACCACAGGTGTTAGAGAACAGACCGGAATGTTTCAGGTCAAACCTAAGATGAGTCGAATCAATAGTCTTCAACTTGCGGTAGGTGATCTTCTTCTTCACAGGCTTGGGTTTCTCGAGTTGGAGGAGACAGTGGACAGAGCTGTGATCTGATATCGAGTCCTGGATACATACTGAATTTATGCCTTCCACATCAATATGGGTGATGATCAGATCTAAAATGTGACCTGACTCGTGAGTAGGCTCATCCACAATCTGCTGCAGATTATGATCTAGGAGAAGTCTCTGGAAAGCTTTAGTGTCATTGGATTGTTTGTTTTCCCAGTGGATGTTAAAGTCACCAAGAATGAACAATTTCCCAGTGAACAAGGAATGTCTATCTAACAAAACTGAGAACTCATGGATGAACTCAGTAAACGTACAACAGTTCTTACGTGATGGTGGTGGACGGTAAACCACAATTACCTTAATCCTTGCAGTACCATGTGACAAATCAGTTTCCATAAACTCAAATGATTTAGGTTGAATGTTGGTTCTTACTGCTTTTGAGCACAGACTTGATTTGTACAAAAGACCTACACCTCCACCCCTGCGATACTTCCGAGGGACATGAAGCAGTCTGTATCCAGAAGGAGTTACTCTCGCTGCGCTCTGGGGCTCGCCTGACTTGAACCAAGTTTCAGTCAATGCTAGAACATCAATATCATGGTCTATCAGATGATCCTTAATTAAATCAGATTTATTGCATGCTGATTGACAGTTAATCAGACCAAGAGTAAAGAGAGCATGCACAACTACAGGAAGAGTTGAACTCTCACTCTCAATAATCTGCTTCTTACCACCACGGCAGCCCCTGTGACCATTGCGCCTCTTGTGTATTGCCAAGGTCTTCAATTTTCCATAAGTAGAAGCAGCTAACATGCGTTGGTTAAAGCTCATACCATTCCATATTGACTTCAGTTCACTTGTGCTGTACTGAATAAGTGGCATTCCTGGGGAGAGTCCACTCTGGCAGAGCTATTGACATTGGTGGTACTAAGAAGAAGCTACACAATGGACACTGCATGTCATCCTATTGTGTGTGATTCCGGTTGGTTGCACAGAAGAAGCACCCAGCTAAAGCCTATGAACTTCAGAACAAGACATGAAGAAGCACATATGGGACAGGCAGGCAAGTAAAAGTGAAATAGGACCACAAGCTGAGAAATTGACTCTACAATTTCTGAGGAGATGAAATTCCATATCAATCAGATAGATGTCCAGTGGTATCCAGGTATCAAACTGGTCAACTAGAAGCACTCACAAACTCACAAATCACAGCAGACAATGCAAAAAGCCAACAAATTGGAGGAGTCAAAAGAGGGGTCGCCAACAAGGGCGCACACACACACTCAAAAAAAACCTCCCAAGTACATACATATACATACATATTCGTATGTATGTATGTATGTGTATGTGTATGTTTATCGTTCAAAAGTGTGTTCGTGTCTACATAAATATATGCATATATGTACACATATCACATCTGTATCATGGCTATATTAGTTATGTGGACATAATTTGTTAAAACTGATGTATGCTTTGATTTGATATTATGTCTTTGTAGTTACAGGCAGAGCTTCTGCTACGTAGAATATCAGAGGGCACTCGTTTAATAGGAAGTTACTTCTAAATTGCCTCCTATATTTTATACCTTGCATCATTATGTACTTGGGAGGTTTATATGTGTTTGTTTAATGCGCACATCGGTCCGGCTGTTTAAGATTTCATTATTATAGCTTAGTTTTGTTTTCTGGGGGGGGGGTTACGTTGAATTTTCCCGCTCTAGTCTAGAGCTGTGCTATAATTACCGTAGCTTTTCTAACTTGAAGTCAACCAGGGATGGAAGGTCGTGAAAGCTTTAAAGTTTGAATGCGATAACTCGAAGATAAGCGAGACATACATTCACGCAGTCAAAATCAGATCTAAGCCGTAATAGATTAAGGAAAAGACTTCGTAATCTGGCCAGGAGTTCAGAATTTCGAGCGACGTCTTATCGGCGGGAATTTCCATCTTTCTTCCGCTCGGTCATATTTTGTTCGCCTGGTCCGCTGACAAATTTATAGCTTGCCCCATCTCTATGACATAATCGACAATGTCTTTTGACCGGGGAGCGCCGGGAGCTATTTTCTCGAATGACCGCACAATGTCCTCTGGGGCGGGTGCGAGCACGTACATTACACATTCTAGCTGTAGCCGAAGAAGCATCTTGGCCAGAATTCGTGATGTATGCAAAATGAAGTTTCCTTATAATATCACGTCAAGTTTCGTTCTCTCTCTCTCTCTCTCTCTCTCTTCCTAATTTCTTTATACACCTTATCTTTTGTAATGTTTGAGAATGTTGTGAAACTGTGCGTGTAGCTGATAAAAGTGTTTTGTCATGTTTGTCATTTTTTTTCTTTCTTTACCATAATTGCGATCGACCAAAGAGATCGATTCTACGGGCCATCTAAACCTTTCTAGGACACTTGGCATTAGTTCACAGGTTTCCTTTCTATTTCACAAGCATGAAAACAAATTTATATAATAACAGCAGCATGTGTATATGGTAAAAAGTTGGACGTGTATGAAAACGACGTACAATCACTACTTCGGTTGAAATGTGAAGATATAATCTGATTAACATGAATATGCTAGCTTCGTAAGTATAGCGCTCAATGTAATGAAATCATAATTATTCACTCGTCACGTCAATGTAGTTTGAGACTGCCCTCTTTTTTTTTTCATCCTCAGATTTGCATAGTAGTAATATATGTCAATCATCATACCTAAAACACTTTTTGAAGTTTGCAGCAGACATCTCATGATATGCTCTAACGTGATGCATTTCTTTTTTACTTTCTTATTTGACTTACATTTCAAAACGTTCCGATAGATGTCTTTCATTTGTTTTCGATTGTATTATTCAATTTGTCCACTAAATAGTCAGTCCGATTAGATTTAGTTGGATTGCAGTCGTTTACGGCGATAAAAACTCTGATGAATAACATGAGATAATTATTTTTTATAAAAGTCAAGAATTCAGCTAAGGTTAGGGTTGCGGTAAAAATCTTTAACTGAGGAAGTCTGTGGAATCAGTGCGATCACAAAGAAAAGAAGCAAAGCATGACGTTTTAAGTCAGTTATTTTCATTCTCAGACGTTCCTAAACGAAGTAATATTTTCACGTACTCATATTAGTTACAAACGCCGGTTTACGAAGCTTCCATCGCTAAAACCGCAACACACGTACACTCTTACATTTATACACAGAAGCAAAAAATAAAAATTTGAAAAATTGAAAAATAAAAGGGGGCAACGTACACATGTACATGATATGCCCGCAAGAGAAGTAAGAATGAATTAAGGTAATGGAAAGTGTTAAAAAGACAGGAGATTGTTGGTAAGTGATGAAAACGAAGAAAAAACTGATGTTAATGTTCGCGAACAATGCCGATGGATTTCCTTTATAACGAAGTCCTAGAACTATGTGACAAGAAGGAGACAATGCTAAAAAACAGCAACAGTACAAGCTTCCTCAATGTAGCTTATCTAACTTTCAGAAAGTCGCTAAGATTTGACAATTTGAAAAAAAAAATAGATTGTATAAACGAAGATAAGAACAGCAAAACAAATGCCGAATACTGACAAACCTGAAAATTTCAACCCCTGCGGAACTATGTAGGATATCTAACCAGACGTCATTCAACGCTGAAACTTGTGGAAATTACATTCAATCACTATATTGAAACTGGATGGAAATTGATGTTCTCGTTTATATTGTTTCTTCTATGCGTCTGTTTTCATCATTATTCATTGATTTCTGTGAACAAGCCTGAAGACATCAAAACATGACACTGTAGGCTAGAATGCAAACGTGAAGGTTGAAGAATCGGGGGCTCGTATAGATATATTTCAGCTTTAATTTTTTCCTTCAGATGTATATGCATTTTTCTGTCTTTTTTAATTTTTTGCTTTTATAACACAATCATAGTCTCCTCTCCTCTGTTTTAATTCATGGAAACTACATAAAAACTACCTTACAAAGTTTTACAAAATTTTTATTAGACAGTAGAGCCCTAAACGTTATCACTTTCGGAACAAAAGTTAGGTTTTGCAAGCAGCTTACTTACGTTGTTTTTGACATTGAAGAAAAAACAACAACGAAAGTCTAAGCTAATATACAGTGAGTAGCTAAATACACAACCATCCCGTCTGTATCGATTAGGAAGAAACAGTTGAGAGACAGCCATCGATTAGGTTGTTATTGTTGTTGTTTTACGTATAGCTGTCTACATTAAGACATTTCGAGGTCCTTCCGAGAATTATATCTCCAGCAGGCAAAGAATTACGATTCCGAATTATATGCTGTGTAAACTCGAGCTCTTCCCACTCGCGAAATGTGCTGCTTGCTGGTTTTGGCTTTTCTAGTCTTATAAAACAAAAAAAAAAAAGGACAGAAACATGAAATGATGTACGACCGAGAAATCGCCTGTGTCCGTCCATGAGAGTATCATATGCGGTCATTCGTTGATGTTCGCTTTGTGTGCTTTCTCATACACACTGAATAAAAGAATCGTGAGGTTGATGCAGATTAAGATGTGGATTCAGCGTATCTCCCTTTAAGAAGTGCAAAGAAAAACATCAATAGAAAAGGAGTCAAGGACATATCGGGTTAAATGCCATCAGGCGATATTTGTAGATGCCCCTTTGGCTATATACACAGAGAGTAAGCCTATAGTCGCCTGCTGGCTATGTTGACTCTGGGTATGAGAAATTGCCAAGAGTATTGAAATGGACCGCATAAGAGGAATGAGAGAAAACAGAAATAAGATAAAGTGATATTTAAATTTGACCAAAGCATCCCACACTCTTGGATACAGTGTTAAATTCAAACTGAATGTTTTAAAGTGTTCACGCACCTTGTTTATAAAATCATTTTTTGAATGTACAATGTATATATATATTTTTTTTTTGGTGAATGTGACTTTGCGCGTGTTCTATACCTACACCATGCCAAAAACAGGTATACACATATAAATTATGTTTATGGATTTGTGGATATGAATGCATCTGTTGATTTGTGTTAAAGTGTGGTGATGATTGCTTTTGTTTTTCTTTCTTTCTCTGCGAATGGGGAGAACGGGTAGGAACAAAAATGAAATATGAAAGTAATCTTAGCTGAAAGTAATCTTAGCTGGATGTTCTCTCTCTCTCTCTCTCTCTCTCTCTCTCTCTCTCTCTCTCTCTCTGTGCCTTGTGTATCTATGTATCACGTGGGCGAGATGCCGAGACTCGGCGCCGAATCGCGATAATGTACAGACCACTCGAAAGGTGAGTGGCTCTGTCGAGGGCCGATGAGCTTCCGGCCCCTCACACATTGTCTCGGGGGCGTGTCAACACCCTTCGGGGCGCCAATTTTGTAACCTAACTTTCCTCCGTCTTCATACAATCAGTATCACCACTTCTCCCCTTCCCCCTCCCCAACATCATCTAGCCCATCTACCGTTCCCTTCTTTGCCCCTCATTCAACGGAAGCCTGCATACATCATTTTTGACGTCTTCCATCGTCAGACGACAAGCGATATCACCCTCTCTACGGGCCCCTGACAAAACTCATGAATGGAGAGTCGCATATTCAATCAACATTAATGACGATATGAAAGCCCATTTTCCCCTTTCTCTGTTATTTTTCTCGGTCAAAAAGTGTAAATGATAAATGCACATGGTTTTCTAAAAGTGTATGATTGAAGGTTGTATTTCATCATGCTTCCTTATTCTCATTTCTGATTCATTCAGGACATGCAAGAGGGGTGCTAGTGGGTCGTCTTGACTCCAAATAAAACGAGGTCACATCCCCTTAGCCATTTATCTTTTCATGTGCCATCTCTTTCCCCCCCCCCCCCCCCCTTCACAATGTCTGTTCTAAAAATGGTTACTCTATGTGTGGGCCCCGGTTGTGGACATTTATATCCTTTTGCAGTCTTTCAGGGAGGCATGATTACAAGTTGACAACCTTCATAACAAACAAAGCAATGTTTGTTACAGTTTGATATTCCAAAGGTTTGTTAATCCAAATACGAAATGAGGCTCCTCATTCCGAAAGTGCGTTCATCCGCAAGTAAAATAATGTTCGCTAGTCCGAAGAATTCGTTGATTAGAAAAAAAATGGTCTCGTTATTCCGAAGGTTCGTTAATCCGAAAACGAAATAATGTCGTAATTCTGAAGGTTCATTTGCACGCATTTCCCCCCATTTTCGGATTAACGAACCTTATTTCATTTCTCGATTAATAAACCTTCATGATAACGAATTATATTTCATTTTTCAGAATAATAAACCATCGGAATAATGGACCTCATTTCATTTTCGGATTAGCGAACCTTTCGAAAAACGAACCTTCGGAATAACGTCGCTAATACTCGAATTAACGAGCACCTAGCTATAGGGAATTTGTATTTTCAGAAAACCGAACCATCTGATTAACGAACCTTATGTCATTTTCGGATCGACGAACATTCGGTATAACAAACATCACTCGAAATACACACAATCGCTGACTTTCTTAAAAGAGATACAGACGGTTTTGGGTTACTTTCCATTCTTTGATCATTATACTTATCCTAATCTGAAATTGTTAAATTTTCTGTCAGAGGCGTAATCTACTCAAAACTAACAGAGATGATATTCACCAATTTGGTGACAAGTTTAATCACCTGATTCTTTCTGCAAAAATAATGCTAAATCATGTCGATTTGTTTTCCAAAACACTTGATATAGTCAAAGAAACTAGCTACAAAATACTGTTTGGGCGCTTTCAGCCTCATTAAAGAACAAAAATCAAAATGTGATTTGTCATTTCTTCCACCATACAAGATCTGTATCTGTGACAATAACCACTGTGTCCGTGCGTATGTCTGTCTGTATGTGTTTGTTTTGTTTGTTTGTTTTATTGTTCCATATTCCACATTTCAACAAATACATAAACCATAAACATAACAATACAAAAGCATGGATGAATTGTCAAGTACATCTTTTAAGACAGTATAACATGTGAAATATGAGGAATCTGCATAGAAGCTATGAGGAATCTACATAGAATGTGTGTGTTAGTATCTACAGTATCTGGCCCTTAATAGTCAATGGGCCAATATATCGGTTGTGCATTATGGAGTCGGATGCTAAAGAAAGTACTCTCCAGTACGCATGCGCCAGGAAGTACCTCCGACTGAAGAACACAGTAAAGTATGCCCTCCATGTGTCGTCAGGCGAGTATTTGTGTCTTCCTCGGTATCTGCATTTTGATCTATGGCGAGGTGTCAGATTATATATCCAGAGGATAAAATGACCGCAATTATCGACAGCTAACTTGATATCGTTAATGGTTGTCATCATTTAACCTGCATTGTCAGGTGTCAGTGGTCATACTTTATTTTGGGGGTTTTGTGTTTTTCGCGTTTGCATCGGTGTCGGTGGCACAGAGGGATTTGCGTGCTTAAGGTGACATCAGAACCGTACATGCAAGTGTTCCAAAAATGTCTGACACCAAAACTGCTGACACCACTTTGTGTATGCAAAAAGGAAAAATTAAAAGAAATATGCACATAATCAAACTTTGTGTGTTTGTGCTTTCTTTTATCATGCCTATGTGGGATGGTATGTGTGGATGTTGGTGTGTATATCTGTGAGTGTGTGCGTCGGTGTCACAAAGAGAGTTTGCCTGTTTCAAGTAGAACATCCGAATCGCAGATCGCAAGCATTCCCAGAAAATCGAAAATCAGTTTCCACACCAAACACCCTGCATGCATGTCGTCTCCAGTCGGCTGATCGAAAGTGCAACGATTCTCCGGCACTTGTTAATCACCAACGGCAAATATTGGCCGTCTCGCAATTAGAGGGTCGGCATCTGGCGAAAAATCCTCTTCGACAAACTCCATTATTCTCCCTTGACCTTCGAGGAGTGAGGACCATCATGTCGGTGTATTTTGAACCTAGAAGTTATTATCACTCGCGACGTTAAAATATACGGGAAGGGAAGGCCCAGTCAGCACGCGTGGCAGTAACACGAAGCGAAGAGAACGTATAGTTGCAGAAAGTCACACGTGTTTGCTCTCTCTGAATGCGAGTGACCATTACGCCTTGTTAGGTTGGAAAGGCTTGGACAGGGTCTTCGGGAGAGACATTCATTCACAGCACCGCTAGTAGAGAGTTTTTTGAAGAGCGTGGGCTGCCTCCAACCTGACCCCCCCCCCCCCCATTCCAGCACTACTACCACCGCCAGCACCAAACTCAACGGGTTATCTTCAGTTTAAACGGTGTGTCAGAAGACGACAGGATGCGTGCGCAACAATATCTCTCAGTTCACAGCGGAGGAGATGATCAGCGATTCTGTAAAGTGAAAAATGGAGTAAATATTAATTTTCCGGTAAACTGTGCGCTTAGAAACATCTGAATTAAGCGCCTAATATATGTATTGTATTATTATTATTATTATTATTATTATTATTATTATCATTATTATTATTATTATTATTATTATCATTATTATTATCATTACTATTATTATTTTAATCATTATTATTATTATTGTTATTATTGTTGTTGTTATTATTATTACTATTACATTATAAGATATCCACTCCTTTTTCAAGCAGAGTTTATTTGCTGACAGAAATTGAAACAAAATCGAGAGTTATCAGTTTTTCTAAATTCGGACTCCCTCCTCCACCCTCCCCCCCCCCCGCTCCCCCCCCCCGCTCCCCCCCCCCCCCGCTCCCCCCCCCCCCCCCAAAAAAAAAAAATATGGAATTATCAAGTTTCCGGTAAAACAGTCATAACCGGAGCAATCATACTAGTATGAGTAGGAACGACACCACTGTACGGTGAAAAAAAAAGATTCAAATGACATAGCTTTTTTTTTCAGTTTAATGTTCAACTCTCCTGAACGTTTTGGTTGAATTATTTATATCTTCTGATGTCATCTTGCGTGCTGAATAGCTTGAACGCAGCATGCACACGCTTTTGCTCCTTGTGAGTACGGGTGAAGCCGGGGTTGGACCTTTTCCGGTCTCCGTATATTTTGTATGTTTATTTGTTGTAGTTTTTTATTTTGGGGAGTGCCACACTTTCCTGATTTACCATCCAAAGCCAAGATTACGAAGCAATAAAGAAAACAATGGCCAAAAACTGGTAGTGAATGCCTAATCCAACGTGATATCTTTCTTGAGTGGACATACGCAATCTCGCGTGGCACCTGCCTCAAGCCGTGCGATTCGGTTGCCTCTTTGACCGCGGAACGAACTTTCGTCCATCGATTATTCATTTGGTTGTACTATTGAAAATGGATGCCCTACCGGGGGTTTTGCAAAATGTGTTTCTGATGCGCTATACCTTTTCTAGCCTCGCGTGTAAAGAAGACATCCATACAGACAAACAAACGAACAAACATACAAACAAACACTAGATGTCTTTATCCTCTTTTCTTTAGAGCAAGATGTTTTTTTTGACGATAGTCACCGGGGGAAACACAAAGTTCTGCGCGGCTGTGATTTGGGGAATCTGACTTCGAGAAAGCTTCTACCATTACAATGATTTTATTGTCTGACTTGGCTCCATTTTTAATTCAACTTGAACATGACGTGCGAATTGCACTTTATGTCTCTCCTCAGTGTCTGGTTGGCCGAATTAAAAACAATAACAACAACACGGCGCTACTGTTAGCAAAGATTAAGGAGACGAACGACTGCCTACTAACCTCTTTGGCGTATATCAATAAGTGGGCCACCCATCACATAATACAATACTGACACACGACGATGCCTCGTCAAATATTTACCGTCTTGTCTCTGGAGAAAACAATTTGACGGTTTTGACGTTTTCCCCAGCAGTGCATGGCGCTGACATGTGATGGAAATGACTCTGTCAGTATAACAATGAGGATAAAAGCCATCTAAGCAGGCCTTTTCAAGATTCTGCAAATATGTCTCTCATTGCTGCATATGAAAACAGTTTGGCGAATATTTCTTTTTAAGTAATTATGATGATAAAGAGTTTTCTAAGAGCTCAAATTACATTGAAGTCTCTGACCGGTTTTTTTTTTTTTTTTTTTTTTTTTAGAAACGAGAAATGACAGATGCATGTTTAAGAGCACACAAAAACAAAAAAGAGAAATTGTAATATGTCAGCCTGAAAAGCACATCATTAAATTTTTAGCAAGATTTCTTTTTAAAGATATCCGCATGGTGACTAATAGCAGTCGAATACTTTGTTCTAGATAATAAAAGATAAAAGCTTCTGATTTATAGTAAACTGTGGTTCGGACATCTGCACGGGTTTTACAATCAGGAAAAATGTTATATCTCGTGAATTTTTTTTCACACACATGATATTCAGAGATTTGCGCACATTTTATACTAAGTTATAATATCGTATCATAATCTCAAAAGAAAAATCATTGTCTGAAATGTCAATTTACCCGCAGACATGTTTAAATCTGCCCAATATACCAAGAAAGTGAGCAAGAAAATTTAAATATAGAAGCATGTTTTCTGAAATGGCAGTACATGTGGCGTAATGCGTTCCATCACATTCCCCCCTCCAAAAAAAAAATGTCCTTAAATGAGAACATGGAAAACAAAGAAGTCGATAGTTGTAGGTCGATCTTTTTTTGTTTCAATTATTGTCTACCGCTGAGAAACTTAGCAGACTTCCTCAAGAAATTCCCCAATAATATGCTTAGTCTGTAGTTTTGTGTGAGTGCTCTTTTTTTTCTAATTGTCGGGGGAACGGATTCACCAGAGCAGGTGTAAGCTCTTTAATCATATAATACGGATCCTTCAAGGCTTAATTGGCGTCGCTAACTCGTAAGGGGAAAAAAGAAACCCGCAGACGTACAACCCAAGCTGTCCTGTCACGCCCTATACTTGAACCGTCACAATGCTCATTGCATCTACTTGTAGTTACAACACACGAGTTAGATTAATTTATGCTTACGTAAGACGCATGCACTTCCTTACGGCTACACATGCTATGGATTGTGTACGCATGCGTCAACACTCACAAACTCTCCCACTCACCACCCCCCCCCCCTCCACACACACGCCCACACAACAAAAACTTGATGGTTACAAAAAATCGTTTGAATAAGAAAGTAAGTCGGGTCACGCGCGCACTTGTATATTAGCCCGAAGGGATTTTTGTAGAAACTAAGGGAATAAAAGAGCGGGTTTCTATTCTGGCATATACCTAGATGGGCCTTGAAGATTAAGAAGAGATTTTGAAATAAATGATTGTAAATGATTACACAGATTACGGGGGAATGGATAATGAATACCCCGTGAGACAAGAAACAGATAAAACAGCGTGTTTTATCATGTTTATTCACTTATACTTGAGCCGACAGTCGTTTGGGCGATTATGATGCTGTCTTACTGGCGAAGGACTGGTGAATTTATCGAAGTTTGCGTATTACTCGATATAGAATGTGATTTGAAAGCTCAAATTGATTGAAGAGGAGATCAGCGCTGTAAGGAACTTTGATATCGATGTATCAGAATCATGTGTGTGAGCGTGTGTGTGTGTGTGTGTGTGTGTGGTTGTTTCAAGTGGATTATTTACGTCGGTATGAATATATAGCAGAGCCACTGTTTTTATCACCTCGTTGGTAGCAGCTCCAGGGCCCAACTGAAAGAAAGGAATGTTGCCAACCTTCTTTTTTTTATGTCAGTCAGACCGGCTGTAGAGGCCACCTTGCTATGGCCACTAAAAGCATTCCCCCGAGAGAAGAGCCGTCTTAAAATATCCTGCCTATAACGGCCATTTGTGTGTGTGTGTATGTGTGTGTGTGTGTGTGTGTGTGTGTGTGTGTGATTGGTAGTCGCTATAGAAAGGTTTGAATTTAATATGTGTATGCATACTCTTATACCTTCACAAGAGGTCTGTCGAAATTGCTGCCCCTCCGCACGCTTGCATCAACGAACAGAGGTCAATATTACCACTTACGTATGCATGTGACGTGTAATCCTCTTTGGGAGTCACCAAAAACCGGGAAGGGGGGGGGGGAGCTGAAACAGACTCTGATGGATCGATTTACCGACGAATTTAGCGAAAGCAGTGGCACTTTAACACCATGTAATCGTTATTTCGTCACTCTACATTTTACATCATTTCCCGCCCATGCCATTGACGTCTGATACGGCCAAGGAATTGCTGGGCCAACCACTGTGCCAATCAACGGGCAATTTATACGGATGCTCACACAAGCGCACCATGACCAAAGCAATCAGAGACATACACAAATATATACACGCAAACAAACACACACACTCACAAACATTCAACACACGCCCATGTAATATGTCTGAGTAATTATGGTTCAATGATTGTTCATCCGGGAACAAGCGCAGCGTGAAATCGTCTGTATGTTCATCTGTTTCATAGTCATCGGACAAACTAACAGACATAATTATGAACAGGTTGTTCCAATCGAGGACATTATGAATTTTCTATTTTCCCTAACTGGTACAAGCACTTTGCATACTTATATAGAACCAATAATACTCCATTTATTTTAGGATTTTGTTCGTTCAGTTGCTCTGAGAAATGCGCAGAAGGTTGAGATAAAAGTTAGGTGATGAATTTTCAAAGAGAATCAGTGGATATCCGTTAACACAATTCTAGACACGATGATTTCTTTTTAAATTTCTCACTTCTACTCTTTGCGATTTCCTTTAAAAGCACACTTCACGATAACTGAGCAAAAGGGTTGTAGCATAGTGCAGGACATTATAGTACACACTGTCTTTCAAGAACTTTGTGTAGAACATGACTGTCAGTCAATGACTGTCAAGTTGACTAGACTGTACGAACTGTAATGGCCATGCGCTTCTGTCCCTCATCTGCCCATCTTCCTTTCTCGATCTTTTTTTTCCCTCGCTCATCTCTTCCTTTTGACCCAAACAATCATAAAGGAGTGCAGTATGTGCCAGATGTAAATCCATCGTATCCGCGTGCCCGCGGGGCGAAAGATATGACGTCTGTTTTTCCTAATGCACTTTAAGTGGGATAGTGATTATCCGTAAGTGCAACTGTGATGCTTTCTCTGCGTGCAGTGCCCCCTTCAATGTATACTAACACGGCCCCGTCTCGTCTGGCCTAGAGGCCTCCGCCCTTTGTGTATCCCCCCAAAAAACACAGCGGAAAGTCCGATTTGCATATCGCGTCTCTTCAGGATGCATCATTAGCTGGATGTTTTCCTTATTTTTTCCCCCTTTCCTTGTTTGTCTTTGTTTAATCCACCATACCTGCCCCCATGCATGTGCAATTAGGCTTCAACGTTCGGAAACTGATTGGTCCTTATTTTGCTGGTTCAGAGAAGACAGTGGAAAGGAAATTAGGTCAAGACGATTTTAAGGACCTCGTCCATCTCTGCACAGACCATCAAAGAGTGAGATGCGATAAGCGGAAATCTCGATGAGCCGTCTTCACTTAGATACAAACAGGCCCAAAGTGAATCCCAAATGAAGTACAATTTCTACCATCGGGGTTGCTATGAAATCTGTAAGGAGGACGTTGTTACTTGGCAGTCAAAGTGAAATCAGATACTAGTATTTTTTTTCGCGGGGTTTTAATGGTTTTACAATAACGCACAGAGAGGAAATGATGTTGCGGCTATGCTCTCTAAGGGCATAAACGCAATACTTTGGGGCTACTTTCGGGAAATCTTTTAAATACATAAGCCTGGAGAGAAAAAGAGTGAACAAAAGAACGGATGTCACAAACGAAAGGAATTCTCTCATAGCTAAAACGGAGACACGCACACGCACAGATAAAAAGCCGAATGAAAATTTTGATGGGAGAAGCTGAACCAAAGGAAAAACTATACAGGATCGAAGACCTAGAAATTAAAATGATATAAGATTGAGCTCGTGCCTGAGAGGAGGAAGAGTGCGAAGGAAATGACCAGATTGCACGCGAGGTCAGATGAGGTAACAGAATACGGCCCTGTGATATCGGGCGGTGTCTTGGGGAGGGAAGGTGGAAACGTGACGGATCCACATCACCCCATTGGCTAAGATGTTTGTGAACATCAACATACGCTGGGTTTATCGCTTAGTTTTGTCCTTTTTAATTTGTGTGTCTTAGTGTTTCTTGTTGATGTTTTTCTTATTTGTGTGAGTGTGCTTTTTTTGTGCGTGATTTTTTTTCGGGGGGGGGGGCAAAAGCTGAGAAGCCAATTTAATTTCACAAGTAAAGCTAACTTCGAGGATAAGCTCGTAGTAGTGTACCGAGTAAACTCACTCGAAGGTAAGCTAACTTGAAGTTAAACTCAGTGATAAGAACCACAAGATTTCTCAGGGTTAACGCTTTATTAAGTCGCGGGGGGGGGGGGCTTCCGCGGTTCTGTGGTTTTATCATCGAGTGAGACTCGCTTGTTTAGTTACGGGGGCAGGAGCTTTAATCAATGATAGGCTACCTCTGATGATAAGTTTCGTCTTGTGAACGCCCCTCGAAGTCAAAGGGGGCAAGAGCTAATCTTCGAAGTTCATAACTTAACAAGAAGTTAAAAGACCATAGTCTGAAATTAACTTCTATAGAACAGGAGAGCGAAGCGCCGAGGCCGGGTGTCACGCGACCAAAACTTCGCTTCTGAGAAGGGTTTCCCTTTTCTGGTTTTAGCAGACATACCGGTAATTGACAAGGAACGTCCGATGAAAAACTGGAATGTGCAAAAACCTACGGTTTTCTTGTTGACAGGACAATTGCTCCTAATAGCAAACATCTGCCAGTATTGTCGTTTGTATGCTACCGTGTGTAGCCACTGCAACCGTTGTAGATAAGCCTGGCAATTGTATTGAAAAAAATAAAGAGATCTTGTAACCAGATTGTCACCATCTGTTTTTTTTTCGTATGTGTATTGTATTTCAAATGTAATCAAGCGCGTATAGTTGTTTTCAGTTCTCTGTCTGAAGTGCATTTCTTAGAACTGCCCCATAAGTTTAAAGATAGTATGATTGATTTATCTACGACATATTTTCTGATGGGGAACGGAGAGCTATTATGTGGCTCCGGTGTGACCTCACGACCTTTCATGATTATCATGAGACTTGAATACGTCAGCACTGACGAGGCATGAAGAAAATCAGGAAAACCCGGTTTCCCGGAATGCAGGTGCGAAACGTAAATGCGCAAGCTTAGAGGAAAAAAAAAACACCTGACGCGAGCTCCAAAGTCTGAATCAAAGTGACCTCCATCGTGAAAAGAGAATTCCGACGAGGACTGAGCCTCCCTAAAACCTTAATGATATCGGATTGTTCGCAAAGGCGCTATCGGGTCTTACTGCCTGCCCCGAAATGGGTCAGTTTACGTAATTAGCTCACGATCTCGAGGAAAACAGGGTGGCGTTCGAGAATCATACCTGTTACACAAACTCTCGGCATGACGTATTATCGCATGTCTCGAGTGAAGCCGCACTGGTTGTTTGGGGAGAACGTCTTTGCACGTTACGAGCATGACATTAGCGCTTGTCGTTACTCTTAGAATTTTTCATTCTCGTTCATCCAGTAACACACCCTTAATCTAAATGTTAAACTTTGTTTTTTATTGTACCCGTGCTTCGAGTAATACACTGATTGTACCGCAAAGGTTTGTCAGAAAATCTTTAAAAATCTTTAAAAACTTTAAAACCTTCAAGAACTCAGGGTATCTCAGTCATTGCCAAACCTAATCGACATTGTTTCTAGTGCTGTATTATCGCCGTTCATTCCTGTTGCTTTGTCTTGTCTTGCCTCTGACATTCGTGTCCAGTGCTACGAGGTCCTTGCATGTGCAGGCTGGTAGAATATCCTTCATCAGATGTCGCGATGAGTTTTCGTCGCTCCGTCCCGAGAGCTCTCTTCGTGTGCTTGGAACTAAATTTCTCGTGTCAAATCCTCACTGTTCCCCTGATGGCACATCAAAACCCACTAATCATGGATTGTGTTCGAAAGTAATTAGATTAAACCAGCAATGGCCAAGGTCATGAAAGATTGAGGCTTTCTATTGTCACACTGAATTCACTTCTGACACATTGCTTCATCTATTTCATTCCGTGATCAATATGAAGTTATCATCACTACCATCCCGATGTCCCCGGAAAAATGGTTTTGACTGGCTTAATTGAATTATGTCTCGCCTTTCATAGCGACAGTAGTTTCACTTCAACCCTACATCACCCCGGGAAGGATCAGTGTGTGTGTGTGTGTGTGTGTGTGTGTGTGTGTGTGTGTGTGTGTGTGTGTATGTGTGTGTGGATGGGTACGACTACGTGTTATGTGTGTGTGTCTTCTTAAATGATCGGAAGAGGCGGGAAAGGAGAATGAAGACGTACATCAGCTTGTTTCGCCAGATCGATGGTGATTGTTATGGTGTCGGTAACCCGAGTGAAATGCAAACACCTTAGTGGAGGATGGGAGGCGTGTCGCTGAGTGGTGTGATGGGATCCTCGACTCGCCTGGCGGGAAACACAGGGATAGTCGATGTTTTAAAGGGACATTCAGGAGATGGAAGCTCAATATTTAAAACTTTCTAGACAGCAGACATCACAGTATTTGATAACATTGACTCGTATTGCAGACATTCAGAACGCACATGTTCTGGCGTCGATTTATACATCAAAGAAGAGCGCAATTTTGCTGGCAAACATTTAAAAAAACCATTCTTTGAAAATTACTCAATGTGAAAATACCGTGGAAAGTTACCTCTCCCCCCCCCCAGACAATTACCATTTGACAATATTTTTTCCTCGAGAATCACTAAGATTGCATGTCTATGCCAAATAGCTACAAGAAGTGACGCTACATAAAGATGTTAAATGAGGGCGATTTACGTAGACACTTAAAGTAAAGATTTCGGACATAACCAATAGAAGGAAGGAAAATCGAGAGAGACTGGAGCGGTCATATGATCTTCGGAGATATCTTCTGCGTCTCTTTTCAGTGAATAAAAAGAAAGAAAAGAGAAATAAGAAATGCATTACAAAAGCAACTAGGTCGTAAGAGCAAGATTTTGTTTTAGTCAAAGTCGGTTTCTAGAAGACGATTTTTTTAAAACCAGCTAGAGAGATGATTTTTGTAACTCATTAAACTTGAATGTTGCTAACCAAGCCAGATGCATAATGGAATAGTAATGTAGGACTGATACTAATGAGGAGAAGGTGTTGTTTGATATTCTATTAACACTTTCTAGGAGCTATCAGGGAATTTGGGCAGCGTATACAATGCTATGACGTTTTCTACGTAAATCAGAACTCAAAGCACACAAAAGTTTTTTTGTTTGTTTTTTAATAGTGCACTGAGTCATCTTCTTCGCATAAAAGCCACAAAGGGGATTTTTAAAGTCCTCGAAAACCACAGAAAATTAGATAAACATGAAAATTACGTGCACCCATGCGTAACATACTGGTCATGGTTATGACACAGTTACAGTATGGTCTTTAAGTAAGGACATCTTTATACACCTCACGAGTGGAAAATTGAAAAAAGAAGAAGAAAGAAACCAGGATATGGATGCACCAAACTGTTAAATGCCGTATACTTTAATTAATCCATAACTCTATAAGCCTCGCATCAATGAGTATAAACATAGGTAACTGTTTAAAAACGAAAAAAATCCGAAATCAGTCTAGTTTACGCGAAATGTATGTTTAAGACCTACTGGAAAGTCAACCCGTGCAAATGCTCTAATGGTTCGTGATGAATGGTCAAAAAGTTCTCAATAGCCATGGTCAGAAAAGTCTCAATAGCCATGGTCACACTCGTAAAAGATCGCGAAGTATCAGATCGCGATCTTTAGGGTCTCAAAGTTTTGCCAGTGTGACCGCAAACTTCCCATGGAACTTCTCCTGAAACTTCCAGTTCAAACTCGGAATACTCGAACGCTCGCAACTGAAACTTTGCGAGGTTTGTCACATGACCAGTCCACCACCTGTTTGTGGAACCGATCGATAGTTTTCGGGTGGACTCAATGGGACGTACATGTGCGCATTGTTACGTCACAATGGGCTGTGAGACGACGTACTCTTTCTTCTCTCTTGCGCACATGCACCGGTGACCCAAACCTCGAGAACTTACAGATCGTGAAGTTTGGCTGCAAGTGTGGATGAACGACCAAAGATCGCAAGACTTCGCTTTCTTTAACTTCGCGATCTTTTCCTAATCGGAATGTGACCGCGGCTAATAAGAATTCCCCGTATGTATGACACATACCATACGAAAGCTCCATTCTGTACAAAAATAAAAAAGGGAGGGGGTTTCCTTACCCGTTTGATATCTACGGTAGATGTTAACTGAATTTTTGATAAGTACACCGTCTACTATCTACAGTAGATGTTAACTAATTTTATGATCAGTACGCGAAAAAAGAAGGGTAGAGTATCAAGATCCGTCGAGATCGTGGAGAGAACACTTTACAAAGTGCAAGGAAAGCCGAATAACATTCCAGGGCATTGTTATGCATTCTGGTTTGCTCCTGTTTACACTCACGTCGGAAGACTTCAGACGGGCTGTCTAGGCGATGTGGTTGGGTAACTAACTGTTGACCTGAAACGTCTTTGCTGTTTGTCTGCGGCATACATTGCCTATGAAGTCACCTTCATGCGCGCAAAAACAGGAAGCCGCCGCAGTTAAATACAGTGTCCGGTGATTTATATTATATTCACCGTTGTAAACTGCACGAATACATTAAATCAAGTAAGGAAAGGCAGTTCGAACATTTGCAACAGCCCACCAACGAGAAGTTATATGTATCAGCTTTTAGATTGAATGGTGTAGCAACTGGAAGAATTTGAAGGCGGCAGAACTGACAACAGTGGTATTCATGTCGTCAGACGTTGTGAAGACACCAAAGTCCGCTATTGAAATGAGAACTTATTACTTAAAGGACGATTCCACACCACGCTCAAAATGGCTTTGAACAAAAGAGTAGAATCCGGAAACAGATGGTAGGAGCTTCATCGAATTCGCTTCTCTAGTGAGGGAAATTTGTAGAATTTTAGCTCCTTTCTTAGTAATTATTTTTTCTTTCAATATGTAGTTCATTCTCATCGAATGACTGTAATTTCAAAATAACATTTCCAAAAATGATGTGGCTGTAGTTGCTGACTATAGACCTTAGCATGATTAATTTACACTTTGTGTGTGCCTGTTCAAACTAATTAGATAGTTGTGACCTGATGATATCCCACCGAATGATATCCCATCTACATTCATGATTGCGACAAAATAATCACATTAAAACGTGTGAACCTTGATAATTCCATGACTTTCGTATCTTATATCCAGTGTTGGCAAAATTCCGTCTGAAGTCACCATTATGTTCAAGAACGGAAACTTGAACAACGTGTGGAAATGACCTTTAAGCTCATCGTCTGCTACCGACGGCAACGACGCGCATTATGTGTTATTGTCCCAAACGAAGGGGATATGATCGTAGAGTAAAGACATGCCGTAGTCGTGAGGCTACATCCTGTCATTTGTCAAATAAGTAACTGCAGCACGATGGCACATGACATCATCACACACGCAATATTTCTTCATTCCTGTTGAAGCTCAAACAGCTATGATTCGTTTTATTCTCTGCAAAATTGAACTCATAAATTTAACCTTCCATCAAGTCTGTAAAAGACATAACATTAACATTGCGCGACATCCAGCCATGCATAACGACATCTTTTACAAGAACATGTAATACCAAAATTACGCTTTCTTATTTTCACCTGAACGTGTTCGATTCTCTTCTGAAAATATTTATCCTCTGTTTCAGCGAACTGTAATACCTCCATACGCAAGAAAATCCTGTCCTCACAGATCATGTGAGCGATGCTAAATGGTAGAAAGCCACGAGGTAGGCCTATTAAAGTGCGACTTATTCACATTTTGTTTTCCTATCCAGTAACGATCGTTTTGGATGAACATGGAATATAATAAATCTGAAATATCAGTGTCATTACCACAAGAAGAAGCACCTACGCTCTGAAATTCCCCTCTATGGTTGCTTTTCGCCCTCTCCCTCTCCCACAAAAGACACAGTATATAACAATAAATGTCATATTTTAGGACTCTCAGGCTCTTATGCCATTAAGTTCAACAAACAACACATCTGTGATTTGGTGTTGTATCTTTGCTACATTGTTGATATTCCTGCTCAGTGCTTCATAAGGATGGGTAAAAAAATTTGCACTTGTTGTTCCTATACAAATTCTTGCTATGTCTTGTAGATATTCAAAAGCCTCCTATGATTGCTCACTTTATAACTGATCTCGAATTTCGCAGCACTTTGTGAAGAGTAACTTATGTTTCGTTCTAAAAGTGGCACGTGTGTGTCGAATTCTTCTTTTTTTATATCATTTTTGCGTAGATTCATTGACCTCACCCAGTTCGATCTAATTCTCGTACACTATTGTGCAGTGAAATATATTTTTTGGATGCCAAGATGATGATGATGATGATGATGATGAAACAGCATTTGTATGGCGCCATTTATCTGTTAGAAACATTCAAAGGCGCCCAGCTCCCAAAAAGTGTCAGACATCATTCACAAAGTTGCCGGAAAAGATGAGTCTTCAGTGCAGACTTGAATGTATTGAGGCTTCTCCTGATGGGACTTGCTGGGTTAATGGAGATGTTTAATCTGACTTTAAAAAAGAAAAAGGTCTTCTTGGCGCGATGATTCACTTTACACTTCACTCGACAGCCGCCAGGGATCATTACTGGATCTAACGGCTTGACAGCTGCACCATCACCATTCTCTGCATGTATACCTACGTATCGTGGGATTTAAAAGGACTTAGGAAGTTTATTCCATGTCCAATCGTTTCACCTTGGACATAATTCCGCGGCATTAAAGTCTCCAGAAGATGTTTAGGACGCTTTGCTTGATAGGAAAAAATAAAAAGATTAAAGGAAAACATCTAATTCGTTCATATGGTTTGCTATAACGGTGATGGGAATGAGGAGGGAGCTTTTGCATTTCTACAATCAAAGTTCAACGATATGCTGCACACTTGTTTGAATATGCACAAAATGTGTCAATCCCCCAAGGTAGACCTATTATAAGGGTATACTAATGGAGGGATGCCGAGCTGGGGAAGGGCGTAATTCCCCTCCCACACGAGGGCGCTTTTGCATTAAAGAATTGAAATTAGACGACCTTGCGCATTATTTTTGTGGAATATATCGGAAATTTGTAAATCTTCAAAGTGTACCAAGTCAACGGAGGGAGACCAAGCGGGGGAGGGTGTGGGAGAGGGTATCCCTCTCCTACACGAGGGAATTATAAATCATTTAAAATGACATGAATGATCTCCTGCACATTTTTGTAATATCAATATGGTGTATCACAAAAGTATGCGAAATCTATGAAGGGGATCTAAGCGGGGGAGGGTTTGGTAAAATATGCCCCCCTCCGTTTTCACCTCATTTGTGACCCTGCATAACAAATCCAACACAAAGTCGCCAGACATGAATTTTTAGTTAAGGGCAGACTCTGAAAGAACAGACTCTAAGCTTTAAAATGATGTACAACTCAATTCAAACGAACTCTGCTAACATATCTAAATAATTGGAAAGAAAGCACACACTCTGGAAAAGTGTGTATACTGAGAAAAGAGGCTCTGAAGTATAGGGTCTATTCAAGCGCTCAATCTGTAAGCCGCGCTCTGTGCAATGAATGGGACAAAAACAGGATGTAAAACTTCAAAGAAACAACAATGAAGAGATTATTAGATTAAAATGAAATTGAACATGCTGTATTTATGCCCTCGATTCATACCTGATACCAATTTTCAAAGCAGTGGCATCATTTTTTCTAAAGATTATTAGGGTTAAAAGTGAAGAGAGTGTACAGGGTTTTTAAGAAATGAAAATGCATACCTAATCACAATATTGTACACAAAAAAATTTTTAGAAAAACAGCTGAAAACACAACTTCTCATTAATTTCATGATCCCCAAATTTAGACTAATGCAGGAGAATTGTTCTTTCAGAAAATATGAAAAACTCAAGACTTACTTTACGTTCACTTATTTTGAGTCCTCACGTAAAATTGGGGTGTGCAACTTATTGTTGGTTTTGTGATGCACAGTCACATTTGATACACGGATGGGTCAATAGACCCGCAAAATGTCATAGACATGGATTTTGGTTGCTCAATAAATGTACATACCAGAGCAAGGCGGGCAGAATGGTGTCCAAATGATAGTGTTCTATATACAGTAGGTCGGAATTGAAAGCAAATTGTTTTTAAAACATGAGTGAAGAGGTCACGAAAATGGGTATGAAAATTTACACAGACTTACTTACAAGGCTTCACGGTCAGGTGACTAGCTAAGTTTATCACTTTCTTGAGAATGCCTTTTTCAAGATTTGCTACAGGATGAAAAAAAAATGCATATAATGCTGTTCATGATGCGCATCATAATAATGGGAAAAATGCAAAGTCACTTCGATTTTCACGTTCTTCTATTAAAGGACAAGTGAATGCAGCAATATTAGTAGAACATATCAGTGAGAGTTTGAGGAAAATCGGACAATCCATTCCAAAGTATGAATTTTTGAAGTTTCTGCTCAGTCATTGCTGGATGAGAAGACTACGACAGCTTGTGGTCATTGTGATGTCACATGTGTAGAACAATACAAAGAAAGTATACAGAAATTTCAACATATTTTCACTTTTCTCTCATAATCAACGAACACTTAACTTGCCTCTTTCAGAAGACTTTGGGAATTATATTACCCTTAACATACATCAGTGACAAGTTGAGGAAATGTGTATTTTTTCAAAAAATTGTCTTTATATTTTCATAATATCGTTCTACGCATGTGAGAGAAGTCCTCTCATCCAGCAGTAACTGCGCAGATAGGCTACTTTAAAAGTGATAACTAAAGGATTGTCCGATTTTTCCCAATCTTTCACTGATGTGTCGACTAATATTACTGCATTTACTCAATCCACATGTATATAAAGGTGGACTTTAACCTTTAAGCTGCTGATGAGCCAGCCTACGATCAGCTTGTGATCAGGACATTAATTTTGTCACCCTCTCATCTTCTCTTTTTTTTTCCTCTGGTTTTTTCTTCCTTTCTCTTCTCTTTCCCTCTCCCTCTTCATCTCCTTCTCTCCCCTGTATATATATATATATATATATATATATATATATATATATATATATATATCCTTCTCTCTCTCACTCCCCCCCCCCCTCTCTCTCTCTCTCTCTCTCTCTTAGCCTGGAAAGTGATAAGTGGTGCGGTCAATACCGTACCACCCGTAGCGGCTCCGACGAGCCTGCACTGGGCCGCACATTTTGGTTTGTGAAGTTATGCATAATTATATTCATTATCAGTATCTTTGATATCCCACTGTACTCAGTTTCAACACTTAATCCGTCATGTCGAAATTACTGTACTTGCATCATAGCTTGCTGTACAAAGAAAACATTCATATTTCTGCGATCGGTTATGGAAATGAGATCCTTCTTGTGGCCCTTTGATTTCTTTCCCCCAACAATCAGTCACGACATAGGGTAGGAATCTAACTCACAGCTGATCCCTTCGAGCTCTTGTGTCTATATGAAGACACTTTTGCTGGCCGAGATATTACCGCTCGAATTCCTTGCATCATAGAAATATCATTACCCGACAATTACGAATGAAGTAAACGTGTGTACGGACGCAATCTAACGAATATGATTTCAGACATCATATTGACATCATATTTGATAAGATTTTTGGTATCTCATCTTTGTGTCTCCTCTTTTTTTAATAGCATCTTGTCGTTTTGCATTTTTAGTTTATATTGTTTTCTTCTGAGGAAAAAAATAACCCACGCTCTCTTTTTTTTCTTTTTAAACACTCGTTTTTTCGGCAACGATGTAACTAGCAGTGGGATCCAATCCGATGGCAAACGGCGCACACACCATCCCGTTAACACGCCCACGATCAAATAATTACCTGGCGACCTCTTGGAGTCGATTTATCACGGAGCCTCATTGTGGAAATAGCATTTACGGACCCGCAAGCATTTGGCGCTGGAATCGACACCTAAGACGGATTCGTGTCACACGACACGGACAAGTCCACTCGATCGGAAAGGCAAGAAATCCGCATGGGGACTTGCGGTCGCGTTCGGAAAATCTCACCCGCGTCCGTCAGTGACGAAACATCACCACTGGGTGCTCGCTGTACACGTAATCCAAACCCCGTTGGCACCGAGTTTGGTTTCTAAGTGCTGCACATGAGGATTAGACTCTCCCGGCCTTACGTAAACTCTTTTTTGTGTAAATATATATATATATGTGTGTGTGTGTGTGTGTGTGTGTGTGTGTGTGTGTGTGTGTGTGTGTGTGTGTGTGTGTGTATTTGCGTTATGCACATTTCCTGACCACAAACGCATGATCGCTCAAATATGTTTTGGTGGTGGGTGAAAATACCACTTTAGGCAAGCTAAGTCAATGTTTACATATTCCCGCTTACCAAAACAGATTTGGAGAAAGGAATGTGCATTTTTTTTCTTATTTTTTAACCTGAGAACTACAAAAACAAAAGTAAACCTGGTAGAGCACTTAACATCATGGATGTATGGCCCCCTTGATTCAGGAAAAAAGATATAAAAAAGAAAGAAGAAAGCGCGGTAGGTTTAGGTCACAGAGCTGGGTTACAAATCCCCCTTCGCCACCTAATGGATGTCCGGCAGCAATGTATGCAATGGCGAATAGTGCAAATCCCTCGGACACCACCTGATTTGTTTATAACAGGTTTCTTGTCGAATTCATTTTTACCATGTCCACAGGCTATCGGCCAACTCTGTCATTAAGTTATATATATATATATATATATATATATATATATATATATATATAATTATATATATATGTATATATATATATATATATATATATATATATATATATATATATATATATGTATATACATATGTTGTGTGTGGGTGGGTGTGTGGGTGTGCTTGTTTGGTTGGTGGTAGGTTGTTTTGGTGTTTGTTTTGGGGGGTTTTTTGCGGGGGAGGGAGGCAAGGGGTGCATCACGACTTAGGGGATTAGTCTCTAGATTTCATCTAGAACGTCCTCAGTTTGAATCCCAACAGGGGCGTTTTTTCATTGGACACGATCTGCTGCTCCCAATGTCAATTTTTGTATTAAAATGAGTACGTGGCAGTGCTTGGATAATAACAATGGGCAGGCCCCTCTGGTAGAGCAGTCACATAGATTAAAAAAAAAACCCTCATCTCAGCTAAATTAGACTGTGCAATTACAATTATTATCGTTGTAACTCTCATTTTATCATAATTATTGTTCTTATCAGTATACAATAGTCATGGTAGTTGTCATCCTAATCCTTATTGTCATGTTTGTTTGCTTGTCAGTTTTCTATCTGAGAAGATGGCTGGATAGCCCATATTCAGCTACACTAAGCTGGTCTTCCATGGGTTCCAGTTGGATGTGAAGCGGGACCACTTCACCGGGTTATCACCCTGCTCTTTGCGATGAATGAATGAAGCGGGAACTTTTACGTGCATGAGTTGTGACTCTCTCATACACGGGACCTCCATTTTATGTCTTATCCGAGGGACAGAGTGTTTTGCCTCTCTACTAGAGGGGACGGTATGATTACACACAACATTGCTCAATCCAGACTCGGGTATCGAACCCGGGTCGCTTGGGTCGGAGGCAGACGCGCTACCGACTGAGCCAACTCACGGCCCTTTACGTCCATAATGTCCGTAACGTCCAAAACCCATGCAAGAGCAAAACACAAGGCACGATATCAGATTGCTAGTAAAAACAAAAAAAAAAAACAAAGAAAAATAAAATAACATCATGTACAGTGCACTGCCTTTGTAATCAAAACGGTGATAACTAATTCTTGTTACAATGGTGTAAAAATTCAGGTCCCTAAATTATCACCTTGATATATATCTTTATGTACTTTACTGTTCGGCTATAACGAAATTTCGATTCAACGAAAGGAAAACGCCGTCCTGAGGACTTCGTTACAACGGGAGTGCACTGAATGTTTTCATGTCCTTTTTAAATAGTAAAATGAGTAGGAAACTTTATGAAATTAAAGAAAAATGGCTTCAAAAGCTTTCGATCAATCCAGAGTAAGACAATCATCTAAAGTGGAGGTTTACCACGAAAACAAATCTCCGAATATGAAGGCATGAAAGAGAGTATCACCAGCCTTATATACGTAAAAGCGTCACATATAGAATAACATACTATTGTTGGATAAGACGCGAGTACATTGATGATTGACAGCACTCGAAATCATGTCGTCCTATATAGCATGCGAAGTACTTTGTGTACCTTCGTCGGTAATCAGGCTTCAAGTAGTTATAGTTTGGTTGAACAAGTCATCGTAGACATAATTATCAACACGCAAAGGATGAAGTGGGCTAGTTATAAAGTGGAATTATAAAAGGAAAATTGTCTTTTCCATATTGAGGGGATATGTAACAAACTCATGAGCGTGGATGAGTTACTTTGCTCGTCTGCCTGCGAGGACATGGATAACAATCAATACACTGTGCTATTCATGTGCGCGCGCGCGTGTGGGAGCAGTTTATACATCTCAGTTCGACATATTTGAATGGCTTTGTGCCTGTGTGACAGCTTCCAACTCCGAAGGTCATTTTTTAATACAGGGGACTAGACAATGACTTTAAGACAGATAGTGTCTGTCCATGGTTTGAATCTTGCCCGGGTATTTTAAAGGGCCCCTAAAGAAAGAGATGTTGATACTGAAGAGACCAACTCGGGTGGTTGAAAGTAACATCGCTTTTAACCCTATAAAGTCCAAGGGGGGGGGGGCACATTGTGCCCCCTACCATATTTTCGGTCGCCACTCCAACACCCTTTACCCGATTTCAACCAAATTTGCTGACTTTTCCTAAAATCTTATTGCAAACATTTTTATATAAAATTTAGATATATCCGATATTGCTGGTTGCCATGGCAACCGTAAACTGACAACTATGTTAGTCAGATTTTGCATGATTTTCTGCTCCAATTTCAATGAACAATATAATAATGGATGAAATGGGGGTTTTCTTGGCTGTAATTTGCTGAATGACCAAAATGTGAAGTACTTAGGATTGTAAATTACCCTGAAATGGTAGTCTTATTATTTCCTTTAGTTTTATATGACATAGGCATCAAACAACTGATATAATAGAAATAATCGAAAATACAGCATTTTTCAAAGACTACCTTTTTATTTTGTGTTATTTTCACACAAGCTTTGTCTGTAATATCATTTGTTTATCTTATTATCAATCTGCAAGCTCAGAATTCAATATTTTGGAAATATAAAATGTGATACCAATATATGTACCCATTCCAAGCAATACATCATAGGTTTCATTTATATCTTTTTGTATTATAATGAATAGTGCCCCCACATGTTGACCTTGATATATTTCAACCATAACAAATAGTGAAGGTTGACTTGCTTTTCCTTTGTAGTAAATGTGAAAATCATTAATATAAGATAAAAACATATATACTTGGGATAAAGAAATAAAAAGAAAACACAGTGCTTTAGCGTATTTCCTATGTATTTCTTTATATTTTGATAAATAGCGCCCTTAGTGGATGACCTTGAGAAATTTCAAATATTGGGTCATGTAGAGTATAAGTTGCTCTACATATGTGCCAAATATGATGGTCATACATCATAATGAAGAAGATATATAGGGGCACAATGTGCCCCCCCCCCTCCCTTTGGGCCTGGAAGGGGTCAAAATAGCTTGGGCTTTATAGGGTTAAAATAATCTTTATTTTTATTACAATTACTACTCTTTTACTGCTACTACTACTACTACTGCTACACAGCAGCAACAACAGCTACTTCAACTACTGGCGATTGTACATGAATACTACTCATAGCATCATATTATCATCATTAAACTCATTACTATTCCACACCACATAGGGCTTATTATACTTTTAATTAAAAAAGAAAAAACTAAACGTACGTTGTAAATCACTGTAACTTACTTTTAGAAATCATGTCTCATATGGGGGACCATGAATATGCAAACACTAAATGCCAACACACAGTCGGGCTATGACAGAAAAAAGCCGCCAGTGTAGACGGTACTATGTACTAGAATCATGACTGCAACATCCTAGCTTGAATCCATAAAGTAAATATTTGATTGAGATCACTTCAGGATCGAGCAAAATCTGCAATTCGATTTTTAACAAGAACGAGTTCAGTGTGATATGATACATGAGGAATGATCAAAGGAAAGGCACTGCGACAAACATGACATGGACGGGCAATTACGTCGTGAAATCCACATACAGAGATAAGTATATCGGTAGTCATTCATTCATTCATTCATTCATTCATACATCCGTACATACACCCCGACCCGCGGAATAACGCGGATAGGGGGTGTTCCACAAGAAAATAAGCAATATCTGAATGGTGAGGGGAAAATATCAATACAATTTTGCGAGAAGCAAACAAGTTTTGTTCATTTACAGCGGCAAAGAGCATGTCAATATCATCAGGTGATGTTCATGTGTCCCTAATGACCCTGTGTGTGTACCTCCGTTGCGGAATATAATCAACCCACATCTGGGACTATACTGCGCTACCTTTTCAAGTTTTGTGAGATCCTACGGTGATTATACCATTAATTGTAAATACAACTGTACGAATTTTCACACGCTTTTAAGAATCAGTGAGATTGCACCATGGAAATTCTGTCCTCGAAATCTGGGGTCACGATTTCAGATATAGTTATATTTGTATAGCAAGTCGTATTGCCGGCCACCATGTGAACACCGCTATGAGAACACAACTACCCCGTGGTGCGGGTCAACACACCTGGTGCACCATTCGTCAACACACGTGCATATTCAAGCACGTACGCGCACTGCATCTGTCTGTCGTCCTTCCTATAGATGACATGTACAAATCGAGGCCCAGTTCCTCGTCCGGTGGCGCGTTCCAATTTTTCGAGAGTGCAAACAGGAGCTACTTTTCTCGGGGGTACTATGGCGATCAATTACCCACCTTGATAGGCCAAACTGACGGTCTTGCCTTTAAACAACCCTTTAGAGAGTATACAAAAATGTTACGCATCCCCAAACTGGTTATGAGTGCTGCCTCCGTGCTTTTTTACCGTATTTTTTCCCTGCAGATGCCGAAAGCTTCCTTATAGGTCTCATAATCCAATCCCTGCCGATTCTCACACGAGGACTTCGAGTTGTTTGTTTTCTTCACTACCACTGGCTCTTATTTAATGCTCTCTGGTTTCTTCATTACACTTCTCCAAACACGCTGCTCACCTCAGCAACTTTCATTATTACCAATGGTAGATACCAACTTCGTATGGCAATTTACGACGCAGTGTAAAAACTAATTAAACTAATAATTATACGCACACTTCTTACCCAAAGAGCATTGTGTCCTCGCTAATTCTCGCGACAGTTTCGTTTATATATATATATATATATATATATATATATATATATGTGTGTGTGTGTGTGTGTGTGTGTGTGTGTGTGTGTGTTTGTGTGTGTGTGTGAGTGTGTTTTTGTGTGTGTTTGTGTTGGCATAGATGGACAGACAGATATAGCTACTACATTCACGTATGTGTGTGGTGTATTTTTAATGATCTGAATAGTCATTCTTTAATCATTTCATTTCTTGTTCCTTTTATCAGTGAAAAATATAATCATAGACATTTATGATAGTGAATGCTTTTAAAAGTTTAATTGCACTCTTTCATTTGCATACGATAGGTGGTAAACGAGAATATGTCGATAGTCACAATACTAATATGCACTAGACAAACAGTATTGAGCGTATTTGTGAGGCTTAACCGTGTCTTCGTTACGTTCCGCAGGTGAAGCATCCACACGGGAGGTAAGAATACCACGCATTAGCGAAAGATCGAAGACTTCACGTCCCCACAGGCAGTGCGAACATCGCAGGGAGGGAGAGAGAGAGAAAGAGAGAGACAGACGAACAGACAGACAGACAGACAGACAAGAGAGAGTTCCCATGAAACAACATTTTGCTCCTCTTTCACGCCTCAAATCCTGATTCAGTTAATGACTCCGGTGTCGCTTCTCCTCCGCCGCCTCTCCTTCCCTCCCCGATGTGACATCCCCGTGCGCAGAGTCCGTCTGCGCATCTACTCCTCGACAACGGAGCCCGAAACTTGAACTTATAAAAAAAAAGGAAGAAGAAGAGGAAGAATCGTCTCGCGCGCTACGAGCGCTGAGTTGACTGGCAGTGTCTACGCCTCACGGAGTTTGGGCGAACGTCTCCACTCGCTCTTCCGATTCCAAACGCAATCTTTGCTGCTCCGAGTGATGTACTGCGGCGTTTCATTTATTCGGATTCGGATTGCACCACTGAATAAGTTGTATTTCTGTAGGAGGTTTTCCGGTTATACATCCTCATGTTTTGGACCAAGACACCTGATGGACTTTTACTGAACTTTAAGTGAGAATGGTACAACGCACTTCAAATTCGGATATTTTTGGGGTGTTTATCTTTTTCTAACTTTTAGGACTGCGGAAAGGCTCAAGTCGATGCTATCGTGCTTGTTTCATTGGACGAACTTGGATTACTTGCATCATGTTCTTCTTTCTTTCCTTTTAGTGGGTTTTAAGCCGACAAATAGCTCCACAAAATGACGACTAATCGCAATGATTACAGAATACATTCATATTCAAACCAAAATGCCAATTAATTTTTTTTTTGACTAATTGGCGGTAGATCAACACTTATAGTAGTCTAAGGAGAGTACCAATATTTTGTTGGCGCAGACGTTAAAATCCAGTTCTAAGTTATGTGTGCAATTGAGCTAGAGTACTTGGCTTTTTAGATTGGAGGAAAGTAGTCACTTTTTTGGGAAGCGTTTCAAGAAGGCACCATGGAAACCGGATTAGAGTCTCAGAATGCGAGCGTGTATACGGCTCCGGAATCTACCTTTCCCTACATTTACGTCTACAACTTCAATTACAGCGCGAAGAGCCTGGTCAGCGTTGAGTCCGTCATTTGCTGGAGCATCTTGGCGACGATCGTCATGGTGGTCGCCGCCTTCGGCAACATCATCGTCATCTGGATCGTTCTGACGAATCCGCGAATGAGGACGGTGACAAACTACTTCCTCCTGAACCTGGCGATAGCCGACACCATGATCGCTACCATCGATATGCCCTTGATGTTCACGTACATTGTGACGGACAATTGGCCGTTTGGCCGCGTGGGCTGCAAGATGGCCAAATTCCTGGCCAATCTCTCGGCGGTGGCCAGCATTCTCTCCCTTATGGCCGTCACGGTGGACCGATTTCGCGCCATTGTGCACCCGCTCCTGCCACGCCTGCCAAAGCGTGTTATAATCGGTTCCGTGATATCGATTTGGATCGTAGCCGGCGCGTGGACGAGCCCGCTGTTCCTGTTTGGTGGACTCTACAAGTTCGTCTACGTGGACGGCGTCGAACGCATCCAGTGCCACATCGTTTGGCCTCCCGACGGTCGACCTTTCGGAACCTACGATCTCGCGTGAGTATACATTGTATGTAGGGTAAAAACCAGCTTGGCCCCTTTTGTTTTCTAATTTAGTTGAATAAAACTACTAAGTTTGGCATAACCCGAGCACATAAACAATCACAGTGCTTACTGTGATGGTCAATATTACATTATTGTGACTGAGCGAGAAGCTCTGGGGGTCATAAACTACGTGTCTATGTATTTGTGCGTGAGAGTGTGTGTGTGTGTGGGTGTGGGTGTGTGTGTGTTTTGTTTTTAAATTTTGGCCGTGTGCAACAATAAAACAATAATTATGCACATTGTCATAAGTAATATTTAATTTGGATATGAAAATTTCATCTTGTCACATCTAATATTCATCCCTTATCGCCAGTTAATGACGTAAAATTAAACAACACAATGTGTCCGAATCTACTTAATTCATTCTTGAAGGAAAAAATGAAAAAAAAAAGATATTGAATAAATGTGTTGACAGGAAGAAAAAAAAGGCATGAAGGTACAAGTAGAAGACTCTTGAAGTCTTATTACCGTCTGAAAAGATTGCTCGTTAAATTCAGAACATCATGACATTTCTCTCGGCTCTGAGCTATAAATTTAGGCATGAAGTGAAGATAGTTATCGTCAGTCTGCCATCGCCAACAAGGAAAAGCGAAATTTGAAGATCAGCGGTAAAATCTTAAAAGGTTACGCGTCTCTCAGCGCTACCTGGCCAAAATCGTAATTTACCAGTAAAATGGAAGTTATCTAGGACTGAACGTGCGTTTAAATTCATAATGAAAGATGCAATCACATCGCCCATTGTTGATGTTGTGTTCGATGTTCGTTAATTTCTCGTTTCTAAGCCGTCGCTGGTGTGATGGCGTCATAGTGACGATTACAAGGACATTAATGGGGCGATGTGATGATTTGTTGGTGTATATCGGTACTAGTGTTTTAAGTTATCTAGTGTTTTAAGTTATGAAATGCTAGATGCACATTGGTTTGCAAGAATTTCTTTTAGAGATCTAAGCATACCATAAAATGCGTAATAAACCCTTAAGCATCTAAAACTTCCAAATGATAAAGGTGACGAGAGAGCGAAAGAGAGAGAAGGCAGTTTTGGACAAAGTTCATGTACAATTTTTCAAGTGTCAGTACCAGTGATAGTAATTATTTGAGTACTTTGCTCAAGAGTATGCCCTGGTATACTTGATCTGATAATAAACTATGAGCGTATTCATAAATCGCTTTTAACTCTTTGCTTCTCTGACAAACAATTCTTCTCCATCTCCCTTTAAAAATTCGGTCATCAAAATATCATCTTGTTTTCCCGGGAGGAAATAACGAAATTGAAATTTTAGTGTATTTAGTAAATTTTAATAAATTTAAGTATAATTTGGTATGTAATGCTGTTATTACTCTATGATGATTGTAAATGATACACTGGGATGATTTTTTTCTCTTTGTTTTGGCTATTGAATTAAACTGTCCACGAAGTTTTTCGTTCTTGAAGCTAGAACAGCTTCTAATGGCAAATCTAGTACCAAAATATAGATAAATGAGTCAATCAAAATCAATTGGGCCCTAATCGCCATAAGTCTCTTCGTATTTACATTCCTTTATGTAAATAGTGCTCTTTTTGAAACATTCGCATAAAAGAAAATAGATAGGGGACTACGTGCGCGCGCACACACACACACACACACACACACACGTACACCCACACACAAGAACACAAAAGCACAACAAAAACCCCAAACATAACAGCTTGTTTTTAGCTGAAGAAAAGCAGAAAGGGAAAAGACCCTGTTTAGAGGAATAAGGATAGAACAGTGCTCTTAGGGAAAACTTTTGCCCCAAAACAAAACAAAACAAAACAAAACAATCAAAGCCGATCCCGCCAATTCCCAACAACAACAACTGAGCTTCAAAGGCTTCTGCTGTATGTACCCTCGCAGTGCGCTTCAACGCAGCGTCAAATTTTCTAAAACGCTTTCTGTCCTGCAGGTATATGTGCGCTGCTCTCGCGATCAAAAATCGTGGGATAAGCAGTGATTACCCCTTAAAGGGGTCGGAAGATCGCGCGGGAGTTCCAGAGAGCGGAATAGTTACTTCGTTGAGAAGGAGGTGTTGCGTGGTCTCCACGCTCCCAGTGGATCCTACCTGCGAAGGAAAGGAAAAGAAAAGAAAAGAAAAGAACGACAAAATAAATGTGTGTGATATTGTGTAAATAAGCTCTACCCGTAGGGCACTGTGCAAAAAGGCGCGTCCATTCCTCTCGCATGAATAGCTTTATAGCATGATCAGTGAGACATCCACTCTCACGGTGTGTTTAGATCTGCATCACCGTGCAGTAAAGAAAGAAGAAAAAAAAGAGAGAAAAAGTGGGCGTGAATCCTCCGGGCAGATTATCTCATTTGACACGCTTCATTTACCTTAGCCATCATTTATTAGGCTTGATATCAAACCGGAACGCAAGGCCTTGTGTAAAAAAGGAAACTATAATGAACGATATCGCCCATTGCACGAAATTTTCTTGTTTGGTTCGTCCAATTAAAAAAAAAAATCCCTTTTGTTCCTCATGCGTTAGGATAATGATTCGATCAAGTCCAAAAGTAGTGTGTTTTTTGTGTTTGGTTGTCTTTTTTTTCAGTATTCAATGCTTTTCTAACATTTGATATTTTTTTTTAATCATGCATTCTTTGACTCCCTCAGACATATTCTATTTTTTGTGTGTTTTTATGTTATTGTTTTGTTTTGTTTTGTTTTTCACTCAGGTGAAAATCAAATCCAGGAAAAGTGGCTATCTTCAGCCCTCCTTTTAATTGCAAAATCAGTTCAGTTAATACTTAAAGAACTGACATGACTTAACAGATCACTCTCTTTTTTTTTACAGAAGGGTTTGTCAATAAATGTAGAAATACCTCTGCTGAACTGCTTTCCTAAATGGCTATTGATTTAAAAGTTTAATAATTTTGATATATATATATATATATATATATATATATATATATATATATATGTATATATTTGTACACACAGTTGTCAGCTTTTCTTCAGCTAGCTGAGTTTGTCTGTATGTACGAAAAGAAAAAGTACGTATCATCAGAATTGGTGGTGGCCCTCTTTTCGGTCAATTTCAGTTTCAAGCAATCTTCTGATGGTATCGGATCAGTTTTTTTTTTTTGTCCATAATTATCAGTTTAAAACTCAAATCATGCGATAAGAATATAAGATGAAAGTATTCACGGAGCAGACCCAGCAAAATATGCGGATTTTATTGTCTCTCTAGTTTCATACTGCTAAATACATCTTGATTCAAAGTCTAATTCAACAGGCACGTGACAGGGACAATACCATATGTAGTGAAAACTCTGAAGCAAGGAAAATGAGTTTCAATCGGAATGGATATATGAGGCGTTAGGGTGCATGCAGTCACTTTTATCGGCTATGATGAATAATTTGTACCATGACACGTTGGTGCTGAGAGTTCGTACCAGTAAGATAATGATGACATATCTAATTATCATGATGATTACAATGAGAACAACGATAACTTATATAGAAAAGATGACGACTAGACACATTAAATTTATGGTTGTTAAAAAAATGTATCAGTTATTCAAGCCTGCATGCATATCTATATATCTATATATCTATCTATCTATCTATATATATATGTATATATATATATGTGTGTATGTGTGTGTGTGTCTCTATAATGGTCATTTCAAACGACTGAAAGGTTTTGACGACAGGCCAGGTAAAAAGAGGAATGCGATGATAAAATTACAATATTATACCTTTGTTTCTCTTCCGTAGTCATGAAAGCATATCCAATCAAGATTAATAGATGTATCGCTCGTCGACATGGCATTTTACCGTGGAGACGAAATTAAGACCAAGGTCCTTCAAGCCTGCATGCATATATATATATATATATATATATATATATATATATATATAGTGTGTGTGTGTGTGTGTGTGTGTGTTCTCTTTAATGGTCATTTTGTAGACAGCACATTTCAAAACGACTGAAAGGTTTTGACGACAGGCCAGTTAAAAAGAGGAATGCGATGATAAAATTACAATATTATACCTTTGTTTCTCTTCCGTAGTCATGAAAGCATATCCAATCAAGATTAATAGATGTATCGCTCGTCGACATGGCATTTTACCGTGGAGACGAAATTAAGAACAAGGTCCCCAAAAGGACGCGCATCTGTCTCAGAATTATGGTGAAACCTGTACTCTAGATGGGCACAATGACATAATTTTCATTTCATTTTCATTTCATTTCATTTATTTCATTTCCAACAAAAATACAATTACAGCATAACATATTACATGTCATACATAGATATACGAAAGTTCATGTCATTACGCAGATATACGCAGTTCATGTCATTATAAAGAAAACTATTTGACACAGAGAGGGAATGCTCCATCCCAAAAGTGGACTTATAAGATATGCAAACAAATGTGTTTGAAAGGTGAGCTCTTTAAACTACATTCAGGCTTCTCAATAGAACTAAAAAAAAAAAGAATGTGAACATAAGTATGATGGTCATGAGCAAACATTTGATCAATCTGCACCAATGCTCTGAATTACATCATGTTGTGTGCTGGTCTCTGGTGTTTGTCTCCGTGTGTGTGTCCGTTTCTACGTCCCTGTCCTTGTTTCTATCTTTAACTCTCTAAGTCTCTGTATCTGTCTTTGTCCTTACCTCGGTTTTTCGGGTCCACGTGTCATACGGCCCATGAGTTATACAGCTCACGAGTCATACAGCCCGTGAGTTCGACACTAAGCTAACAAGACCCACGAGATCGACACATTAAGCCCCGTGTATATCTGTCGAACTCGTGGGCTGTTTTTACCTAGTGTCGAACTCGTGGGCTGTTTTTACCTAGTGTCGAACTCATGGGCTGTATGACTCATGAGCCGTGAGTCTCTAACTTTTTTCTTTCTCTTTCTTGAATATTTTCATGTGCGGTTTACGCACCTGAAAATAGTCGATTTGGTGTTACGTGACAAAGGTTCTTTTCCTTTTGCAAAAATAAAACAAACTGAAACCGAAACTGAAACCGAAACCGAAGCCGGGGTGCCGCAATGATTATTCTCTTGGGTTAGTCTCAGTCTCTCCTGTTATGGATACGAAGCGATTTATCATCATGTACTTCATACAACTGATGTTTTGATCTCAATGTGTCCCGGTTTGTGTCACAGTTATGATAGTTGCTCTGAAAAATGTGATCGTAGTCATAAATCAACCTGGCCGCTCGGTTGCATTTTAATATGGAAAGCCGTAAGAGCCAATCGCAAATGCATGAGAGCATGAATAGTTGACTTTTTTGAACATTGGATTGTAATTTCATCATTTATTCATTTATTTGTTGTGATAACACTGACACTTGTTTAAAAGGCTTGGCACGAGCAAGCCTTTTACGTATAGGACTACCACACTGTCATCACATTCACACACACAATGTCACACACACACACACACACACACACACACACACACACACACACACACATATTCACACATGCATACATACATACATACGACGTGCAGGCTACATAAAAATTGTGTATACAGATAGATAGATAATAGATACATACAACATACTACGTGTCGGCTACATATACAAATTGTGTATACAGATAGATAGATAATAGATAGATAGATGTATTTATGTAGACAGATAGCTATATATAGACATACTATACATGATCCACGCATACACATGGGCGTAAGTAATCACCTCGTTCGTTTCTTTGCCTTTATACAAAGAAAAGAAAACACTAACTGTTTTCACCTTCAAAGAGGAAAAGGAAAATAGACACCCGATTTCCGGCTCTTAGGAAGAGGAAAGACCTTTAGGGCGTCATCCAAGCTGCCGGGTTAATTGAGGTGTCTAGGATCGTTCAGTTTGTCATCAATAGCCACGGTCCTAGATAAACCTACTCGTAGGTTTGATGATTATATACCGCCTTCCTCTTTAAACGTCAATGCAATGACGTTCGTTAGCGCCGTCCTCTCGCATTTTTGCATTCCTTCATGATAGTACACGCTTGGAGTGTCACAGTGGCGCGATGGATAGAAGCAGTTTTTATCGAATTAGTGTTTAATCAAAATCATCGCCTTTTCTGCCTTATTATTCTGTTTCTGAAACAAAACAAAATGTATCTAACTTATCTGTTTTGACAATAATATTAATACGACCTTCTCTATCCAGGGTACCCTCTTCACTGTTGCCACTGTTCAGTAAAATTTATCAAAAACTATCATTTAATCCGCATTTCCCCTTATGGCTGGAAATAGCGTGTAAACATTATACATGTATATATGTATATATATATATATATATATATATATATATATATATATATATATATGTATATATGTATATATATATATACAATATTGTATTATATTTATATATGTATATGTTGTATAAGAACGGACAAGCAATAAAGGGGAGGTAGATGTAAGCTAATGGACGTAGAACTTTCGATTGTTGGAAATAGATACGGAGGTGGTTAGGCATATTATGAATAATCGAAAGTGACTGCATATGCCAGGAAGATGTCAGGTAGGTAGAAAATAGGTTCAGATAAACCTTTGATACGAAATGGTGGAAAGGACAGCTATAATCATAAATGGAGAATATCAAACTACATATGCCAAAGATAGATGGATAGATAGATAGATAGATAGATAGATAGATGATTATGATTTATAACCGGGTGGATTGTGATATTGGAAGAAAGTGGGACAAACAGAAAGAAAGAGATAGAAAACCCTAAGAGAATACTGTAAGTGTTGCGGCACCCCTGTTCGCAGACGAAAAAATCTTTTGGTCACTAAACACCAAATCGACTTTTTTCAGGTGGGTAAACCGCACATGAAAATATTCAAGAGCAGTATAGAGGACGTTGCGAGGGTGCTGATATTGAACAGTAGGCTGAGCTTTCAACAGTTATCGAACGCATTTCGTTCCCAAGTGGTTGAGATATATGCTCACCAAAAGTACTGAACGTTCGGAAAGGAAAACTCCGAAGACTTTAAGCCCACACAGTGGTCACAAAGTTAGATTCAAGCGGTCGACGCCCGGTTAGTGGCCTTTTCTTACTATCAGGATGCATGCGCTCTTAAGGAAGATTGGAAGGACCACTGGAAAATAAGGCGTTTACTGCTGAAGGCTTCTGGCCATAAAGGAGCAAACTTGGTTCCTTGTCAAGTACAATTATTTCAAAAAGATATCCGAGAAAGAAAAGCTTCGAAAAGATTGATATGACCCCCTCATATATTACAAATGCTAACTTTGTGTCGCAGGAGTTGGTTCTTCTGAATTCTGTACTTTTATGCGAAGCAACATTGAAGATTCCAGTCGTTTGCAAATATTGTGTTTTTGCATCTATCGCCTGATTCAAGGAATAAGTCGTTATCCCTTATACGTCTTCGACCTTGGTGTATATACACTCAATTGAAATTCGTTCCCAGCAACATCCGTGGATCAAAACCTTCTTCTTCTGCTGTGGAGTACATGACCGAGATATTACATCATTCAAGAAGAACTGGCATAAGTGCAGAGCATTAGATGTTCCAGTTTGTACAGCAAAGTTATATTGCCATAACCCTAACCCAAAGTATCAGTTACATTCTTGGTTTGATATTCGTAATAGGAAGATGGACTGTTCGTGAATTTGCCTGCGTTGACTAGAACTTCGCAGTTTACTCTCGCAGAGACGATTGTGTCTCTAACCATGGAGCTACAAACGAACGATATATACGCCTCTATCACTCTCCCCCTCTTCTTCTCTCTCTGTCTATCTGTCTGTCTCTCTAAATATGTATGTATATATGTATGTATATATTTATATGTGTTTGTGTATTCATATATTACATATATATATATATATATATATATATATATATATATATATGATTATACTGTACATTTCTCTAATTGTGTTTCCAGTTTCTGTTATCCGTTATTTCGTGTCACAATACTCATGTTCAACTGTATGATTATAGGCATCTATCTATCATGGCAATATATTCATCCACTGATCTTCCTGATTATATATTTTCAGTGTTTATACATATATATATATATATATATATATATATATATGACTGAATTCACGCACACACACACACACACACACACACACACATATATATATATATATATATATATGACTGAATTCACATTATCCTACTTGTGACTGATTATATATTTTTCCTCTGGCTACCCTGTTCTCATCTTTAATGTTATCGCCGAGTTTGTCATTTCTCTCTACGGGTATTAGCTCCATCACTTTCACGATTTCTCTTGCCTGTTGCTTTCACGCACCACAAACAAGAAAATGAAAAAGTCTGTCCGATGGGTAGTCCAGTTTTGAAGGTGCATACCTCATCGAATATTGATGAACATTATTTCACCATTTTTCATCTATTTTGACGTGGAACAGTGACTACAGGAAAAACAAAAGGAAAAAACGAACCCCGGAGGATATAGAAGGGGAGAGATTCAGCCGATTAACTTGTAGGATTGAGGTCAGGGGGAAAACGGAAAATATGGATCAAAATCGTCTGGAAGGTTTTGGGTTCTTGCGGTACGCCCGGGTTTTTTAATCACGAAAAAAAAAAATCACTCTATCGCTGCCCAGAGCAACCATAGTGATGTACTGATATGTTTCGGTACAATATAGTCGTGTCTTCTCGGGTTGAGCTATGGCAAAGGATGAAGAAGAGCCGGGTATGTGAATTAGGCTTTCGGAGGGACACGGGAGAAGGGATAATATGAGCTTCATCACTCAGCACTACGCTTTGATTAATCAAAAATCGCTCGATGCTTCTTTCACTCCCTTTAGTTTTTTATTTCCTTTTCATTGGGATTTGAATATCACATGTCATAGGATGTGGTGTGCATGGGATAAGCGTTAGTCTGGCCCCTCTTGAAATATAATCTTTCGAGAAACAACAACAACAAAAAAGACCTATTTTGTTTTCGCATTGTTTTTCGTCGAGAAACGGACGTAGTTCAAATCGTCGTTCATTTTCTACGTCAGCTGTGTTCCAGTCCAGCCGACACATACAATGACATAGAACAATTTTTATGTGATGATAATAGCAGTAGTGATAACAATGATGATAATAATGATGATAATTACAACAGCAATGATAATGCTTGTTATAATGATAATGACATGAAGAACAGTACCAATATGATTATAATGATAACTATACAATAATGATTGTAAGAATGGTCATTTCTTGGATAGACTGTTTTCTTTCTGTTCGAGCTGCCCCCTCACTTCGGTGGCACTGTGCGTTGAGCAATACCGACCTTGTGCAGTGCGACTGTTTATCGGGAACATTCAGGGGTGCAATAAGATATTTTTTATCAAGTGTCACCCTCTTTATATTAGTGAATAAGATCGCAACTGCTGATCTACAATATTGATATGATCTGCAACTGTTTATCGAGAACATTCAGGGGTGCGATGAAATATTTTTTAATGAAGTGTGACCCTCTGCATTTCTAGTGAATAAGATCACAACTGATGATATACAATTTTTAACAAGCATGTCGGAAAAGGAGCTAGTAGGATTCGAGTCTGTAATTTACTACTTTCTGGACAGCGATATTGCCACCAGGCTATCCCTGGTTGTCGGGAGTGACACGATGAACTTGGAACAAACACCCCGACTATGAATTCCGATATTGTCATGATAAAACAGTCAAAGGCAGACAAGGCTCATTGAATGAAAGAATGAATTTATTGATGCAAAGGGGAGAAGATGTGCTACAATAAGCTACGGTCACAAAGGTTCGTACGAACGATGCGTTCGTACGAATGACCTGTTCGTACGAATTCTGGAGTTACAGCCGCCAAACGAAGAGAGGGTTTAGTACGAAATTAAAAAAAAAAATCTTGGACAAGACCATCGACCGGGCTACGAACTTACGAACGGTCTACGAACGGTCTACGAACGCTGGTTTCGTACAGCTTTCTTAAGAAGATCTTGCGAAATTGTCTAAAAAGTCGTTCGTACGGCGTTCGTAGCAGTTCTTAATGGTATTCGTGACCGAGCCATTTTTATGAAGTGTCACCCATTGTATTTCTAGTGAATAAGATCGCAACTGTTGAAATACAATTTTCAATAGACATATCGGAAAAATGAATCAGTAGGTCAGTAGGATTCGGACAACAAAAAACTTGTTATTTTACAGAGCAGAGAATAAGACTCTTGCAGGTATGAAATTCAAAATGCCAAATCGCTATCCACTATCTGTGAGGATCATTGCCCCATCATTTTCTACACAACTACATGAATGCCATGGAAACCTATTGCCTTGTCTTTATACCAATAAAACATTGAAAGGGTGACGAGGCAAGAATAAACAAACAACATGTCCACATTCGAATGATGACCATTTATCACCAGGACTGCGAATATTAATGTAAGAATTAAATTGTTAAATCTGTGCTAGAAACAAAAGACACGTCATTGAATGCTTCAAATTGTGCAATATGCTTAAGAAAAAAAGTCTCAGAGATAATCAATGTATAAAGAAACGAACACGACTGACCATGCCAGTATCTAAAGGTCAATAAAAAAAGGAGAAAAAAACATCTGTATCCACAAAGAGTTCACCGTGGTGAGCCCACCTGGATTGGATGACCATCTCGAAAATGTCGCCTTCACCTCCTGTTCGCCATTGGTCCAGCGTTCCCTACATCTGTTCCCTACCACATGGTTGAAAGCGGTTGCGTTTCCTGTTTTCTAGCGAGGATCAATTCCCTCGCACGGCCGCATTAAAAACAAGAATCACTTCAATTATCGGCCCTGCATTTCTTTCCGTGCCCTTTTCCCTTTCTCCTTCTCCTTATCAATACCAATGCGCGGTAAACAGAGAAAAACAAAACACAACAGAGAGACAGACACACAGACAGACAGACAGACAGAGACAGACAGGTGGAAAGAAAGAAAGAAAGAAAGAAATACACAAAGGAGAAAAAAAACAGAGCAAGAGATTTACGTGCAGACGAGAGAAAGCCAGAAAGACGCGTATATTCAAAACTGGGGAGGGAGACAGGCAGAAAGAACAATAGAGATAAAGAGAGAAAGAAATAGAGCAAGAAGAGCAGAGAGGCAAATAGAGAAAGAGAGAGAGAGAAAGAGGGAGAGAGAAAGGGAGGAGGCATTGAGGGTTCTTGGAAGACGACTCTTTATTCCCATAACACATCTCCTTTCAATCCGGACCACTCGGGGAAAAAAATAAAACAAAAAAACACAATCTCCTTACGCCAGCAGCGAGAGAAAAAAAAAAGAGAAAAAGAAATATTAACAGAGCAAACTAAATGATCCAGGTGTCGTACCTATTGATTGCTATAATGTTTAATCAATATGATATTGGTCAAACGTTTAATGTGCGTGCCATTCCGATCTCCTCGAATTCAGCCATGCAAACTGTCATTGACCAACAAATATTTTTTTCTTTTCTTTCTTTCTCCGTGAACAGCTGAATCTACAAGGCGCGCCATCTATATTCTCTGTACGACTGCGATGGTGAAGTGGATGAAAAATGTGCCGCGCTACTCACTCGAGAAGCATGCCACTTGTTTCGATTAATCATTGATACTTGATACTAAGGAAACAAAGCGGAAAACTAACCAATGAAACATTCGACAAACTGATGAAGAGTATTCGGTTAGGTCGAGTAGTTTGAAAGTGTGAAAAAGATGAGCAATTATACAGCTGCGTGGTTCAGACGTGTAGCATTTCAATGTTGCAATATTTTTGAAATAATATGCGTTAAAAATGCGGTGGCTGAAAGGTCAGAAGCAATTGTAAAACACCTGTCAACGGGGACGATGTAAAGCCGGTATATCGTAGCTAGAATGTGATGGAAGTATTCTAAAAGCAAGTGAAGAAACAACCAAATGACTGGAAATCAGACACAAACACACACACACATACACAAATGAAAATTGTTTTCTGTGAGTACAATTATATGCTACTCACAGAGTCATATATTTTATCCGCATGGTTTTCTTTTTAAAGAGAGCATGCGAATTTGTTGAAATATGTCGAAAAATGCTCATCTCATTAGACTCTCGAAGACTGTTAGAAGTGTGTGTGTTGTAAAACGGAAGCGAATGAATTTCACGTTGAAAAATGGGATGTTACATCAATTGATGTCTGACAAGATGACATCGAAATTCTCATAAATGATAATTTTTTTTTGATGACTCCATGTATACGAAATAGTAATCATAAAATTCAGGATGCTTATACATGTATATGCCTGTGTCTATACTTTACGAAAACGGAGTTTTGAACACAGATAATCAGTCATGATCACATCTTTTGCAGAATTCTCTAAATGAATATCTTAAAGGGATCGTACAGTTTTGGTAAGATAGTGAGAAACCTCTTATGAAATATGAAAGAGGCATGTAATTCCAAGAGGGATTCAATGTTAGAAAATTGGTTTTGAATTGGCCGAGATATCGAAAACAGAGCAATTCTAGTAAAGTGTGGGACCCACCTTTTATTACGATTGTTTTGTTTTAATTTGTTTTTGGATGTTTCAGCTATTCCAAGCCCTTTGAATTTGAATTCCTCTAAAATGGTATGCTCTGTTTCATAATTAGTGTTTTCTTGGTATCTCGCAAAAAAAAGTTAAAGCCCAATTTTCATCTCCACCAATACTGTACCATCCCTTTAAGATTTTGTTTTCCAAAGATGTGTGGCTTGACTATCATGCTTAAAGCTCAGAATATACGCACACCAGAAAATGTTGTGTTGATTTTCATTTTTTTATAGTTGTAGCACATTACGCAAGATGGAAAATAAGGATGATTGATGAATACGGAAAGGAAAATAGACAGAAACATACCCACAAATTATCCTACGAGGTGCTTTGTCGAAAGGAATTATGATGGCAGGTTTAAAGAAGTTTTTCTTTCTCTGTAATCATGATTTAAATCATTAAGACAAAGAGAGAGAGAGAGAGAGAGAGAAAGAGAAGAGGAAGCGAAAGTCGTATCAAAGTATACCTGGGGCCCTGTCTTGTGGCAGAGGTGACATATAATTTAGTTTTGCCAGAAAATAATGTTTTTTATCTGTGCACCTTTTTCATTTTAGTTGAATCCTTTTTTTTCCACATCCTACGAGTCTTTAACCATGTCCGAAAGATGTCAAAGGTTTAATTCTTCCTTGATTTTAACCTTCCTTTGAAATATGAAACTCAGAAATGTTAATTTGATTAACATAATCTCCAAATATTGATTCTTTTAATTTTTGCTGTCCTCAACCCTCCAAACTAAATTAGTTTTTGATCTGTTCACATTTAACCTGCTCAACTTTTCTCATTACTGACATTTAAATTGCATTTATAGACTGATTTTGTTTCACAGAAGTCAAGTATAGAATCATCAGCACAAGGCATATGTTCAAATTCAAATTCTCCAATTAAAACACTAAATCCTTCTGAGAGTGCAAGCTAGTAATAAAAATGAATATAATGAAAGGGATGAAGGGAATATCATGAAGAATATATATATAGATAGAGGGATAAAGGATGGAATTAGAGGTAGATAGATAGATACATAGATAGATAGAAAGATAGATAGAAAGATAGATACATTGATAAGATAGAAAGTTAGAAAGAAAGAAAGAAAGAAAGAAAGAAAGAAAGAAAGAAAGATAGATAGATAGATAGATAGATAGATAGGGAAATAGACAGTGAGTGTATGAGAGAGAGATAAAGAGGGATAGACAGTGATAGAGAGGAGTGGAGAGATGTGGTGGTTGATTATTTGGTAGTGAGGGGAAGAGAATAAGGAATAATAGTTTGACCTGTCTAAAGACGGGCAGCCCACAAAATCAAGAGCGCCAGTGCACATCCTGCTATCGAGGCAGAACTCGTACTTCAGTCAGGGGCGATTAGTCCTCTTCCATTGTTAGGGAACGAAGGGACACATGCCACGGGCGTTAGGGAAGAAGAGGCCTGCTGTTAAAGTTCGTTCTCATGAGATGCATTGAAGTGCATCATCTTTCATCTCGGGGTGAATGTATGAGAAAAAAAAAAGCAACAGGTATTAAAAGACAAGCAGACACTCAAGAATCATGGCGTACGGCAGTCGAAGTGGGAGACAGGCGGTAGATTTTTAGTCTTGCGTATGAATCATATACATTTCAATATCGTCTCATCCTTCCACGACCCCGACCTATTTTAGCACAACCGGAAACCATTTGACAGATCTATGAGACTCTTCTTGCATGCTGTGCAATAATTCCTTCTCCGACTTATCACACGAGATTTCCTTTTACAGCTCAACGTTTCCCCCGTCGTAATCACCGTCACTATAGCGTCATAAATGCAAGCTTAGTACATTAATTACGTGGTGCAAATCACCATTGTTAGGAACATACGTAAAGATACACTGATTCAAACATACATCCGCAAAAGGATATAAAAGAAGCAAATAATGGAATGAATCTACCATGGTTAGATATAACGTATGTTGTGATCCACCTTTACAGAAATCTTTGAAGAGTATGTTTGTTATGGCGTGTCTGTGCTTGGCATAAGCTGCGCGGAATCATATTCCCAGATTTTTATTTTATTCAAGCACTTATACTGCTGTAAGTTTTTTTTTTTCTCCTGGAGGCAATTACATACATCATTGGCTTGTCAGGCGTTATGATATAGATTCAGAATTCAGCGCATGATCTGATTATGTTTGTGCAACTGTTTCTACACGGACGTGCAAACCTCGTGTTGCTTTCCACAAAGTGATCATACATCGTTGTCAAGGGGTTTGCTTCCCCCTTTTTTTTCGGGTTTTTGCTTTTGTTGTTGTAGCTGTTCTTCTCATTGTTGTCAGGTTAGGTTTCTTTTGTCTACGTCACGGTTCTTTTTCCCGAATGAATTAGGATGAATGTTCCCCTGGAGATCAAAATTGGCTTAAATACACACGCACCACCGATCAATCCTCCTCCAATACGAACGTAAATCAATCTCATTTCTCTCCCCTACCCCCTCCCCATACACACTACACGCAACCTGGCCTCATCCCCTTCCCTCACTTTAATATACTCCTTCCCCACCCCATCTTTCCCTTACCCCCCCCCCCCCCCCACCATCCATGCATTCTCCTGACCGAACGTCGTAAACGTGGTTACCAAAATGTGTGTGCTTTCGTCAATCAATGTGGCGTTGTTCTGCTATCAAAGGCGGGCGCTCCACAGCTATACAGTACGTCTAGTCAGTCACCAAGGAATAAAGGAGGGGATGGCAGTCTATTAAATGTAATGGAAATGTGGCCTCAAGTCTGATAAGTATGCCTATCGCTCAAGCTAGACGCGTCAAGAAGTCACGCTAACAGACCCTCTCATCCGTTTCTATTAAGGTGGAATCCCACAGTGCTCCTTTACACATACACACACACACACATACACACACACACCCACCCACACACACATAATAGTACACACACACACACACATAATAGTATGAGGAGAAAAAAAAATGTCATGTCCCCCAGCAGTTAATATCGCCATGCTTTTTACTGTAGACCGCGTGTAAGCATGAGGACGTCAGCACAGATTGCAATCGCCGGATACGACTAGGAATTCATTTTATGAGATGGATGTGACATGGTCATCGTTTTTACCTGGGCCTATCTATCATCCCGAAAGCTATGCTGATGCTGTGATATATTTATTCGAATCTAAACCTAATGATGTACATGAATATCACGCAAGGCAAATAAACAGTGGAAGTCTACGTGTGCCAAGATTTCGCTCCGATTGTCATAGCCCAATCATACTTTTCTTTACTTGAATGGAGTAAGCTAGATAAATCGAGCAAATCTGCTTCTTACATAATCTAATTAAAAAATTAATTACATTCAAAGATTTTTTGAGAAAAGTTTATTTGTAAGTAAAACAGACAAATTTATTTTGTAATATATTCTTGCACATGATAGCGATTTAATTGATATTTTGACACTCTGGTGAACTTGTGTTGTGGCATATTGATATAATATGTTTTATGTTACTTTGCAAAGTACTGTATATCCATGTTTTCCGATGTCCAATACGTTTTGTTATTCAATGTACATTGTATTTATCAATATTATTCAGGACCCCATGGAAGACCACTACTTACTGGTGAATGGGCTACCCTGATAAAAGACTAGAAATGAATGAATAGATAAATAAGCAAAAAGCAATCAATCAACCAATAAATAAAATCTACTCTGTGATTAAACTTTGTGGAAATGTCGAAACAGAGGCGAAGTGTTGTAAATCCCTTTGTCATAAGTTTCAGTATTCATTTTCAGTGTTTTATAAGGTACAATAAAATAATGTTCTTTCTTTCGATTTCATTGTTAGCATTCTTGATCGTTTATTTCGATTATACAAATGTCAAAAGCCTCGAAATCACTATATTTATTGATCTTTGAATTGGCAATATCATTTTTATTCTCTTTCTTGATTCCGTGCAGAGGTTATGAATTCAGCCACTTCCATCTAATCTTCTACTATTATAGGATATGCAATGAAAATTCAGAAGTGCCAATTTGATGACAACATGATGATTTTTGCACTATTCTTGCCCACACTCAATACCTCGAGTACTTCTGGGAAATCCAATTGTCAACATGGCATTTGCTGTGTTTCGTTCTCCGTTGCCGGGGAAACCATATACAAGGCTTGAATGGTAGGCCTTTCATGTTAACAAGTTCTTACGTAATATGCTGAAATAATTATTAATGTGATGCTTTGAAATGAATTTACGGCCGCGTTACTGGCAGAAATTTTATCACACACACACACACACACACACACACACACAAAGCTCCTCGAATGATATTTCACTTTAAAGAATGCACTGGTAATAGAATATTTTTGTTTTAATTTGCATATTTGATTTGATTTGATTTGATTTGATTTGATTTTTTGGTTCCTGCATTATATCATTGCTCATGCAGATACATACACATGTATTAGGCCCTATATACATTGTTGGTGCCATACATATATGTGGTTGGTTACAGCTCGTTATTCCGAAGATTCGTTATTCCGAAGGCTCTTCAGTCCGAAGATTCGTTATTCGGAAGGTTCGTTATTCCGAATTTTATTTTCGGATCAACAAATCTTCGGAATAACGAACCTTCGGAATAACGCCACAAATGTTCGGATTAACGAACCACTAGGTATAGCGAATTTGTGTGTTTCGGATTAACGAACCACCGGAATAGCGAACCTTCGTAATAACGAACAGCACCCATATACAGAAACGTTAATTGTTAACAAAATAAGTTTCTTCATTACCTTAAGGATATACAGCAATAGAGTTTCTTCATTGCCTTTACAATGTACAACAAAACATATCAGTGATGCAATGAATAATACAGAAGGGCTACAGCTTAAGCATTGCTTAATGTGCATGCAACCCTCGTACATAATACATAACGTATAGGAAAATAGGAGGGAGTGATGACTTGCATAGAGATAGGAAAGAAGAAAGGAGAAAGGATAAAAGGAAGAGGTCTGTCTGCTTTCGCTAAAGCTTTACACAAAGTTAGATCACCTGGATCACTGATTAGTTGGGCCCCCATCTCACTAGGAAGGCGAGCTGTGACGATTTAACAAATCGTGGCGCGATCGCCGTCCGTCTCCATTTTTGGCCTCCGAGGCGATTACACTACGGTTTCTCCACGCTCAACCTGCGCTGTAGGCGATAGCGCCACGATGATCTGCCACGTTGTTGCCGCGTTTCCAGGCCGACGAGACGCGCTGCTTCTGCGATCGAACCGACTGTGTTGCGATATTCGTACGCTTATCAAGACCTCGCTACAACAGTGATACGATCGGAGCGACAGTGATACGTTTACGCCGGGCTCATGCTACGATCTCAAGGGATCGGGGTATAAAATGTGTTTCATGATTGAATTTCTTTAGGCAGATGTCAGTGTCAAATTAACATGGATATGCAGAATATGGTTCTACCCTTACATCTTAGCATTCTAGAACACACCAGTTAGAACCTGATATGAAATTGCACTATTAGTTAAGTCATCCATTCAATTAAAAGGTTAAAGGGTGTATAATATTAAAGAACCGGCTTACGAGCAAACTACAAATCGTATCCTACGATGAGACAGTTTATGCAGATATATTTGAAAAGATTACAACTTAACTACTTTCATTGTCTTGCAATGATAAACGACAAACAAACAATTTAATAAACAGAGTAGATTCGTACCGAGTGTGCGTGGAAAAATGAATGTTATGCGTTTTTCTCCATGTCCACCTTCCTGGTCTGTGCATCACTTTCTATCGTTCATGGTTGGTTCCTGTTACGTAATACTGTAAGAGTGGTAATTTTCATGGGCGATGGGAGCCGCTTTTGATGCGCTTGAGTTACGCTTTGCGCGATGCTATTTTGTCAAAGCTACGAATGTGGCGCTTTTAATGCGCTCATGAGGCGATGGTGATACGCTCTAAAACCACGGACATGTTCAAAAGCGAGGTCGCCGACCATGGCGATGGTGGCGATCCTTCGCGCTACTGAACCGCTCAAGATACGATGGAGAAGATTTAAAGCGATCAAGCCACGATCCGCCGCGCTTTGTCGATTTTTGATGATCGTAGCGGAATCGCCGTCTAGTGAGATGGGGATATAAGTAAGCATGGCAAAGTATTTTCTCACCGAGGTACAGGTGAACAGTTACAGGACATGGTCGGTTACATAACATTACGCAATGAATTCCGAACGGCGATATTTCCACGAGGGAATTTCATGTACAATACAATTACAATGACATTATAAGATCACTGATATCCATAGAGCAGCATTGTCTTTACAGCTTTCTTAAAAGAGTACATAGACTTTAAAATTCGTATTTCAGAAGGGAGTTCCAAATATCTGGTCCAGTGTCTCTGATAGATTTCAGAGCCATCACCGTTTTAGGATTTTGTAAATGAAATTTATCAGATTGCCTGGTGGGATAAGAATGTATGTCCTTGTATAGTACAAGCCTTGAAGGGGAGGCGGTTCTGTCTTTCTAGGAAACGAACGGTCCTACAATTGTTATTGCGGCACAAAAAGGAAATATTGTAGTTAGAAAGGAGGGTGATGTTCGCTCTTCCGAAGGTTTGTTAATCCGAAAATAAAAATGATAAAGTTCATTATTCCGAAGGTTCCCTATTCCGAAACACACACATATTTCCTTATGCCTCTATGTTCGGTAATCAGCGAATGAAATACGATAAGTTTCCTAATCCGAATATTTGTGGAGGTACTAGTATTCTGAAGGTTCTTTGATCCGAAAAGAAATAAGGTTCATTAATCTGAAAATGAAAGGAGGTTGCTTACTGACGAACCTTTGGAATTAAGAACCTTATTTCGTTTTGGGATTAATAAAACTTCGGAATAACGAACTTTCGGAATACCGAACCTTATTTCATTTTGTAATGGCAGATAAAGACTGTAGATATATGATAGGTCTACCTGATACTACCTATAGCTTATACAGAAATCTAAAAGACAAAATCAACGTGGGCGAAGTGCAGTTTCTGGAAATATTAACCTACTACCATCCTCAATTTTGTGATATAGGATAAACACACTTAACCCATGGTGTGTGGAAACACGTCATGCCACGCACACAGGAATTACTCTGGTATTCAAATTGAGATTCAGAGTCATACCTTTTTCTTTAATGTACCATGATATTTTAATGGTGTTAGAGTGGATAATAGATGGAGTGCCAGTGATTTGCTGACGGATGCAGTGACATGATAAGGCGGGTAATATCAGCCTGACAGTCGCTTTTGATGTTACCCACTCCATCGCAAAATTGAAAGAAAACTAGATTACACTTCCACGAAAATGCAGGACAAAAGCCCCACGAAGAATGATATTTCCAACACATTCTATAAACACATTTACCGTCACCGAGCAACGTGCCTCCATCCTTGTCCTTCGTTCTACTAGGTGAAAATTCAAATTCAATTTGAGCGGCGCGATGTCTTTGGTCGGCAGTTGTTGTTGTTGTTTTTTTAATGTGTGCTGCATGCCTCCACACGTGTGTATTCGCTTTCTCCCCACCTTCCTCTTTTTTTGTCTCCGTAAAGATATCATTGATTCCCAATTCAGCTTGTGATGTACAATGGGTTGCTTACAGGAGGGCCGTTCACAAAAGTAACTCGAACGGCTAACATAGTTTCTCACATGAACAAACACTAGACAAAAGAATTCAATGTCATCAAGCAGGCAAAAAAAATCGATGAAAGGAGTATTCAGTCTAGTTTTCCACTTTCTCCCCGCTGTACTTCAAATGGTTTAGTAAGATTTAAAGAAAATAAGGGAGGAGTAGAGGAGGAAGAAGAGGAGGAAGAGGACAAGAAGAAGAAGAAAAAAAAAGAAGAAGAGGAAGGCTTGATTATAGAATGGCTACTGACCATTTAACATGATTTCATAAACTTTTTTTTTTCGCCATCGTCATTTTATTACACTTGTGTTGAATTTCGAGGCATCTACCTGATACTTGTTTGCTGTGGGGACGTCCGTAATTTGTCTACAGGCCCGTGGAGCTCGATTGGACTCAATAAGACAGCCCTCAACCCATGTAGTTATAGCAACATCGATCTGGATTTCAGCGGGATGTGTGGAGCTTTTTTGTTTGTTTGTTTTTTCTCGTCCTCCGTGCAATATCGTTATAAAGCAAAGACAGACGCGAGGCCTTTCGAGTTGATGAAAATTGCGGCGCGAACATGCAACATGCTGATGACTTTGGCGTTTCACATCAACAGTGATCAAGGCGCATGAATGGAACATACGGTGCCCCTCCACCAGAACCCCACCCCCTCCCCTTCTCCCGAACCCCACTATACTTCCCCAGCCTCTCTAGTCATCAGTGCCTGACAGATAATTGCCCCTGGTCGGGTAGAGACAAGAGACCCTCCTCATGTTCATGAAGAAAACGTCAAACAAAGATTCAGTGCTTTTCCTGTCTGCTTGCAAATCCGGCCGCGGTTATTTGCAGCGTTGAATAATGCGGTAGAGGACATGATTCATGTCAACACCTATTATTTGTGCGTAAATGCCATGAGCGGTAATTTGATCCCACGCGCTCGAATGTTTTCCCTCTCAACATTATTATCTAATCTCCTCCCGCCACACCCCACCCCCACCCACCACTAACTTGCCGGCTTGTTTGTGCTCCTCTGCTATAGTATAAGCATTACTTTCATAAGTGAATGAATACATCAATATCTTCCTTTCGCTATCCAACTGCTGTCGCAATTACATTAGTATACATAAATATATATATATATATATATGTATATATATATATATATATATATATATATATATATATATGTACACATATACGTACACACGTGTGTATGTATGTGTGTGTGTGTGTGTGTGTGTGTGTGTGTCTTTCATTTCAATTCATTTGTTTCATTCATTTATGTAGAACAGTATAAACAGCATAAATCTCTGACAGAGGAACAAATAATTTCAATAGTCAGACCATCAAGAAGCTTCAAGTGCTTGTTGATTAAGCCTTCATACTTGAAGAATAGGAAACATGCATCTTCGACAATTATAAACATGTCAGTGTATTTCACCAAAATACGTACAAAAACCTCCAATCAAAATTGAGTATGCATATACATATGCTAGTTGAAAGAACGCTCACACACAAACAACAAACGCACGAAGAACGAGACAGGAGGTAAACAAAGACAAAAAGAAGAACGAAAGTCTAGCCAGTCATGGACACCATTTTTTTTTTTATTTAAACAAAGTCTGTTTGTCTAGAGCTTCCAATCTTGAGATGGTGATGGTAGATTAGAGATCACGTGTCGATAGAATTCCGTTCATTGACACCAGTGACACGAACAGATTGCAATCTCAAAGTTGAATCAGTTGTTTTTCTTTTTTTTCTTTGTAAATTACAACGACTGATATAGGACTGAAATGAGGAATTTGTTTGGAACATAAACGTTTAATACCTCAGACAACATGGTTTCATGGAATTCAAACATAAATACAAAACATTAAGTTTCTAAAGATGAAAGATCGGAAGAACACTTAATAACAATTGGACAAAGAGCGATGAACTCGGGTAAATAAATTGGCTGTCACACTGATTGCGCCTATAGAAAAGCCCTTTTCTTGAGCATTGTATACTCTGTTCACGTACTCTGTATGCGTTTCTCGGAAATGCCATTGCAATAAATGCAATACATGTAAATGAAATGACGTAAACTTCTTGTCTTATAAATATGCTGGAAGGTAACATACATTTCACGTTTGTTAAAACGACTGCAATTGTTGATATCTGGGAATGGATGTTGGAGACATATTTCTTCCAGTCACGGGGTTCATTTATTGTGATACATCGTACATGTATACAATAGAGGGTGAGAGAATAAAAGAGGGAGAGAGAGAGAGATAGGAATATATGTTAGTATGTTGTGTGTGTGGTATATGTGCGTGCGTGCGTACTTGAATATATGAGCATGTCTGTACCGCAACGAAACAGAGAGGACGGGAGGATAATAGAACCGAGTTCCTCCTGTACGTATCGCTTCACCCGATAGTAAGAGAGCGCGTTCTCTTGTTGGCCTTAAACACAATCCCCCGAGTGAGTGACGAGACGTCTCCATACAGGTCGCTATATCACTCGATCAGCCAGTGACCCCACCGACCAACTGATGTCGAAGGAAGACTGATTGGATTTCCCCAAACCTTTTTTTTTTTCTCCCCCATCCCAGTCCTCAACCTATCATCCCGTGTGATATACAAGATGATGTTCTCCGTACACATCGTCATCCTTGGCGCGCGCGGTCTCGTACATCTTGTGTTTTATCGATGCCCATCTCGAAATTAAACGGGCGCAGTTTAACTTCCCGGTAACGTCCCGAGATCCTTAGCCGCCCCCCAGCATCAAACGGCCACTCATCCATCTCTGCCTTTGTCATCCCAAGAATGCTTTGCTGAATTCCATACGAAATCGGATTCATAAAGAGACCGACAATACCAACATGGACTGAATAAATCTCAGGAGAAATCATTTTAATCGACATGCCATTCCACAGGGATGCATCTCAAATCGTGAAACGAAAAAAAGAGTCATAGATTAGAAAGCTGATCTATCAAAACCACGATTTAAGGCCTAAGCTAAACAAAGGTGTTAAAAGTCTACACCCGAAGAGGAAAGTCTGTCAAATCTGCAAAAGACACAACTTTTAATGAGAACTACGAGGATTGAATGTATTTTTTCCTTTGTTTCCCCCAATATGATATGTTTTATTAATGTTGGCTTTCTTCTTTTCTTCCCCTGTCTATGTATGTGTATGTTCACTAACAGTTACACGGCCGCCAACTTTGTGGTGACCTACTGCGTGCCCTTGGCCATAATGGCCGTCTGCTACACCATCATCAGCACCAAGTTGTGGGGGAACGGACTGCTGGGTGAGAACATACCCAACCGTGCCCGGCAGATCACCGCAAAGAGAAAGGTATAACGGACGCTGTATCTCATGGTTTCGTTAAAGGGAGAAAGAATGATTTGTTGTTGTTGTTGTTGTTGTTATCATTGTCATTGTTATTGTTGCTGTTGTTGTTGTTGCTGTTGCTGCTGCTGCTATTTTGATGTAGAATGTACCAGCCAAGTCGAAGTTAAGTGTGTAAAAAAGGAGAATTCAATCTAATTCAAATTTTATTTCATTTTAGTTTCATTTTCATTTCATTAAACGCAACTGTGCTATCGTACGGTTAAATTCATTCAAGTTTGATTGTTATTTGGTAGTTTAGGGGGATCATTACTTGTCTGTCCAATCTCCATGTAAACACCAAGGATATCATGGGATTTTAGTATACCTACATCATCATCCATTACTAGTTCAGGCGACCATCACTGCCTGTAACTCGTGAAGTGTCACGACCCCAAATCATTGATTTTCGTCTCGACGTGTTCAATAAATGTAATTGAGTAGTCTGTGTCTAATTGCGGGTTTGATGGGGTTTAATGACGGTAAAGAAAATAAACTTAATGTGTCTGTGTGAGTGTGTTCGTCTCTGTGTGTGTGTGTGTGTGTGTGTGTGTGTGTGTGTGTGTGTGTGTGTGTGTGTGTGTGTGTGTGTGTGTGTGTGTGTGTGTGTGTGTGTTGATATTCGGAAAACACGCCGATTACAAGAAAAAAGCCATCTCAACTTGTCCCTCTGATGCCGCTACGGAAAATGACGCAGTTACGACGTTTTACAACGAATGCGCGAGTGTGTGTGTGTGCATAATACGGATGGATATGTGTCTTGTTGGTGTAACACTAGAGGAAAGCAGTGTCTCTTGTTCGGCTAATCCGGGTGGTACAAGGGCACAAGTCCATCGGGTACGTTAATGAATTTGCATTAATCCCAGAGGTTTCGCTCATCACAGACTCGATCACTGTCGCACTTTTTCAAAAAGCTGAAAGCTCGATAGAACAACACTTCCTGCCTAAAGATAAAGTGCAATAGGCAGCCCACAAAAAAAAAATACTTTAGGAAAAGTAGTGTCATTAATAATTCATATTAATGAAGAACGCAGAGTATAACTGTAATTCACACGTAATGAGGAAGATACATGACAATGTCCCTTTCCGGCTATATGTCTGTTTGGCTGTATCTGTCCTCTATACGTTGAAGATGAGCTGAATCATGTCTCATACAAACAGACATTGGGAACATAACGAGCCGCTTTCATTATCGCGCAGGGGAAACGTTGTGTCGACTAAATGTCTTTAGCATTCAAATCTAATTGCGCTCATTACACTGAATACTTTCCACAGATAATCATATTCATTATGTACCGGACCTACGTCAAACGACTTGTTGTCGCTACATCTTGGTTAGTTTGGAGCGACCTTCGTTCGCCGCACCCTGGATACGTGGTCCAACAATTACCGAGCTATGCATGTGTTTCGTCAAAGTCGGCTCATGACAAATACACGCACACACACACACACACACACACACACACACACACACACGCACACACACACACACACACAAATGCACACACGTACAAACACACCCACTTATTGAGTATATAGATTTTTATAGTAAAGATAAGATAAGGATTGTTATCCCGAAAGAATCAAAACCTTGTACAAACCAATTTCTCCTTGATATACTTTTTTTTCTACAAGCATGACTTGTGTATAGCAAAAAAAAAAAAAAAAAAATGTATAGGCCTACGTGTGAATTCTGTGCGTCGGAGGCAATCTACCAGTATATCATGAACGGCTGTCTGGAAGACGAAATCTCCACGTATGTTACATGTGCGTCATATCTCCTGATGTATATAGCCAGAAAAAAAAATGAAATGCGTTTGAGGTAGAATACAATATATGTTCGAATATATTCGAACATAGTAATATAAGTAAAATCTAAACATATACTTATCATGCTTATGCCCAACCGACACTATGTTATGACGGCCGTCAACCGGCAACCAGTCCGTTTCATTGCTTTCTTCTTTTTTATGGGACACACCAATTACCTGTATCAGAGTTCAGAGGAAATAATTTTTTGTCATGCCACCAAGACACCAGAAAAGGGAGAGACAGAGAGAGAGACAGGGAGAGAGAGAGAGAGAGAGAGAGAGAGAGAGAATGAGATGAAAAGAGAGAAAGAAAGGGAGAGAGAGAGAGAGCATCCGTATCGCCTAAAGAGGAAGAAAGAGGGGGAGTGACAGAAAAAACCACAAATGAAAGTAAACGGGAGATAAACAAGGAGGGAGAGAGAGAAGGGGGGAGTGAAGGGAAACGTTAAGAGGGCCAGGTTTCGTTGCATGAACACTTGGAAACTTAGAACTCCATATCGAAGCGCCCTGAAATGCAAAGGAATTTTTCCCGATACCGTCTGGACACCGAGAATGAGAGAAACAGGGAGAAAAAAAAGGGGGAAATTCAATGATTGAGGAGCTTTTAAGGTCTGGGAGTAGAGAGCAGGGTTTGAGTGCCACCAGGGTCTTTGTCGGGAGTGGAGTACCCCGGATTGAAGGGGGTACTTTGAAGCGGCGGTCGATATGGACACCGGCAATTTCGGTCATTTCACATGCAAGAGATATTACCTTAAAGAATCTCAGAAGCGGAGTTCTGGGATGGGGGAGGATTGTTTGTAGGGTGCAGAGCGTTCATCAGTTGTCATGACAGTCACAGTTTTTGAGTAATGGTGGTCTTATGTCAGGTTAATAATTTCTGTTTGATAAATTCTTGTCATTCACATCACTTTTCAACGTACTGCTGTTTACAATATTGGTATTTGCATGTGCACGTGTCAATATTCATGTCTGTGCAAATTTTCACCCGAGAATAACTTAAAGTGTGTGTACAGTTCTGGTCGCGGTGAGGATTTAGCTTTTAACGTTTTGTGAGATATTCAGAAACCACTCTATAAGATGTCAAAGAGCATGCAATTCTAAGGAGTATCAAAAGTGTATTTGATGAAAATCGGTTTTGAAATGGCTGAGATATCCAAAAACAAGGCGAAACAAAGAGATCCTAATAAAGTTGTGGCATGTCGCCTTTTATTATTAGCACTTTTTTGAATATCTCAGCCATTTGAAAACCAATTTTCATCAAATAAACGTTGAATCCTTCTTAGAATTACATGCTCTTTCATATTTCATAAGAGGCTTTTCATTATCTCACTTAGGAATGTTCAAAAAATGAATCCCCATCTCAACCAGTACTGTACAGTCCCTGTAAGTATACATTGCCAAAGATCATAATTTCTTGTTTGACTACGTTCATCACAAATATAGGGCCTACTCAAGAACGGAGTATAACACGAGATCTGCTGAATTGGAAAAGTAGTGTTGTTTTTAGTCCCTTCGATAAGTGGTTCATACTATCGACTTACGTGTAAGGATTGATTCTCGTGAACTCGCGGTAGTTCGGCATCTCATCACACCGTCTGCTCTGCAGTCGGGCTTCGCTCTCCATTTTACAAAGCTGAATCTGCGAATCATTGGAAGCAAACTAAAAACAAAACCTCATAAATGCAATGAACTGTGTCGTCTCACTCTGACTTTGTTTCACAGCTAGACTTTAGTATCTAACGCAGGAGCTTCGGTCGTATATGCAATATACGTTCCAAGTGAATGACCTTCAGCATATGAACATTAGATATAGACTTGTCGCGCTGGTCGCTTTTAGCACTTAATGGTCTGCCCACGTTCTGATTAAAGATTGAATAGGATCCACTCTAATGACGCACGCCCGGCACTTGATGAGAAAGAAAGCGTGTAAATTATGTAATCAGAGGGTTGTTTGGACAAGGTGAGTTGATGGACGGTGTGTCTTCCCGCTAGGGGGTAGGGGTGTTGGTGGGTGTCAATCTGACAACCTGATGCGCAATTCAGTCATCAGAAAACATGTCTTAATTGTGAGTTTTAGAGATAGCATTGTAAATATCGTCTGTATTTTGCTCTTTAAATGCGGAAATATACGTCAGCAGAAGAGAGAATTCAAATTAATGAATTCTTGCGTCGAGTTATTTTTTATTGCAACTGATTATCAAATTGCCCTACATCGACGTAATGTTCAGTTTAAGACAGGCGTCTTATTATGCCCATGATTTATTATCATGGCTACTACTAAAAAACTGATTAATTGCTTATTTACCTAGATGTAGGGCAATTAGTCAATCAGTTGCACTAAAAACTGTACAACTCGACGCAAAAATTTGATTAAATTGGTAATCCGGTTATTTGCGAATAAGACCTGCCTACTTATACAAAATTCGGATATACGTCGTAACGCCAAATATATCGTCAGTTATACGTTCGATCATCCCATAGTGGTTACCACAGACCCATCTCAACCTAGCTCAACTTAAAATCATCTCATCTCAACTAAACTCATCTCACCTCACCTCACCTAAACTCAACTCAAAAGCTTTAATGGAATCACGATCGTGAATACAGAATCATGAATGTTTCATTTTACAAAATGTATTTTAAGGTATATATTGGTATCGAAATGTTAACATAAAACATGCCAACCTATACTCCACTCAGTTCCACTCAGTTCCACTCAGCTCAGCTTTGCTCAGCTTTACTCATTTCAGGCTCATCTCAACTCAGAATCATCTCATCCCAGCTAAACTCATCTCACCTAAACTTAACTCAACGAAAAGCTTAGACACACGATCAGGAATATCATGAATGTTTCACATACAAAATGTCTTTTACCATATATCTTGATATTGAACTGTTGACATAAAACAGGCCAACCTCTACTCCACTCAGTTCCACTCAACTCAGCTTTATTCAGCTTTACCCAGCTTTACTCAATTCAGACCCATCTCAACTCAACAAAACTCAGAATCATCTCATCTCAACTAAGCTCAGCTCACCTAAACTCAACTCAACGAAAAGCTTAGACACACGAACAGGAATATCATGAATGCTTCACGTACAAAATGTCTTTTACAGCATAAAATTATCTTGATATCGAAATGTTGACATAAAACATACCAAACTATACTCTACTCAGTTCCACTCAACTCAGCTTTACTCAGCTTTACTCAATTCAGTCCCATCTTACCTCAACTCAACTCAACTCAGAATCATCTCATCTCTACTAAACTTAGCTCAACGAAAAGCTTAGAAACGCAATCAGGAATATCATGAATGCTTCACGCACAAATTGTCTTTTACGGTATAAAATTATTTTGATATCAAAATGTTGACATAAAACATGCCAAACTATACTCCACTAAGTTCCACTCAACTCAGTTTTACTCAGCCTTACTCAGCTTTACTCAATTCAGACCCAACTCAACTCAAAATCATCTCATCTCAATTAAACTCATCTCACCTAAACTCAACTCAACGAAAAGCTTAGACACATGATCAGGAATATCATGAATGTTTCACGTACAAAATGTATTTTACGGTATATCTTGATATCGAAATGTTGACATAAAACATGCCAACCTATACTTCTTTCAGTTCCACTCAACTCAGCTTTACACAGCTTTACTCAGCATTACTCAATTCAGACCCATCTCAACTCAACTCAGCTCAAAATTATCTCATCTCAATTAAACTCATCTCACCTAAACTCAAGTCGACGAAAAGCTTAGACACACGATCAGGAATGTCATGAATGTTTCACCTACGAATTGTCTTTTATAACACATCTTGATATCGAAATGTTGACATAGAACATGCCAGCCTCTACTCCACTCAGTTCCACTCAGATCAGCTTTACTCAGCCTTACTCAACTTTACTCAATTCAGACCCAACTCAACTCAAAATCATCTCATCTCAACTAAACTCATCTCAATTCAACTCATCTCAGGAAAAGCTTAGACACACGATCATAAATATCATGAATGTTTTCACTTTTCACCCATCAATCGTCACTCAAACTTTGTCGGTTTTTTTTTTTCTCATACCGATTGTCATATCGACAGATCGTAAAGATGATCGTGATCGTTGTGGCCGTGTTCGCCATCTGCTGGCTGCCGCTTCACTCCTACCACTTTCTACCCTATCTCAACGTGCAGTCAGTGGCGAAGGTCAAGGGGGCACGCCACATCTACATCGCACTGTGGCTGGTGGCGATGAGCAGCTCGATGTACAACCCTTTCATCTACTGCTGGCTCAACGACAGGTGAGTGAGGTCCACCCTTTCCATTAGGAGCTGTCGCTTTCCTCTCACTCCTTCTCCCTCTCCTTTTCCCGCTCTGTTTCTCCCTCTATTTATTCATCTATCTATCTCTCTATCTCCATTTTCTCTGTCGCATTCTCTCCTTGTTATCAGTTTTTCTCTGTTTCATTTTTTTTATGCCTCCGCCACGAAGTGGTGCCGGAGGCATTATGTTTTCGGGTTGTCCGTCCGTCCGTCCGTCCTTCCTTCCGTCCGTCCGTCCGTCCGTCCGTCCGTCCGTCCGTCCGTCCGTCCTTCCGTCCGTCCGTCCGTCTTTCCGTCCGTCCGTAATGAATTTTGTGGACAAGGTAACTATCAAAAGCTGTTGAGGTATCCTGATGAAACTTGGCATGTATGTGTATTAGGGGGTGAAGTTGTGCCTATCAACTTTTGGGTGCATGTGCTCAAGGTCAAAGGTCAAAAGGTCAAGGTCAAATACATAAAATTTCACTATTTCCACCATATCTATGCAATGCCAGCAGATATTTTCTTGAAACTTAGTGTATACATGTATTACCCAATTTAGATTCTCTGGTGAAAGTTTGGGTCATGAGGTCAAAGGTCAAAGGTCAAAAGGTCGAGTAAAAGTATTAAAACTTCTTTTTTTTCTCTGTAAATTGGAAAATTGTTCAAGGTATCTTCATGGAACATAGTATATATACATGTACTGACTGGCAGTGATTATCTAGAGAATGTAGGGTTCATGGGGTCAAAGGTCAGGGGTCAAAGGTCAAGTGCAACACTTCAAAATTTTACTATTTCCCTCATGTTCATGCAATGCCAGCAGGATTAGTATTTTTTTTTTACACTTGGTGTATCCATGTGTAACCTAATAGAAATTCTCTGGAGAGTTTTTTTTTCTTTTTCTTTTTTTATTGCCTCAAAGGTCAAAAGGTCAAAGATCAAGTGAAAGTGCTGAACTAACTTTTTCCTCCATATCTCGGAAGTGGCTCAATTTATCGTGAAACCTACTGCATATCTATGCATGTTCTACCTGAAAGTGATTATCTTATGAATTTTAGGGTCTAAGGCCAGATGAACATGGTAACAATTTACTATTCAGTACAGAAATTGCACTTTTTCTCCATACCGGTACCATGAAAATTACTCAATGCATAAATGTATGAATGGGTCAAAGTCAAGTTAAAGTCCTTAAATCCCCAAATACATGCTCTCCTATTCATCCAATTAAACCAAGTTCAAGGAAGGTGAACATTTAACACATTTCTGACAAACTTGTCATTTCAATATTTTGCCAGTTTTGTGAAAATGTAATCACACATTGTCCACATGGACTATCTAGACCTATTAGGAGAATCATGCATTATGGCGGAGGCATACCAGTCGCCATAGCGACATTTCTAGTTTAATTCTACAACAGCATTGGCTTACAGGAATATTGCATGAACAGCCAGCTTCTTGTGTTCTTTGTTGTCGGTGTTGTTTAAAAAGACAATCTTAATGTTAAGACATGCCAAGTTGTTTTCATGCACACCTGTACTGCAACCGACGCAACTGTTGAAATACTATAAGCCCGTGCACATGATATACACCTCAAGGGCACTTGATATACTCACTTTACCTATTGTGTCCATTCATGTGTGTGTGTGTGTGTAGTGCGTGTGCGTGTATGTGTGTATGTGTGTGTGTATGTCTTTGAGTCTGTGTGTTGGAGAGAATGAGGGGATGGAGTGAGTCTGCATGAGCAAAATGCTTTTATTGTGTTTACGACGTATGTTCCATAATGTAGCGGCAAGTTCGATTATGATTGACAGGATGCGTGAAGCGTTTGAATATCAATGGCTACTTTACCGGTTCACAACGGCCAGAATAACATTTCCAAACTGAATCAATGCACCAACATGGCACTTGGCCATGCAACGTACTTGTTGCATTTCAAAAACAAAATGCAAAGTTACATGTACTGCAGAAGAAAAAATTGGCGCGAACAATTCATGCATGTTCGCCGCGAGCAAGTAATTCAAGCTCGAGGCAAATCAATTTGAGCAAAAAGCAGAATACCAAAAGCTATTACTGACACTACTCGTCCGGACTGTCAGCTATCAAAGTGAACACCTTCTCCTCCCCTTTTACACTCGTCATATTTCATGCCCGGACAAATGCTCAACCTTTTCATGTCGGGGGCAATCTAATTGCGTTCGATTGGAGACATCTTCTACATCTTTTTCACTTTGGTATGCGAATTGGATGTGAGAGCAGGACTGCCATAGGTGCAAAACGTGGCAGAAAATTGTGGGGGAAAAAAAAGAAGAGCAAGTGTCAACTGTCCGAAGAATTCGATTTATTACCTAACAGGGGAAGGAAGATGACAGAGTAATTTGGACAAATTCAGCAAAGCCTTGATCTCACTCACAATAATCTCAATCTTAGAGGTTGTTGTTGGTAGATGACGAAACTGAACATGCCAAGTATATTTTTTTATAGACTTTGATGTTGAATATCAGTATATATGCTGCTGAAAGACCATCGTTATCTGCACATGCGTTCGTGCTGTGAGACCATTCTTCTGGGTTTGTGCTCCGCCATGTATACGGCGATCCGACACGCTCATCCAAACGACCAGAGTTGGCCAATTTTTTTAGTACAACACTCATCTTAAGGAATATAGCTGCCTTGTTTGCTGCAAATAACCGAAACTAGATACCATGACAGCACAACGAAGACATTAATATCAAGAGAAGACGTTTGCTATCTTCATGATAGTCCCCAGCTGTATCGAGTATCAAGTCTTTTACGTCATCAAAATCAAAGTGCCTACCGTACCATGATCTAAGTGGGTCCTAATGTATAGTCCAAGTTCTGAGTAGATTCATTTCAAGTGCTAATCAAGTCGTTGATAAATTGAATCTTTTCATTTTTGTCATATTTTCTTTACTTTATTTCATCCATTCACTATTTCATTATGCTTTTTAATTGATTCATGGCACACGCACATACATGTAAATACATAATTATGTAAGTTTGTGCGTATGTGCGTGTTTTAATGGAGTCATGACGCACGCAAAATGCATGTATTTATTATGTTTTATAAATCATATATAATTATGTGTAGTTTGTATGTGTATGTGTGTGTGTGTGTGTGTGTGAGTGTGTGTGTGTGTGTGTGTGTGTGTGTTTGTGTGCATCGGGTGTATGTTTACCTGTTTGTTGTGTGAGCATAAGCAATATCAATCCTCGCATCCTCACAACCACTGATGAAATCGCATCGTCACTCTCAGCAATAGCCTCGGGGTGCTGCTACACGCTGGCCGGACGTTGATACGCCCAAGGGTCGCAAGCTGGGGCGGTTGTCACTCGGCCTCTATTGCTCTTCGCGTCACATAGATGGATGTCTCCCATGTTATGCATGTTTGTTTGCTGTTGTTGTTTTTTTTTACTAACTTTGTAAGAGCAGATGCCAAGCAGGTACGTTGGCAGGTAGCCGCCGACGCAGGAAGTGTATCCGGTTTCTACAACCTGCGGGTGATGGAAATGCATATTCTTTTTTTGGCACTTATATCATAAAATACAAAGTTGTCATCCCGTAGGGTTGTTAGATGTTGACATGAAATAACAGAGCTCATAATAATATTGATAAGTTCTGACAAGCGCATAGAGGCGGAGGATATGTAATATATTATTTTTATTATATAAAAGGTGCACATGCAGCATTAGTGGCCATAGATGCGTTCCACCTAGAACCCGGTCTAGATGAAAATGAACGGAAAAGTCGTTGCAATATATGGACTGGCAACGTTGAATCCTAGATATATTTTCATAAAATTTGATAAATCAACAACTCGGAGACATCACAAACGTAAGAGAACCCTCTCGTGGTGAGTCTCGTGGTGAGTCTGTAATCTACATCAATTCTACAACAACCAGCTGGATTCACGGTGTTGAGTATAAAAATAAAAGATTTTTGTTGAATAAAAACATTAGCTGCAGTAATCCGGTGGACATATCTTCTGATCAATTTGACACCCACCCCCCCCCCCCCCACTCCTTTCTTGGATGTTTCAAGAAGACTGCTTTCAAACGTGAGCCGACCATTTCTTTTTATATGCATTCGCATCTCCCAGGACTTTCTTTTTACGGTTTTTTTTCTTTTGTATTAAAGGCCCAATCAAACTCCTTTCTGTAGCATTTTTACCCTAGAGTGAAATTAAATCAACCATGTGTTAATACACACGCTTCGGATATGAAGTGCTCATTCTAAATCATAATATTATAAAAAAGAACAATTTGCAAAACAACCATAAAACATCTGTACAAGGACAGGCACAACATGTAGTGAGTTATGCAAATCCCTTTCCGCTACTGCATTCTCTCTTCCATTCTCCTTGTATATATATTTATATATATATATATATATATATATATATATATATATATATATATATATATATACAAGTCTGTCTGTCTGTCATGTCTTTAATGTAGCATGTATATTCAAATTGTGTTGCATTGTGTTTTAATATAGTAATATGTGATCCACTGCGAAACGCAGCCGGTGGTTAATTAGTGTCCTTCTCTTGGGTACGAAAGAGTAAAGAATGATGAAAATATGCACACCAACCCTTACATGTTTATCCATTAAAAAAAAACAGCAAAATATTAATGAACATTATTTTGAAGAAACAATAAAACAACAACGACACATATGCATGGTAATGGTACAATCAAACGCACTTTAACAGCGTCAAAGCCGTACTGAATTCCTCTGTATGATAGTGTATTAGTAACCGTAAGTGTTGTACCTTCATTACTGCGTTACATGCGTCAATTTAGTTGCCATGGTAACGTACATTTCCAATCCCTCGATGTCCTCTTTGAAGTACAATGACGGAACATCACCTCTGCCCCTCAAACAACACCGAGTAAACTAAGATACATCTGCATGACGTAAGTGATAATTAGATTTTCTGTATTTGCTCTGGGTACCTCTAGCTGGTGACAGTAGCTATCACTATTGTTTTTTTATGCATAATCATAAGCAACTGCTAAAACGAATATGATAACAAAATATAACAAGTAACATGTCTTTTATGAAATTATTTCAATTGATATTCGCATCTGGCGTTATTTTCAGCAAATTTCTGATGATGTATATAAGGATGTACTTTTTCACCCATGAGGCAACTTAGAAATATAATTAAATTTAAGATTACACTGTTCGTTGTATTCTTTTTAAATCATATGCAGTTTGACGCAAAACTACAATGCCAGTAAAAGATCGATATTGATATGCCCGCCAACGACGTTTCAAAATTTCCCGCCCGAAACGAAACGCTGTTTTTTACAAGTATTGAAAGCATAAGCGCAGATCGGACAAAGTGATAGTTTCATTTGTTTATTCTCCATATTATATATGTAGGACTTTTGCCTCAGAAAAACAGGGCCAGTAAAGCGGAGAGAATAAAATCCACACTTCCATCAAACACGCAAAAGTCTGATAGAGTTTCGTAAAAACGAAAAGCCCCCCTAAGGCTAAAGCAACACACACACACACAAGTGAAAGCAAAACGACAAACAACAAAAACAAGCAACTCATTAGATGAAAAGAATGAAAGATATTTTAATGAACAAATGAACAAAAAAAGAGATGGAGATGTTCCTTTCACGTTTCCAGTAGCTCTCCTTCCATACATTTAATAAAACGTCTTTTTTTTTCTTGTTCTTTCCCCTTTTTTCAGTCCGCCTTCCTGTGCATGACGCCAAAGTTGTTGAGTGGACTGCAATAACCTTCACTCCAATCAATTTGTTGTCTTCGTAAAAGGCATTTTGAGAGATGAATAAATCACGGTTTTGTTTGTGCTCATTTTGTGTGTGTGTTTTGTGTTTCTAAACACACGCGAGTAGAGAAAAAATGACATGGCTAAATTTCCACCGCTTTGAAAGATTCGGCTGTCAGTTGAATTCCCACATGGCACGAAATCTCGCGACAGTGAACCCGAGGCAGTGGCGAATCGAAGGTTAAGCATTATACGGCGCGTAACCATATCACTTGTTTTTACTTATATGTCCTAAATAGCCTAAGCGCGGCATTTGGTCACAGCAGACATCATTCTAGTTCCTATTCGGCGAAAGAAAGTTTGTTTTTCTAATACCCCCCCCCCCGGCTGTCCCTGCAAGGCATTCAGCACGATGTAATTTGTTAGTTAAGCAAGAAGGTATCACATGGGAAACTTCCTTGGTTTCAGCAAATTAATACCTCTGTTATTCACTTACGTATGGAATCACTTGATAAAGAGATGGAGAGATTATCTTAAGCAAGGAGGTATCGTATTACCTCCTTGTTTTAAGTATATTGTGAGTGGGGGTGTTGCTTTTGCGACGAGCAAGAACACGCGACGTCGATTAGAAGAAAAAAAAATCAATTATTTAGCAATTGCAGGCACCATGTAAAAATCTGCCTCTTTCTTTTACAATGAAACGATTTTGATAATTATAGTTGTTTGTGTTGAAACCAGCTATCATCAACTCTTGAAACGCCCCCATGATGAGATGACTAACACTTCTTAGAGGCCGTGTCACACCTTTCCGGGCAAGCATTGCGCGCGACTTGCGAAGAACAATTTTTACTACCCGGAGGTTCCCGCAAATGACCCGCATATGGTGGTACCTAGCACGTATCTCACCCGTAGTTACCCGGCGTTGCTCACGCAAGTCCTATTCACCCGCAACCAAGTTTAGTTCACACCTTTCCGAGAAAGCTAGGCGGGCTTGTTTGGTGTGGGGATTTTCCAGCACGCAGGACAATATTTGCAAACGGACAAGGATTTGGACAAGTTTCGCTTGCGTCTTACCTTCTGGACCGTGCTACTTACGTTCTACTTCCATGTGACCTGTGTGTCAGGCGCATGGGTGGGGAGTGAGGGCTGACAACTCGGTGAAGAAATTCCTCTGAAGGAATGGCAGAAGTCCCAGAGAATGTCATTATCTTGGCCGCATACGGGAACTGCGAAGTACCTGCGTGGAGTTGCCTGCGAGGTGCTGCCGCTAAGGGCCTCCTACTGGCGTTTTGCGTGGACCTCTGCGGACAATCCCCGCGACTCATCCGGAAAAAGTTTTGGTCACGCTCAAAACTTGGCTGCGGGTAAATCAGACTTGCATGCGCACCTCCGGGCAACTACGGGCGAGATACGCGCTAGGTGCTTTTAGGTGCGGACCAACTGCTGAGAGGTCCGGGTAGCATTTTTTTTTTTCTCGCAAGTCAACTCGCAGGGCTTTCCAAGACACGGTGTGACAAGGCTTTGAGCACGCTCAAAACTCGTTTCGGGTGAGTCGCGGGGTTTGCCCGCAGAGACACACACAGAACACTAGTAGCAGTCGCAGTCCCCAGTCCCCATATGTCGCTCGTAGCTGAAAATGGATCGGTTGCAAAGCTCTCACGCAGATCACACGGAATACACGCAAGTAGCAAGTAAATAGCAGGCGTCTAGCAGTCAAAGACACAAGTACGGAACTCGCCAACATCCTTGTTCGCCCGCAGGCGTGCTATAGAAAATCCCTACTCGCAACAAGCCTGCGTAGCTTACCCGGAAAGGTGTGACAGGGCCTTAAACGACAAGTTACGGGGTGGGTGGAAATATCTATCTCCCACAAATCACCGCGGAGAGCACAAATGGACAATCGCGTTAATTCATTAGCGGTCCTTCATCTCTCATCAGCAGATTTCTAAAGATCTATTTAAAGGGCATTGCATTGTAAAACGTTCCAGACGGACAATGAACAATGAGAAAATTACATAAAGGACATTTATGTTTTTTAATCATATCTTATAGTCAACGTGAAAAGGTTAACGGACAGTGATCAATGACTGCCTGTCTTCACTCATTCCTTATCTTTACGGATCTTGTGGAATGCCTACAATATGGCAGATAGGATGTAACTCACGGAAGATACGCCTTTTTCATAGCTCTCTGCAGGTGGAATTCGAAAACTGATGTCAACGTCCTTGTTCAATGGACATGGACTCCACGCAGGAAGCTGTGCCTTTGTGACGTTACACACGTTATCTCGAGTGGCTGAAATCATTATTTTCTACAGGGCAATGTCTGCACCACATGGACAGAAGAATAGATGAAGGAACTATCTCAATATCAGAGATGGAAGAATGGTGTGTGTGTGTGTGTATGTGTGCATGTGCTAGTGTGTGTTCACACATACGTACATTTCTATCTTTAACTTACATACACAGACATTTTGTATGCATATATATATATATATAATAAATAACTACAAACATACATATATATACATATATATACATATAATATATAATATATATATACATATGTATATATACATGTATATGTATATATATATATATATATGTATACAATATATATATACATATAATATATATATACATATATATATATATATATATATATATATATTTGTACATATATATACGTGTATATATATATATATATATATATATATATATATATATATATAATAAATAAATAACTACATACATACATATTTGTATATTCATCCTCGCAGAGGGAAATAGATGGCTACAGGCAGAACAGGATTCTCTTTATTATGTGATACAAGAGAGGGGGTATAACAAGGCAGTCACGTGGCAGTGGTAGAAAAATAATATTAGATAGAGAAAGAGCCAAATGAAAGAGAAAGAGTTCAAAAGGAAGGGCATGAGAGGAAAACGGTGTCAGAAATAGTAATGGAGGAAGAGAGAGAGGGGGGGGGGGGGGCGGAGATACCATTTTTTTTTTTCGATGATGTGAAGATGGCCCCTCCCTCTTATGACTTCACTTCGCGTGGTATACGGGCCCGCTGGCCTAGGGTAATTGATTTCGAAGAATCAATGTCGGAACCGGGCACTGTGCGCCGTCATGCAGAACTGTGCAGCCGGTAAAGGGGGGGGGGGGGGGGGTCTTTCTCGAGTAAAAGGTTGGCGAGCTGCACACGAGAGAATGTTTTCTTTCGCGGAAGAAAGGTAAATGACAGGACTATGTCCTACTTTTAAGTTACCACCACGTAAAGTACGATCATGTTGATCCCTCGTTTGTTTGCCCCCCCCCCCCCCCCCCTCCCCGTTTCATTTTTGCACCACTATATTCTTTTCCTACAAACGTGGGCATGCTCTAGAAAATTGGTCTCGGTAAACGGAGGTTTCATATGAGTTTCTCTCTACCGTATTCCATACCTCCAATCGACCTCGATTGTATTCGAGGTCATGATTAGCTCAGAGGGGAGGGGGGGGGGGGGTGTTGCCTGGGCACAATATGCTACGGAACAGTAACTAGTTACTTTTATAAAAAGACATGTCTTCTAGCCAAGACGGTCCTGAAATATGGTGCGATCATTAATCTACGCTGAAGGGGGCAAAGTGCTTTTGCTTGTTTTCAAATTTCATGATTTTTCTAAATGATTTATAATTTTACGTGTCTCTTCATCTAATTCAAATGATATGTAAACAATGATGATAATGATAATATGCTAGCACAGTGTGCAATATGGATGTTCAATGTCGTATCCCTCTATCGATACTGGTCATCGTGTCTGGACGATGCGTCGTAGCAAGTGAGGCAAGAGATGGAAACTGAAAAAAAAATAGAGAGGACAATATAAAAAGGACAGGTGCAAGGAGAAGACGACACTAGACACACTAATCATTTGGAATTGTTAATATCAAGATTGTCACGATCGTTTCGCTCAGGACATTTTTTAGCTGTTGTCATGGTAACTTTCATAATATACACCAGACATAGGTTGAAATTTGTAATCAATTTACCAGTAATTATTACAAGTAAGATTTATTATCATTTAGTTTGCTGGTAGGCTTTTCATGCTACAAACTAATTAATCATTACAATTTCTGTCCCTCAAAAAAAAATACTCATACGCAAACTTGAAATGGAATCTAACAAAACCTGAAAAATGTGTGTGTATGTTTGTGCGTGTATGTTTGTTTATATCATTTTTTCCAACATTATTTTGAACACTTTATTATGGTATCAGTTTAAAGACAGGTAGTGCTGGACTACAGATATTAAAAATCTGTGCGATAAACCTATTCTTAGGGAGTGAATATAGCATCAAAATCAAAGACGATGTAAAACATATGATTGGTTTTTTACTTCTTCACGCTTACATAAGGGGGAAATTGTAGATTTTACAACGTTTAAAATTTCATTTTTTTTTCATTTATAAAAGGATGCTATCTAGCGAATTCGATGTTCAAATGTTCAGTTAAAAGAGAGAGAGAGAGATAGAATAATTGATACTGCAGTTATTGTAAACCCAACGAGAGCTACATCATCAGGAGGAAACTTGCCACCTGTTTGTTTCCTATCAACAGCTGTACGCAAAAATCTAACGTACTAGTAGCGGAAATCAGACGCCCCCACATTGTTGGTCTCAAACCAATAAATAATTCCCCATGCAGAGTGTCATAAAAAACAAACAAACAAACAAACAAAATCTGAAAATACAAGAAAACACACTTTCTGTGCTTCATATCTGAATCAACCAACTTGTTTCGCTGCAGTTTTGAGATTTGCGAGGGGATTCAGCTTTAACTTCGCTCAGAGGTTCTTAAAGGATAACTAAGATCTTCTTAAAGGATAACTAAGATTTCACTACTAGAATTTGCAGGTGCTTTCTGAGTTTACGCTGAAAAATAAATACGAATATAGTCTTCATAAATTGGAAAGAAGTGACCAGCTTCTAAATGAGGTGTATTTTTAGACGGATCAGCCACATCTTATTATATTTTACCCAGGCTGGATATGAATGTATATATATATATATATATATATATATACATATATGTATATATGTTCATTTTTTTCAATAGATATTCCTTCGATTTCTCATAGTATTTTAGGGTGTTCATTTTATCAACTAGCGTGACATCATTTTGCTGCTGCACAGATATTATGTGTGTGTGTCTGTGTGTGTTTGTGTGTGTGTTTAGCCTTCTCTGCAAAGCCATGGTGTTGTAGTCTCCTCCTCAGGATCTCGCATTTCGTCCAGTTGTTTGATATCAATACTCCTTCTATGTAAAGGGTGTCAAGAAAACAAAATTGTGTTGTCGATATTTTTTATATGTACGAAAGAAAGGAGTAAGTCATTTCAAAAATAGCAATTTCAACGTGCAAATGAGGTTGTCTGCTTGATTAAAATTTCTCAGTGAACTTAGTCTGTAATAACTATGCAAGTGGGGACATTGTGGCATAGTGGACAAAATTATTTACTTCAGGCGGAGGACATGAGTTCGAATTCCGTAAGGTGTCTCCGTCCTTGAACGAGACGTTTTACCCAAAACGTTCCTCTCGACCCATGTATATAAATGGGTACCAGGCGACGCTGGGTTTTAATAATGGTAGGGCCCTCTGTTAGAGGAGTGACAACGCTGAAGAGGTTACCCTGGATAAAGAAGGCAATCTTGTTACATCATCATTATCATTATCATCATTATTATTATTATCGTCATCATCATCTTCATTAACATTATTATCATTATTACTGTCATCATTATTGTTCATACAGACTTCCAGCATAAGATTACGAGTTTTTGGCAAAAAGCTTTCAACAGACGATCAATTTTTTTTTCTTACATATTTTCCCAATTGTGTCCTGGTACAGTTGGACTAAAATGATCTGTATTATCCGCACCAGTGATTTCAGAGAGAAAGCAAAATGGAGGATCAGTGATATCTGACGCTGTGCATCGCATAAAAGACGTAACAATAAAAACACTGTGCTCCTCCGAGATCCATGCAGGGATTCTACACTCGTGCAACCGAAGCTGATAAAGAAAATTGCCCACGTCTTTTTCACTGAAATATTTCACCCGTGCAAGGCAGGAGTTCCCAATGCCAGCCTCTCTCTTTTTTTCTCTCTCTACATTGAAAGAATGTTTCTCTTTAATCTCTCAAAGACGAAGGTGTAAACAGAATATTTGATCCCGAACTGACCTACTTTTCTGGTCTCCCCAATAACGAGTCGGAATACGCCGGGATACGGGTTGATTCCGCCAAAAAGCCGGGCTTTCATTATCCTATTATTGCGAGCAATACAGACGTGTCCTCCAAACCCAGCGGAGCAAATATCTGTGGGGCAAAACAGAGCGTAGAGAAAGGCAAGGACCGTTATCAGATCAGTAGAAAGGCTGTTTTCATGTCATGAAATATGGATGATTCCCCCGTCGTTAGATTTGCCTGGATTTGTTTTGTTTTCTTCGGGTTCTGTTTTGTATTCATCTCATGTGTTTGTTTGCTTGTGTCTAGTTTATGTGGGTTTTTGAGTGTGTGTGGGTTTTTTTTTCTTTGCCCTCTGCATTCAACATTAGATATAACAGATTACAAATAGTAGGGCAGGAAGACAAAGACACTCTTATCAAGAAGGTATATACATGACCAGTCTGTGTGCAATAGGCGCCATAGTACCACGAAATTACCTTGGAGGGTGTATAGGTCTAAGATAGTGACAACATAAACTGCAATCAGCAGAGACCAAAGGAAGAAACTTTGTGTAAACTTCTGTACAAACACACACACACACACACACACACACGCACACACACACACACGCGCGCGCACACACACACACACACACACACAGAAACACAAATTTATTAAACATTGCCTGTCGACGTGGTAATAAACTCAGGTTAATGTCGTCTATACAACAAGGACTACTTGAGGTAAAATGTTGGTCGATTAATATGTGAAGATTTGATAGGATAAGAATAAAAAGAAATAAATTGAGAATTCTGCATCATTTCACAAGAGCTTTGTTCTTTCTTTTTTTTTCTTGAGTGGAAGTACTTTACTGACATCAATTTGGGCAATGCCAATTTCACATCAAATAATGTCAACCTGTAATATTTGACTTCTTCTTTTTTTTTTTCATGGTTTCTGTAAATAACAAAAGATGCACATCATTTTACTTTCGCGACGGAGTGCATTTAAAATGTCTGACCGTTGGGTGATTTCTGCCACATTTTTTTTCTTCTGATACAAGCACCAGAATAACAACGTACCGTTTGAAGTTCATCGATTGGGGATATTGTTGTAACCAAAATGAAGAGTGAAACAAGCTAATTCTTAGAATAATTGTATTCTGTTTTCAGAATTAAACGCATCGATGCACCCTCGGGAGATAGGAAAGCAGTAAACATCTTTCCCCCCTTTTAGAAACATGATACGTGATAATTTGAGAGCCTTTTTTCAAAAACAAGAAGTAGAGACTGTTTTGATTAGGTCAACGAGAATGCGTATGTATGCACACTACTTTATAGATTCAACTTAAGCTACTGTATGCTAGTGATGAAATTGGCCACGCACACGATGTCGTAAAAACAAAACAAAACAGTGGAGAAATGAGATATTTTTGGTAGAAACACACAAAGTCATCACGCAGACAGTGAAATAGAAGTCTTCGTTAAAAGGCTGGTCATGGCGACCGCGCACCCACTTGTAATGTCAGCGAAAATCCATGGTAACATTTACCCACCCGTGGCTCCCGCTGGAGGAAAGGCGCTCTATACATGTTGACATTGACCGAGAGCTGCTGAAAAACTCCATCGTCATGTCGATTTTCGTGCTTCGGCGCTCGATTCCCTCGGCGACGAAAAAATATTACGGCAGGAAACGGAAACTGTTTTTGTTCGACGTAAAAATGTCATTTCTAGGTCATGACATTGAGCAAGACTGATTTATTTTTTTCCCCTTTCCTTTGCGTTTTGTCATGGCGATTGCGCCTAATTACGCACCAGCTGAACACATTGATTAGCCTCCGCGTAGAGATTGCTAATCAAGAATCGAAGCAAATATCAGCGCAGGGAAAAAAATTGCCAGGTATCACCCACGTATTAGACTTTTACGTGACGCACAGAATCGTGCAGTGTAATTACATCGTTGACTGACTAATGTGAATTACGGGTGGGAATATTATCTGAACTAAATATTTATCTCGACAAAGAGAGTTTATAACCACGAAACTCAATGGTATTCATAGTGATCTTATACTTTGATGTATTATGATGTAGAGCCTTTTTTTTCTATGTAACTGGACCTCGGTTAAAAAAAAACACACAAAAAAGTTGAAAAGCGTTCATTTAGAGAATGGATACATAATGGCATGGATATGTAGCAAGGACCATTACTAATAACACCATAGAAACAGTATATGTCTATGGTCGGAGTACTATACAGTCTCTTCTTTTTTTATGGTGAAGAAAGAAAAAAACTTTATTTCTCCAATGTCGTTCAATATGGACAATTACCTGCACACAGGTAGAAATTGAATAATCCAGATAGGAAGGTCTGAATCTTTCTCAGTCGGGTTGTTTACTCATGCCTCTATATGAAGTACCTGGTTTGGTATCTGGTGGAAGTACCTAGTCGTTGCGTTGTACTGATTAAAACTGGTGTTGCCACTTTATACGCGAGCAGTAATGCTTTGCTTTGCTTTGAATATTTGCTCTGACCGAGGTCACTCCTCCTGCTTGTCAACAACTTCTGTAACTCAGTAAAATGTAATCACATACACACACGCACACACACACCACCCAAAAACACACGCTCACACACACACACACACACATCAGTGGCGGATCCAGAGGGGGGCGCAACTGGCGCACGCCCCCCTTTATTTTTCGTAAAAAACAAAAGAAATAAAAAGAAAAACAATGAAATGAAACCCGGAAGTGGCACCAGAAATATTAGTCACGCCCCCCCCCTTTACAGAATTCCTGGATCCGCCCCTGCACACACAACCTATTACAGAAGTGTCGACTATGCTTTATAAGATACGTATATCCCCTCTTTGTCTGTCGTACCCTGCAAGTAATCGCATGTGGCGTCGAGCCTTGTAATGGTATCCGCGTAAAGTTTGTAGATATATATGTATATATATATATATGTATATATATATATATATATATATATATATATATATATATATGTATGTATATATACATATATATCATTATCATATGAAATAGTATCCAAGTTAAGTTTGTAGATATATGCATATGATTTAAAAATAATGATAACATTATATATATATATAATATACACGTGGAATACCTCATTGATCGCATTTTCAATCTTGTTCAAACTCGGAGTAGCCTACTAATGAAATAGACCCGCCTTCAACGCACGCGATTTCCCGCCACTGTTTCCTACTGTCCATCCCTCGTGGCCAACATGGTAAAAACACGTGACCATAGGGCAGCAGCGGATGTTCCTTCAACAGAAGACAGCGCAGACTCCGTCGACGAACGACGCGCCGGTCACTTTGCACGGCGAGAGAAAATTTGCGCGGTTTGCCCATCCCCTTTATCGGCGCAGTTAAGTCAACAGATTGATTTCCTCTTGTTATCTCATCGCAACGAATGCAAGCATCGTAGCCGGCGACGTCCGTATCGTCTTACAGGGCTGTTCCTTATATTCCTTTCCCGGCAGCGTCTTCCTTTTTTTTTTCCACGCATGCAGACCGTGCTTCATGATTGCGGCTAAGGTCTTGAAAACATATTCAACCGATTATATGATCTGCTAATATTGACCTCCCATGACGAAAGGAGCGCTTCTCAAGCTGTGTATAATTATACCCCTTTCTCTTTGATACTTTGACGAGACATACAGTGTTGTGGGTTAGTAATACCGTCGGTTATGATTCAGCTGCTACGACAAATATCACATTATGACTTTCTGCATATCATCAAATGCTACTACCTATACCTGTATCTCTATACGAATCCATGCTAAAAGTGGCGCCAATAGGCGTTAGGTCTTAAAGGGGATGACTAGTAACTGATCAGTGGGAATCAGTGGGAATGCTGGGGGATGATTGTTCCAATCCTTGTGGGATTCATTTAAGAGTACATTATGTATCTATTGTTGTGTGAAAATTATTCGCTTCAGAATGATCTCATATTCAAGTAATGGGCAGTTTAATCGCCCCGCCACTGTACAAGCATGCTAACCTGGAAACATTAAACTGCAAATTACTCGAATATGGGACCAATCTGAAGCAAATAATTTTCACACAACAATAGATACATAATGTACTCTTAAATGAATCCCACAAGGATTGGAACAATCATCCCCCAGCATTCCCACTGATTCCCACTGATCAGTTACTAGCCATCCGCTTTAAGTAAGACCAAGGAGAATTGCTTTAATACGCACATTATCTCACGGCTGCGTATACCAATGAAAGGTAGAGAAATGGGTGACTTTCTATCGCTCTCTTTACGAGTCCCTCTGTAATGTTTATATGTCACCTCCTTGTGATTTCATAATGTCTTTATACAATAACGTATGTAGAAACATATACATATATATACTATATGTATTTACATATACTTTGAATGTGTTTTGTATACAAGTATTATATAAGATATACATATATAACTATAATCATATATGTGTGTGTGTCTGTGTCTGTGTCTGTGAGTGTGTGTGTGTGTGTGTGTGTGTGTGTGTGTGTGTGTGTGTGTGTCTGTGTGTGTGTGTGTGTCTGTGTGTGTGCCTGTGTGTGTCTGTGTATGCAAATTACTACTTATCATTACTAACATTGATACGACCCTTTGCAAAGTCTTCCCTGGCAGGGAAAAAATAAGTGAATTCAACACAATAAAATTATAATCCGGTAAAGAAAAAAAAAATGTCATAGAAGCTTGCGTGAGTCCATGCCGGCTGCATGTAATCAAATGCTCTAAGTGATTTACGTCCACCTGGAGCATATTTCCATATTTAAAAAAAATTGATGTCGGCGAAGTTTCTGAGAAAAGTAGTGCTTTCTTTTATGTAGTTGTTGACTTTATCTGGTTTTGGGCTTTTTCCCGCATACATGTGAATAAAATGAAATAGCGTAATTTAGTTACTTTGAAAAAAAAAAATCATGAATGTCGTTTTTAAGAGAATTTTTCTTGAAAACGACAAGAACATTCTTTCCGAAACGTTGAGAGTGGGTAGGCCCTTTTCAGGGTCACATGCATACCCAAGAAAGAATACGCGGTGCACCGTCAAGCCTATACCACCCAACTTTCTACTGCCACTGAAGCCTATTTAAAAGATTTCAAGTATAGTATCGAGCCTATTATATATCTATACATATATATAAAGGTCCTGTGTCTGTTCTTGATAGATTTTTTCACGGTCTCCTACCATTTTTTTTGTAATGCCAAGGGGTATATGAAAACATTGTACTCAATCAGTGTAACGTCATTAAACAATTACACAGACACACACACGAAATACGAAAAGAAAAACGAATCACCAAACTTTGTTCAACAATATTCATGAAGAAGGTTGGTAACGGACACCCCTCTTTAAGCGGCGTGATAATGAATTTTAGTCACGCTACCCTCACAGTCGCTTTCAGGGGGAAATACTAGTCCGCTTTTCGCTGGAAGCTCCCTTTTATTGCATCAATCACACATGCATACACCGTTACTCAAGACGGGGCTACTTTGTCGCAAAGCATAATACGAGAGTTGCGGAAAGCGTTCAAGTGCTTCTCAGTTCCAGGAAACGGAAATTCATGTATACATTGAGAGAGGCTCTTCAAAACACACACACACACACACACACACACACACACACACACACACACACACACACCACGCACACAAGCACACACGCACACACAATACAGATTCACTTTTTTAAATGTTTCCTTGATCTTTATTGACTTCATTCTCAAATCATACATAAATACAACAAACCGTTCTGGACTGAAAGTAAGACATACAGGTACAGATGAAGACAGAATCAACATATCGAAGTATTTACTGGCATAATTTGTCACTTCAACACCAACAATCAACGATGAACCAATTAAAATCCCACCAACTAAACTTTAACATCAACAATGGTGATAACTCGATTAAGTCCAACCAACAAAACAATGCTTTCACTAATGTGCATTATATTCTGCTTGAATATATACATCATATTCCATTCGAATAATCATGTTGACATCTGAAACGATATTTTCTCTTGAATGTGTAAAATATAGCTCATATTCCACCTTTAAGTATTGTGCCAAAAAAGTACATTACACAACTGAATAATGAAATCTTTTATAAAAGTCCTATCAACCCCCTTCCCAATCGAAACAAATCAATATCTATCATTACCTGAATAACTAATCATTCATTCATTTTATTTTAATTTCATTTTATTTCATTTCCGACGAAAGTATACAGTATGACATTTGCATATAAACAAAGTAAAGCACAATGTGACTTATGCATATTTAAATGAGATTTAAATGCACGTCACTTGTTTACAATGAGACAAAACATACTTTATAGATGAAGAAGTGCATGGACAAACTGTAATTGAATCGTAGCAAAGAAAAAAAGTCGGAAATGGAGGGGACTGCTAAAAAGCCTAGTTTGCAGAATGCAGTCCCCTCGTGAGTAGTAAAATGTAGTAATGATCAAACGAAACGATAAGACAATCAAATCCCACTCCCGCCCTTCCCCAAACACAAAACACCAACACATACCTATACGCACAAACAAACAGACAAACACACACACGTGCGCGTACACAACACTCATCCGATACTGCCTTCTGTCGTAATGGAACACCTTAATTCAAGTTACTCATATACCGTATATAATACAAAAAATGATAAAAAACATTACTACACATCAGGAAACTAACAACGGTTTTAACCATATACACATCAAAAGAAAAACGCTCAGGCCCTTGTTCCAAAAACAACTTTTTCCCCCATTTCATCAAATGTAACCCTAACTTATTTCTTTCCACCATATGAAAGTAGTTTTACGCATATAATTCTTTAAGTCTTTACAAATAATCCAAAATCTGTAATCCTGAGACCACTATCACCACAATCCTGATAACAAATAACCCTTTTAATTTGATCTTCCTCATTCCATATGAATTTAAAACAAATCTTATTAATCTCTGAAACTACCCACTCTAAAACCACTAAAGACGAAGGTATATAATTCAATTTAGACAAAGTACGTGTCTATGTTTTTAGCAAATGCACTTTTGCCATTGCAGCTAAATCTCTTTATCTCCTAGAAGTCTTTTATTCTATTAAATATCTCTTTATAATCTCATTCTTCTCTGATCTTAATATCCAATGAAAAATACACTCCTTAAATATTCATTTCAGTAATTGAATTTTCCATGGGTAACCTCCCAAACCCCTTTGTTTCTTCCCTATCCTCATTTTCTCTGTTTTCTCAATATTCACAGTGAAACTATTTAGTTTCCAAAACAAAATGGTTCAAAAATCCTGTATTCTACGAATTGATGAGTTATTTTTAACAATACTGACAAATCAGCATATACAACTTGCCGAACTTCAAAATTATCAAACTGAATTCCTTTAATTGCATCATCCTTTCTCAAAACCTTCGCCGCCAAAATTTCAATTGCCAATAAAAACAAATATGGTGGCAGTGGGTCACCCTACCTCACACCTCGATTTATATCAAACTATAACCAGTCAAGAAACCGTTGCAACGGTTTCTTGACTAACTCAGTACTTGATTCAATAGCAATCACACATCACTGATACTGCTATTTGATAATCCCGTTTTCACTTTTCTAGAATCGGCAAGAGTAACCGGAGCAATGCTATTTTTTCTCTTTTGTAAGGTCTTGTTCAAAGCAACGCGTTGCTTTGAACCCCAAGACCTTACAAAAGAATAAAAATAGCATTGTTCCAGGTACTCTTGCCGAATTTCAACAGAGCTTGATACTGCATAGCTCTTTTATACAGTGTATTATCATAAATCCTTAGAAACGTTTCACATCCACATGTTTGACATTCCACACGTCTCTCTCCCTCCCCTCTCTCTCTCTTTATGTATGTATATGTATATATATATATAATATATATATATATATATATATTTATTTATTTATATATTTATATATATATATTTATATATATATATTATACTAGTATATATATATATATTATATATAGCAAAATCGAAATTTCGTATCTGTCTCAGTCATCATATCAAAGGCGGGTGGTTGTAGTTTACAGTATGTCTGCAAGCGAGCTTTGGCCTGGCGTTATTTTATGATGATGCGTGTGTACTTGTTACTGTTACATAAAGAACACTTCAAATGCACACGCTGTCAATCGGCTGAAATATGAAAAGGATACTAGCTCGCCTTTGCCAAATTTAGCTCATCACCTCTTCTGAATTGAGCTTCATAAAATATAGATGGTATGAATTTCATCTTGGATGTGTCATTTCAACCCGTTTTTCATGAAAGGATGATGCATGCACATCCCAAATAGGAGGAGGAGTTGATGAAAGATGGTGAAAGAGAGAGGAGATGGGGGGAAGGGGGGGGGGGGGAGAAGGGGTGATGGGAAATTCTACCTTTTCAGTCAAACCTGAAATACTTTGATGATAAGTGGCTCTATTTACAATAGGAGTTTGCTTGAATCCCTTATCAAAAGGCATCAACCCAGCTAGCTTTTTTGTTGTTGTTGTTGTTGCCGATGTCGACTCAAAAGAGCAAAAAGCATTATGATCAGAGCCTTCACAAGTATCGATGTCCATGTCATCGAACGAGCATAATATCGTACGTAATATGTCACAAATCACAATAGTTGCCGTCTCCATAGCAACAACTGAAATATCTTCAGTTCTTCAGATGTTGTCATGCTGCTACCATGGCAACTCGGATTCCTCCAGTTTGCCACGGTGGCTAGTTAGACAGAGCTAAGCGGAAGCTCGTCAAAAAGTGATCATGATTTTGTGATGAATACATGCTCTTTGGTTCGCAAGTTGGTATTCTGTGAGACTATGAAGATCCACGCCTTAGTCAGTCGGGCTTTTGGGTTAATTTTTAAACGTAATATCAGATAAGATAAAGTAAGTGAAGACCAACTATGTGGTAGTATCGCCATGAGCAATATCTTCTCCCACAAGGCTTCCATTTAGCTTTCTTCACTATACACTACAGTGGACTCCCGTTATAACGAAGTCCTCGGGACCGGCAGTTCTCTTTCGTTATATCGAAAGTTCGTTATAACCGAACAAATGAACAACAAAAACACATAGACCCGAAATCACGAAGGTGGTACAAATGAAACCATGGTTTAAACCATGGACAAAAACCATGGAGCGCCAGGTGTCGCATGGAATATTTCGTTACGAAATCAGTCATTTCGTCGATAAAATGATTATTTGGTAATGAAATGACAACATTTTGTAACTAAATGAACATTTCGTCCACGAAATGATAATTTCGTTGACGAAACAGTCATTTTGTCGACGAAATGACCAATTTCGTGACGAAATATTCCGTGCGATTCTTGGCACTCCATGGTTTTTGTCCATGATTTAAGCCATGGTTTGATTTGTACCACCTTCGTGAATTCGGGCCATAGAGTAGATAATGTTGCGGCCCGAAATTTTACTTCTTCGTAACCGGAATTTCGTTATAACCATGTCCGTTATAACGGGATTGCGCTGTATTACTATTATAGTTAGAATATCAGTCCCTCACTCCTTCCCCCTCTGCCCTTCCTCTCTTTCTATCTCTCTCTGTACCCTCTCTCTTCAGTGGCTCTTCCATTCACACTTTCTTACACAACATGATATCGCTTTTGACAGACTCGCAAACCGCCCTGTCTCTCGTGATGCAAAATTTGATATTCATAATCTGTTGTTCCTCTTCACTGACAGTGACTTGTCGGGGCGGGGCCGGGGTGAGATGAATGTTTTGCGCCGCCAGCGATACAAGGTTCGCGCGACGTGCAGGGAGAACGGAATCGGAGTTATGACAACTTTCTCGCCGGTGTCTCGAAGGCGAACGTGGCGCTGGGCGGTATCGAGTTGCCATATTCTGTTACAGTCTGTCATTAAATTCAATTACGTATGATCCAGCACGCCTGATGAACGACTCTGCATTCTCACATTTCGTCTGCTTAGATTACGTATCTATTAACTTACATCTCTTTCCCCCTCCTCTCTTCCCCTCTCCTGAAGTTATGTTTGTGTAATATATGTTTATATATGCTTATGTAAATAATATATATATATATAAACTATATTTGATTTATTCACATAAGTGCAGCCATGATCTACATACTTAATGGTCTGTCCATTGAATTATCATTTATATAATTTTATCATGAACATTCGTGAGTGGATGGTCATAAGCTGTTCAAAACTTGACTGGGACGTCCAGTTGATAAAAGTTATGCATTTATATTCACAAACAATATAACATTTTTACAAAAAGAAAAATGTATTATTCACGTTCTGTATGCCGAAGAATAGGCTGAAGCATATGATTGGACGGAGAGAGAAAAAAAAGAAAAGAGAAACTGAGGGGGGAATTTGGAGAGGATCATATACATAAATTATATATATACATACATACATATATATGTATATATATATATATATATATATATATATATATATACAAAAATTTTCACGCTTGCGTATACATTTATAGGATATGTATATAAGATCTGTAAATGATTGACTACGCAATCTTGTATAAAACTAGATGATCTCTGCTATCCAATGCCTTACGTACCACATTTATATTCCGGTCGCTCCTCTTCCTTTACCACTTTTCTCGTTGTGTTTGTGGGTTATTCTGCACAATGTTCAGTGATATTTTGTCATATTTCTCATCGCATGCAGCATCCTCTGAGCACTTGTTACATCATATCTGTTAGGAAAGAATGAGCAGTACATGCAGTTGTGTTGAAACGCAACTTTCGACATCGAGTTGGCGATTCTATTCACATAGAACTTGAAGGTCATGCCAAAGCCGACGTCTCCTGGAGTAATTTGGGTCTATTACAATGATGATGAATTTCACGATTCCAGTCATTAAACTGAATTCTCTCTCATCTTTCTTCCCCACCCTACCATGTCCGTCTCTAATTAATTCTTCCCCATTTACCTTAAATTTCTATCTTATACCTCCTGCTCTCGCTCTCTTCGTCCTTGTTCATTTCTTCTCCTTCTTCATTTTCTTCTCTGCTCTATTCTTCTTTCACTTTTTCTGCCATCCTCTTTTCCTCTCCATCCCTTCTTTTTCTTCATCTTTTTCTCCTTCGTCTGCTTTTATCTTCCCTTTTCCTTCTCTTTCTCTTGCTCTGTCTTTTTTCTCCCCTTCCTCCTCCTCCTTTCTCCTCCTCCTCCTCTTCCTCCTCCTCTTCCTCCTCCTCCTCTCCCTCCTCCTCCTCCTCCTCCTCTTCCTCCTCCTCCTCCTCTTCCTCCTCCTCCTCCTCCTCCTCCTCCTTCTCTTCCCCCTCCTCCTCCTCCTCCTCTTCCTCCTCCTCCTTCTCCTCCTCCTCCCCCTTCCTCCTCCTCACTCTCCTGCATTTCATGCACGTCAGATTTCGCTACGGGTTCAAGCGCGTATTCCTCTGCCTCCTCCCGATCCGCATCAACGGCTACGCGCAGCAGCACGGGTCCAACGTCCCGGCCAGCTCCAACGCCACCAACACGACCAACTACATGTGCAGCCAGCGCGTCGTCAACGGCAAGGACCATCGCTCCGTTTCCTACCGCATGCCTTCCGTCGGGATCACCTCCGCCAGCGACTCGGCAGAAGACACGATGTAAAGTTCAAAGGACATGTCAAAGAAGTTTAGAAAGGAGAATGAGAGAGAGAGAGAGAGCGAGGAATGAGGAAAGGAAAGATAAGAACAGTATGTGTATTGGTGAAAGGGCTCCCTCAGAAGCGTTCGATGCATGCTTTGTATCATCAAAGCAGTCTAAAGATGGTTCTTCATCTCTTTTTTTCCCCACATTTCCGTCTGTTCGGAAAATTGAATGGACCCTGGAAGTGCTCTCGTGGGAACTAATGATAGAAAAAGAAAAGTCTGATGCTGTTTTCGTTGCAGGATCGAAGGACAAATTACGCTTTGGTGGCAAGATGAACACGTTCTCGTTTAGGCCGATACACAATAGATAGGCGGTAATGCCTATCTTTGGGCAGAGGTATTTGAAAGTCTCTCTTTGTCAGGTTCTTTCTTAACATCCTCTTGAATCCAAGCTTATGACGGAATGCGTTGGTGAGATAAATAATACCAGTGCCAACCGAGGTAGTCGGAGTAGGAGTTGGGAAGAATAAATAGATTCACACCCAATTTTACCTTCAGATCCTCAAGCACTGGCGGAAGAGTGTATTATTGTTGAACATAGAACGATCTTTTTAGTGCATGGTTTGTACTTCATCTCTTGAACATCTTCAACATTTCAAACTACGATCAGTCCAAAGATACATTGATCAGTTCTATAGTCCGCAATTAACACGTGAATAACCTGTCCACGTTGATCAAAGAATTGGCACATTTTGTGTACACCATGCCATAGCAAATGTGCCTGATTTAAAGACTTGACATCAAAACTAACGTTGGATATCGTAATGGACATCGACGTCTACACTTTTCATTATTCCATTTTCACAAACTTTAAACCCTTCTTAACGGCTCACTTTACAGATACCTTTAGGTAACCGCTGCTCTTCACCCCTCCCTCCCCCCCTCCCACACACACACATTGAAACGAGTATACTACGGCTTGTTGCGTTAGAACGTATTGTACTTACGGGTGGAACTTCAAATAAGATACGACTTAAAATCTGTTCATCATAAAACATTGACTTGTTCCTAAATGATTGTCACAATTCAATCCTCTGAGTGACCGACCATTTTTGTAATGTTTTATTAGTAACGAAACTTGAAAGAGATGTTATAAATAAAAACAAAAAACAATTTTTTCTAACATGAACTCCTCTGTTATTTGTCTTACACGGGCAACTTTTCAAGCTTTTGAAAAGTAAAAATGCAAGATTTTTATGCCAACTAGATAAAGACAAAGAAGGACAGAAAGGAAAACAAGAGGACTGGTAAAGGCAAGGAAAAAAATGCAGCTTTTCGTACTGCTGAAATTAGAGTTTATGAATTCTCGTCATGGAGGTAGAGGAGTAAGACTAGACTTTCTGAGTCTTCTCTTCTTGTCAGCATATTACCATCCTCTAGTTCCTGTCGCAAAGAAAATGATGGAATATTGGTAATGCTGTTTTTAGAAGCTGACGTTCCATGTATGGGTTATGTCGACATTTTATAACATGCTTGTAAAATTCATACGGTAACCTCACTTTGCCGACGGTCTGTGAGGGGCGAATCGTGTGGTGTAAGTTATTTCCTGATGAAATTGTTGGTACTGTTTGTTGTTGCCGTTTTGACAAAAAAAAAGAAGAAGTAATGTTAGTTACCGTGGTTTGTCTTTCAGTAAAATCATTATTTTCTAGCTTACTCTGTGTTAATCATCGGAAAAGAGGCATGCTCTTTTTTGGCCCACCTGTAATATTCATACTGTTTCACGTGTATACCTGATACGATGTTAATTTATGACATGTCACGTTGTCATCTGCACCCATGCGTATGTGTGTACTCTGGTTCTTTGCTCACCTCTTCAATTTATTTATTACTGATGTACGGTATATTACTCAACCAATCTCTCTTTCTATCAATATATATATATATATATATATATATATATATATATATATATATATATATATATATATATATATATATATATGATAGACAAGACAAAGATCGACACCAAAGACAAAAGGTAGAATCGATGCGACTTTTTTTCTATCACATCTTCGCAAAATTGATTATAAGAATATGCATCAAAAGCATGAGTTAGCTATGATGATTGAATATTAGAATTAGAAGGCTATGATAACAATTTTTATAAAGGAAGGCAGGTGCATGAGATGCAAAAGGGAATCGCATAAATGCAACCATGCCGGTGTGTGATAAATCACTTCATTGTTAGCTTGTTTCACCACGTCTGGCGTCGTATTGAATTCAAATTAAACGCTTATGAAAGAGGTGTGCATGGTGCATGGCGTGTTTCACTTGTCGGAATCATGATTTATCGACTCGATTGATATCGATCATAGTTTACACGATACAAATCCACTTGGATCGAGTGATGCCTGTGTGCAGCTGCCATCATCTGTAAGCTGTAGAGTGAGGCGCTGATATCAATGGCTACTACCTGTGCTATCTAGCTGCGTCCGTTCTCATCGCCGGATAATACAAAGATAAAAACATTCGGAATACCAGGTATGACCTCGTCGAGACACGCCACCATGCGTTAAAATCGAGCCGTCAATAACAAATTGACAACTACTCCTACGCTCTACCTCTTATTGTAACTAACTGGTTCGTCCTTGGATATGGCGTGGAAACCGTCAAATGCCAAACCTGCCGCTCTTTTCCGTGACTAAAGAGAGATTAAAATATATATATATATATATACGGCGGGAATGTTGGTCCTTTTGTCATCGACTCATCTATATACCTGTATTCACGACCGTCGCGTCGCTTGCAACCGAAAGGCGGCGGTTGCCATGGTGACGATGTTCGCCGATGTCTCTGTATTGGAGCTTCAGTGACCGATAATTGTTATGAGCTTCACTTATTGGGGAGTACACGTAAGAGGGCTCTTGTCAGCTATTTGAACTTTCTCCACACATTCCTATAGAAAAAAAAGTATGGATTAGTACCTACAGGAAACACAAAACAACGTCGTTTTAGTCGAGTTTAGACTCTTCACCAAAAGGCGAGTGCGACATGAACGTGATGCAATGTTGAAGAAAGGAAAGACAAATTTAAAAAAAAAAACAGCAACAAAACTTTCATCTCCGGTTTAGCGTTTACTGAATATAGACGACTAAGGATTTTTTGAATCCATAATCTCATGATTTTGATTCATTAATGAGTCATGGAACAAAACAATGCTGCGTTCAGAAATTACAGGGTTTGAATACCGATGTCTCCCCGGCTAATCAGACGGCAAACTTTTAGATAGAAATGACACATTGTAGTGGTAATTTTTTTTTTTTATCCATCAGACTAATGAATCTGCTTTACCTGAGGAAACGAAACTCGCAGACTGACTTCATGTGGATTAAACAATTGTCTTACTTATCCATTTCCGGTGTAGTCATAATGACCCTCCAACGACCAATCACGGACTTACTTGACCTCACCTCGACTGCATAGGGAATTTTCTGGGAAAGGCGACTGGATAACAAGTTTTCTTCACAACACATGAGGAATACTTGAGCACTGAGACAGATTTTTTTTGTTTTCGATGCTTTCGTGACGAGTGCGAAGACCTCGCTCGTATCGTCGTGATTGTTACGTCATAGTGATGCAACACAACATGTCTATGCGCTTGAAGAGGTTGGAGGATGCGGAGATCGATTTGTACAGTATTTCTCTGTTGAAAAGTCACTAACCTGTGGTAGAGAAGAAGGAGACAGGTTATCCTGACAAGAATTCCGTCTGCTCGACATCGCGCATGCGACGATGGTGGCGTCTTGCCCTTGTCGCGCCCATCTAGGGCCAATTAAGCCGCTCGTATGGACAATAGTTCTAATGGCGCGAAGGCTAATTAGAAGAAATGAAAAGGCTTTCACAGAATGATCGTCGGAGAGATTAACGACGGGGCCGGGAGACGGAGAAACAGGCGGATGAGTAGGTTAAAAGATGTTAACCCCTTCCCTACAAGATTCTGACATACCTCCAGACTGCACGAAACCCTGTCCTGTTACCGTAGGCGATGGGTTAAACTCCCCACCTGACTTTTGCATTGTATGACAATGGCCAGATGATCAAAGGTTTAGGGTGGCATATCAATTCTCTCGGCCTTCGCGCGTCACCCGAACTCGAAGACCCTCCAGCTAATCAGGACAACAAGGCAAACCGACTTCCGCAGACCCCATTTTTTCTCCTGTATGAAGATGAGTAAGGACCAGTGACTCGGCACACGGGAAATTGTGAAAAGGGAGTCGTTCTGAAAATCGTTCAACATTTCGCATATTGTCTTCTCCTGACGCCTTTGCGTCCCAGGCAGTAGTTTGGTCTTGGCAAAGTAATAACAAAATCCATAAAAAAATAGTTTCTACGATAGACCACATGTCGTTTAATCTTTATTATTGTAGCAGACAGAAGCACAAAAAAATTGTTTCCATCCATTTTACGTAATAAGTATGGTAATCTGTCCTTAATCAGTTAGAGCTTACCAATGTAAAGACGTTGAGATTTGGGGGATATTGGACTTGATATGAAACTAATAAATTTTAGGACCTTATTTCTTCTTCTTTTTTAAGAAGGACAACGACACAGTTGGCTGTGAAGGTTATGAACGACAACTTTTGAAAGAGTCACTCAGCCATAATAGAAATCATGAAACTATCGTTGTGAAATGCAGTGAAATTGGAATTTAAATTCAATTCTGAGAAAATCTACATGAAAATGAATGTGCAACATTCCTTCTGTTCAAAAATTACTTTGTCAATCATCTAATCATACAAAAACAGACAAAGAGGTTTCACTAGCTTATTAGTATCAGACGAGACAAAACCATAAGTACCTATAAGTGGGGCCTGTTTCATATAGAGTTACGATTGATCTTACGCTCGATTTATTGAACGTAACTTAGCGATTCGAGCGTAAAATTAATACTGATCGTAAGTTTATTTCAAGAAGATAGTTACACTCGATTTAAAGCACAGATTTGATAGCAGATCGGGCGTAACCTTTTTGAATCCCATCAATTGCAAGATCAATCTTACGATCAATCTTTATGAAACTGGCCTCTGATTTGCTAATCCATTGATGATTCTAGAAATGACAATCGATGAGCGTCAAACGTCTCCTGGTCAAATTGCTCCATTCAGTCGTTGCCTTACTAAATGCGTGGACAATTCAACCGATGATCTATAATAGATGATATTAAGTTGACGACCTGAAACTAACGGAACTCTGACCGACGTGACGACAATGAGGAATATCTTTTAGGGTTTCAGAAACAGAAAGTATAGCGTTAAGTCCGTTGAACTCATCTTAAGCGCAAAGACTCCTTAGTGACGGCAACAAATAAACAGTCTAAGTAAAGCCCTGTTTTAACAGACCTTCGTCGTCCGGAGAACAGAATCCCTTGCCTCGGACTATAAAACAGCAGGAGAGAGCAGCCGCAGCGAGGGGTACCGTTTTAACAGACACACACCATAAGCCTTCTCCGTGGGTAGGTTTCTAAAAGGGGGTGTGTCCACGTGTGCGACTACCCCGCCCACCGGCCAGCGCCGCTTATTGTTCTAGATTGTGCACATGAAGGCAGACAATCGTGTTAGTAAGCAAAACTACGATCTTGCTGGGTTGTTGTTGGTGGTGGTTTTGGGGTTGTTTTTTTTGGGGGGGAGGGGAGGGGGAGGGGGAGGGGGGCCTTTTAACAGGCAAGGTAAAAAGTGATTACCTGGACTCTACCCGGATGCTGTCGCGGTAAGTATAGTTTAAAGCCTCTGTTAAAACGGGGCTCAAAGAAAGAGAGAGAGAGAAGAACAGAACGGGAGAATTACACAGGAAATATACTTATGCAACTATAATTGTCCGGAGAGAAGGCACAAAGTACGATTTACTGTATAGTTGAGAAGTTATTGTTTGCGCTACGATTGCTATATAAGATATACGCCATCCTCACTTCTGTCTCCCATTACATCCGCTAAATAGCCGCTGGATCTGTTTTATCGCATTTGAAATCTTAGCATTTCACTGTGTGCACATAATGAGAACCGACATTTCACCTTTTCGCTCGTCATTGCGACTAAAGCACCGTCAGCGATTTCTATTTCTTGTCGCCAGCAAATGAAAAGTTTGAGCTTTTTCTCTGTCAATGAAACCAAGAAAAAGAAAAGTAAAACTGAAAAACTGGAGAGAGAGAGAAAAAAAAAAAAGTCTCAGAGATATTTGCACATCAGTTTTGAACCAAGTAATTGCAAAACTGTGATTTGGTAATTATCCCTAAAAATTACCCCCAACTAACCTCCCCTCCCCCCCCCCCCCCCCACCACCACCTCTCACCCGTTTAAGAGCAAATCGCATTGTTCTGGAAATCAACATGTTCATTTATTGTGCATGGAATTAATTAATTTTTGCATACGTTTGACGAACCATGAAGCACGTTTTCCCTACCTCCTTGGCTTGGTCTGGGGACGATGAGAAATTCTCAAAAGGTGGTGAGGAACATGAGAAAGCGTCCCTTTAAATCAAGTTTTAACGCTCAAAATGAATTCAAATTAACGTTGACAATAAGAGACCTCATGAAATAAAATGATACCTTCAGGAATAAGTCTAACTTCCATCCTTTACCCGTATAAACTATGTCATTATGATGGGTTATTGTGTGGAAGAAGCCCTGACTACCATTTCAAACTGCGTCAACATAGTTTAGGCAGAAAGATCGCGCTAAGATTAGTCGGTAAGATTTGAGAACCAGGCACTTTGGGCTGTCGTTTCAAGGAGCGTCATGCGTTTATTTCTGTGGAAATGGTTTGTTTTATTCATGTTTTTGTTTTTGTTGTTTGTTTGTATTTGTATCGCTGACACCTGTCGACACTCATCGTTTTGTTGTGTGTTAGTCCTCTTGATAGTGTCATCTATTTATGTCACTACTCACGCGTATACTATAGCGTACTGTAGCATCCTGGCGGCATAAGGGTGCTAGCTAGGAGCTTTACATGTTGTATTATCATCTTACTGAAATGGCATATTCTTCCGTTTATATCCATCCCGTTTTCTGACCTTGATTACTTTAACTCATTCAGTTCTGACAGGTGTTTGGTTCGTTTGATGCGCATCATGTTAACATTACTTTTTGCCCAAATCCCGCTTTGTCTAGGAAATGTTCAGAGACGTTTATGTTTGTTCAAAGTCAGGTAATGTTTCTACAAGAAAGCGTGAATTAGAGAAAACTGATTTAAACCTAACTCTCCCCCTTCAGACGAAGTCCGAATGTTATCAATGACTGTGGAATCAATTGTGACACAGGAAAGTGCAGTTAAGCTTTTTTTTTTCTTTTCTTTTTTTTTGTCAGCCGATTAACCCCGGAAGTGGCACAAGAAAAATGTTATCCAAAACGTCTGTCTCCTCCCATCCTCAAAATGAATCGTGTTCCCATAAACTGGACCCCTCACTTTTAAAGACGTAGCGCCGGCCCTGCGTAGGGCCCCATTTTCTTTTCCTGTTATACTTGTTTTTTCATTAACAACTTCACATCACGGATCTGAAACTTGAAAGCAGTAGGACATCTGGGCGCTCTCATCGCCAGGCGGGGTGGTTGTTGTTGTTGTTGGTGGTGGTGGTTTTTTTTTTTTTAAGAATATGACTGCAACTGCAATGTATAGAATTAGACAGACAGACAGACAGACAGACTAAGTGGCGGAATGAGATACGAAACAAACTATTTTTTTTTCTAAAGGACGGACGACGAGGATCACACTGACAATTTTTTTTTACCACACTTTTCCTTTGCACAACACACATCTTTGACTGTGACGATCTAGTTTTGACATAACCCTTCGTTATACACACACACACACACACAAACACACATATTATATATATATATATATATATATATATATATATATATATATATTGATTCGTTTACTATATATATATATATATATATATATATATATATATAAATCATATAGGTTTAGGTTTCCCTAAGCCATGGCTGGACACTAATTTTTTTTGTTTGGTGGCCCGATGGGGCCACCAAATTCCTAAATTTCAAATTTTGGGTGGCCCGAGAGAAAAATTTGGTGGCCCGAAAAAAAACAATAAAAACATTAAAAGTCTTTTTTTTAATGAGTCAAATATTTAAGATATATGATAGTAAGAATTAGAAGTTGGACATATCTACTCATAAATAAACTTCAACAAACTTGCAACACTCACTCTCAGGCATTCATTCAGTTCTTTTCATCCATCCTTTGAACAAATTTAACTGCTAATTTCCGGCGCAAAAAGTTACGAATTTATTGACATACTTTTCAAAAAATTTTGGCGGCCCGAGGCGGGCCGCCAAATTTGCCCTTTTGTGAAATTTGGTGACCCGACTTTCATTTTTGGTGGCCCCGGGCCACCGGGCCACCGTTAGTGTCGAGCCCTGCCTAAGCCATGGATAAAATTCCTTTTCCAGTTGAGTGTGGATCACACTGGGGTTATGTTTCATTTTAACGTTGTATAAGTAAAATTCCCTGGCAGGAAATTACACAACATGCTATACTTAAATGACCTATTAATCTATCTATCTCCATATCATTCATCTATGTGGTACTCGAAACCTATCTACGGTATACGTTTTATTTTCCAACTGTCCTTGGGCATAATCGTTGATGTATGTTTCTAAATGCACCTAGATGTAGGTGTCATGGTACGAAAATACAAGTAGGACGGTTGACTCACAGCCTGCGGCAACTGGGTATGAAAAGAATCCGATCTATACTGGAATCACTAACTCCAGGAGAAAATCGGTTACTTACATGAACTTTAAGGCATTGCCCCAGCGAGGGCACGCGACAAGCCGGTCAGGTGTAACGATAAACCCCCTCCCCCTCCCTTAACTAGCTCATCTGCCTACCTCACAGCGTTGTCTATTTTTCTTTCTGACTTTGTATTCGCGCTTGACATCTATATTTGAAGAGTTGAATCTCAAATCGGGTTAGGAGGCACATTTTCAAATATTCTATAGTAGACCTAAATCCTTCATCACATAGAACAAAATAAAACCTTTTCGACAATATCTCACTTGTTGCATAACAACTTCTTGAAGTTAATGGTTAAATATTTTCTCCAATTTTCTTATCATTTCTTTGGTCTTTTTTAATCTTTCAAGTATTTCAAATATTTCAGATTTACACAAATGGAGTTAACTCGTTTTTGATCAAGCTCTCTACTCCCATCTAAGGTATATCTATCAGTGAATAGAGTCTTTGTACACATTTAAACAACGGGCTGCCCAAAATCCAAAAGTGGGCACATTTTTAAAGATAAGTAGTCGTTGGTGCGCAGAAGAACTATGCGCTTTGCATGAAGGAATACGTCATCGCTTCGATATTTCTGCCGGATGTGAATGACGCGAGAGCTATTGAGCGTACATGGGGACCTACCCCCCCCCCCCTCCCCCTCTCCCCCCCCCCCCCCCCCGATCTCTCCCCACTAGGTAATTATTATCGTTCACGGTTACCAAATCTTCTTGGCCATTTCGGACAAATCTATAAGAGGTGGATCATTCACACGTGAGCGCTTGCGGCCGAGAACTGGTCCGCAGACCTCAAAATAATGGCACGTTAGTCGACATACGTGCGCAAGAAATGACGATTTTTAATGTTTTACGTTTTAAATCAGTGTGACTAGATGTCTTAAGATTGTCGTAGATTTGTAATGGTGTTTTTTTTTTTTTTACATAGTTGCAAGAAACACGTGATTCACGTTCTAAAACAACAAACGGGTGTAAACACACGTAGTGTTCTCTTTTTTTTTCAAGAAAGCCAAAGCCTTGTTATTTGGATGAACTCATTGTAGTGTTATATGATGTGGTTATTATTTAATATTTGGTGTGATTGCTGGTTTTCCCCCAGTCGTTTTAGATAATAGGTATCTTTTGTGGTGAAACAAGTCGCCATATACATGTATTTCTTTCTATTTCTCAAATGGTATAGATGACTAAACTGTCTGAACGGTTGCATCGTTTTTGTTATACAGTAGTAGTCGTATTCCCGTGTCTATCCATGACTTACAGATGTTCAAAGTACCTTTGATCAGTTGTTCCCCTTTTTGTTTCACTGGAATGCTAACTGGAATGAAAGAAATTCGTATAATGTAGCTCACACATTTTATGCCTGCCTGACTGCGTGTACAGACCGTGTTAAAATGTCATGTATATTTTTCAGAGTTCAAAGAGAGAAAAAAAAAGTAAGTATACGTGTCGGATTTCAATAAAAATACGATTACGTGATAAGAAAGTGTCATGACTGTATTTCATCTGTGTGTGCGTTTGCGTGGCGTAACAGGGGATGTCGTCCCCCGACGGAGAATAGTGTCCCTTTTCAACTGAGGTGGTGACAGGCGTCCTGCTGGGACCTGTTAGGAAGTACTTCGAGCCAAACAATGAACTCAAATTCAGCACAGATCCAGATCAGATCTAGTTGAAAAAGGATACACAGACATTCAAGATGTATTCTAGAACGTGGCAAGGCGGGCGCAAGATATAACGTTCCAAAATGCCTTAGTGAAAACACTTCCTATCTTCCGAGGACTTATTGATCCGGAAATTGTGATTAAGATCAGTTGAATTAAAGTCAGGATTGATTTCAGAGTTTTAGTGAAACATCTTCCTGGTCTATAAGGATTGCATTCTGCGCTCTCTATATTGAGGTAAGGGGTTTATATGCGCTGCCACGGATATACGGTATGACCCTTTATCCAGAATAGCTCGTCCCTGTCCAGGATAAATAGGTAGCCGTATCGAAGTTGAAAGTTGTTGAGGGTTGATGTGGCATGTGTGCACCACGGAGTGGCAACTTGGTTTAATATGGTTTTTATAGGGAAGATGAGCTCGGTCCGTGCACTGTACGTGCTGCCTTGATTCCAATGATTGGGGTGATAATACGTCGTGAAGCGCTTTCAGGCACTATACAATGTGATGAAAAGGCGATGTATGGAAAAAAACACAGAATATTATCATAATTTTAAGAGCAGGCGCGTGCCGTCATAAAGACGATGGCTCGTACGTCAGGATATGGCTCTCAGAGACCAGCTTTATTCATGCCCAGCTTAATAGTATCTCGTTAGGGGTGATATCTTTACCAGCATTATTGAATTTAGGAAAGGAGCCTCCAATAGATTGTCTATATTCACTTTAAAAAGGCGCCTCCGAGCAAAAACGCAGGTCAGTTGAAGGACATTTTTTTTCCTTTTCGTGAAAATAACCAAAAATCTCTTTAAAGGGCGATGTCACACTGTGTTTAATAGTAGTAGTAGTAGTAGTAGTAGTAGTAGTAGTAGTAGAAGTAGTAGTAATGCAGTGTAGAAATGCTACTACTACTACCACTACCACTACTACTACTACTACTAATAATAATAATAATAATGATGATAATAATAATAGTAACTGTAATTATGATTGATTATCATAATAATAGAAATAGTTATATGATGATGATAATCAGAAACTTATGATTATAAAATGATAAAGGGTTTACCTATGGTAAATTGACTTTTATTATGGATAATGCAAAATCAAACCAATTCGTTGAAGTTTCACGATTAAATATGGTACGTAATCGAGAGAGAAGTTTCGCTTATTTTCACGGAACATTGATTTCGGTCACAGCCATAAGGTTACTGAGATTAGGCGATGATATCGTGGCACCACAAGTCTCTTATTGAACCGCAAATATTTTTTTTTTCTTGAAAGGATGGTATGGTTTTGGTTGAGATAGGATTTCACGTTTCCACTTTTTTTGTGTGTGAGATAGTCGTTCGGAAATCCCTTGTGAAATATGAAAGAGCAATGATTTTAAGAGAAATTCAAAGTTTATTCGATGAAAACTGGTTATGAAATGGCCGAGCTATCCAAACAAATTGATACTAATAAAAGGTGGGACCCAACATTTATTAGGATCGCCTTGTTTTTCTTTGTTCTACGGATACCTCAGCCATTTCAAAACGGATTTTCCTCAAATAAACTGTGAATTCCAGTTTGAATTGTATGCTCTTTAACATTTCACGAAGTGGTTTCTAAGTACCTCTCAAAAGGTTACAAGCTGAATCCTCATCTCAACCAATACTATACCATCCCTTTAATGAGAGCCAAACGAAATTCCTGTATTCCTTCGCATTGATGACCTCATATGATTTACATTGGTTCCTCTGAGTCTGTATCTCTCTTTCGTGAGTGTTTCGTGGTGTTAAGCATTACACTGCAAAAAGTCCGGTGTTAAATATGAAACACCGAGCTGGTGTTAAATTTCCGGCGCTCATTCATGATGTTAGATTAACACCTCCGGTGTCATTTCAAAATATAATTTTTTTTTTTTTTAATACTAGTAGTTTCTTAGGGACTGAATTTCTTGTTAATTCTGAACAAGACGATGAAGAATTTTACGATAAAGTACTTGATTTGTGAAAAAAAAGTGTAAACACATTTACACCACAGTAACACCAGTTGGTGTGGTCTCCTATTGAAGCTTGACGGGTGTTATACCATTGAAATTAACACCACCAATATCAAATCAACACCATGCGGTGTCATTAATGAATTAACTCTAGCGCAGTGTCAAAAATATCACCAGCCACAGTGTCAAATTAACACCACGAAGTGCCAGGTGAACACTTTTTAACACCGTCACAATACATTTTCTACACCTGTGGGTGTGGTCCTTTATTGAAGCTTGATCGGTGTTAGATTTAACACCCATGGTGTTAAATCTAACACCGATGTTTTTACAGTGTAGATTTGAGAACTTTTCGGTGTTCTTTTTCATGATCAAATATCTGATATTCTCTTTTTACTTATTTTACTTCATTTTAAAGGTACATATGGAAATGGAGTGATATTGCACATTAAGAGATTGATATCAATTACCGGGATCTGTGCATACCGTATTCCGGATGTCTTTCAAAGCGGAGCTAATATGAAAAAAAAAATAGATCAAAAGACAAAACAGAAAAATACACTTAAAAGAAATGACCTAAATACAAACGGGTGCACATGACCAGAATTATGTCATTTTTTTCCTCAATGAAACAGAAAGTCATTTCATTTCATCGTCGGAAATATTGCTTTAAAACTGGTGTCATGTCTAAAGTATTCCGCCAGACTGTCATCAAGATATCAACAAGGAAAATTATTGACATCACAAATTCAATTCCTGGTATCACAAATCTAATCGTGCAGATTCACAAAATGTCATTACTCTACAACAGGGAAATCATTTTTTTTTTTGCGACATCAAAAGATTTTTGTGTCGTATCACAAATTCGATACCTGATCCACAAAATTTGATTTGAGATTTCAAGAATCCAGTATTTGATTTCATAAACTGAACCTGTGATATCAAAAATCCAATTCTTGATATAAAGATCCCGTTCCTTGTTATCTGAAGAAATAGATTGTACATGCAGTACCATCGAGTCATGAACCGTCTCAACGTTTAATTACAAGTGCGAATGTTTCTCCAAAAAAAAGTAAATAAAATTTCTACTTTTAATATGTTGTCGATTGAGATCACGTGATTTATTGCAAATATGTTAACTTAGCTTTCATAATGTTAAGATAATGATGTGTAAAAAGTTTTACCTGTGATATTAAATAAAATCTGGTCGGAAAAAAAAATCGCACACTCTGATCTACTTAACCACTATTAACCACAAATATTTATAAATATCTTTAAAGGAAATCATCCAGCAATACATAATCCCTTGACATAATGCCAATTTTCGATCAGCGCGTGACGTCACCGAATATCTCAATGGACTCGGGCAGATGAAAGGAGACGGCAGAATGACAATGATAATTAGATTGTTATCATTATAGCTAAACAATTATAGTATTACACAAATATAAATGAAACAATCACTGTTTGATCGGCAATCATCGGAGCTCACTCGACTTCAAGTTTCAGCAAAATTTTTGTCAAACTTTTTTTTTCTTCTAGAAATCAGATTGAAAATTGGCTATCCCTTCAAAGCAATGTGAATTCTTCGCTTGCGGTTCTCCTAAAAATTGGGAATCTAAAAAAAATGCTGAAAATAAGCTTTGAGACCAAACTTATGTTTATACTGAGTTCTTGACATCAAAAATTGAATGTACGATATCTTAGACAAATAAATCAAGATCTTATTAACAATTTTTGTCATCTTACATATTAGATATACATCTTAGATAAGCGAATGGTTCTTATTGCTATCACTCCTTAATTTCTCAATCAATGTGATAAATTCAATTCTAGAGATAAAAAATAACAACTTGCTACAATAGAAAATCGCAGTTGTTATTATTACTGTCTAGTAATAAGAACATTTCGGACGAAATGATTGATATCTAACATGCATTGAAATGTTACGTCAAGCGGGGAATTCTCGATAACACGAATTTCAATTCACGATGATTATTATGAAGAATATGACATTACCTTATCATTAAATAAATTCCAATCGTTAAGAAATTTGATTTCTTAACATTAAGGCCTACAGATTGACCTCGTCATGTCGAGGCACTGACTACAGGAATGACACATCTCGATAAAAGCCGATATGGAATAATGTTAAGATTTGTTGCAGCGAAAAAAAAAAATGCCCACTTTGGCCCAATTTATAAACCTAGTATTGAACACTTAAATTCTCAAACCATGGTCACAGTCTTATTCAGCTCTTACTTATCAGTGTAAGTTTGTATTACTAGACTGTTATAAGAAGACATTAGAAGGCTGGAGGGAAAAAAAAGGAAGAAGATTTTTAACCAATGCAATTCCGAAAAAAAAAACTTAAGAAGAAAGTGTTTTCACATCTCAGATGTCAGTATACGTGTGGATTTTTATATCATTATCTATCTTTTTATTTTTACAACAAATATAGGTTTAATTCGTGAAGATTTCTGCGGACGGATTATCTACTCGTAGCCGGACGTACTGAAGCGTGGCACAGCCTCCCACGCTACGCCCACATTAGAAACTTTGAAACATGCCAGTGCATAATAAAAGCGCGTATGTGCCTTCACATGATAGTAGCGTAGGAGAAGCGTGGGCTGTGTGGGCGAAGTGTGTGCATGCGGAGAGTCCAATAAAACACTTGTAATTCATGACATTGATTATCAACAAGCCAGATGATTTACAGAACCATTGATCGTTCCTCCGGAGAGGGCTTGAGGTCATGTCAGTGACGGTGCTCGTCACTTCTTCTGTTTCACAGATCATACCCATTGCATCTGCGTGGTTCTCGATCGGCCGTCAAGGAGTCAGTAACAGTTCATTGATAAGCGCTCACTTCGAATCAGGGAAATCATATCCTTATTACCTTTGAAAGGGTATTATACTTGACTTGCTGATTCGGTTTCATCTCTCCTTGTTTTCTTTGCGTCTCTTTGCGTGTCTTTTCCATCATAGACACACATATGTACGCACACACACCAACGCACACACACATAGGCACACACACACACACACACACACACATATATGATATACAAAACTTTATATCTCACTAAGCTTCACTCTGTCTATATAGGCCTACATTGACTATCTCTTTTCTTATATGGTATCTCATTACGTGTTTCTATACTATCTGTATAATCGTTCATTTTCTGTTGTTGTTGTTGTTGTTGTTTTTTTTTTCTATTTCTTGCTAAGTTCGAATGAAAATAGCCGTGAATATCACACTGAAAAGATTCTCTATGAGCATATTCTGGATAATCTTTTTGGCCTTTAGTGGCAATAGACAGTGTTTAGACCAAGTCACCATATCACCCTCCCATCCTTTGTAACTATATCTCGGTCTAAATCTCTCTCTCTCTCTCTCTCTCTCCCCTATCTATTTAGATATCTACCTATTATCTATCTTTTTCTCTGTCACCTTCTCATTACTTCTGTCGTTTTTGTTTTCTATATTCTTTTTTTCTTTGGGGGGTTCCTATGTGTTCAATATTCAGATCAGTTTCATCCTCTAGATTTTCTATAATATTTTGCAAATTCACTGTTCTCCGTTTCTCCTCGGGGACCAGTATTCAATAAAACAATATCCCATTCCCAACACCACCCTAGCCTACCCTTCTCCATCACCTCTGGACTTCCTCCACCTCCTCCTCCTCCTCCTCCTCCTCCCTTTCACATTACCTTGACAGCTTTCAGAGTCCATTTGCGCATTTTAAGAATTGTACTTGAATCCAGCAATGCGGGAATAGTATGGAAATTGCATATCGATGAGGGGGGGGGGGTGGTGCGTTGCATAGTATGGTCCCACATGTCTCTGGATGGAGTGTTGAATTTCAAAAGGGTGTATGTGGAGGGGGGGTGGAGTGGGTTGGAAGATGAGTGTTATAGAATATGTCTCATCTCTGAATACGATAGGGTTCCGTGCATCTTTGAAGCCCGAAGCAGACTGGCCGCTATGAAGGAGCGCAGTGTCGATCCAACGTATACAATATGCCACTGAAAGAGACCACGGGCGTTGAGGCAGTCTATGTAATTGGCATAATGTTCCCTCAATCATGCAATAATGAGGATAAACCCCCAGCAATGGCTGATATTGCAAGGCAAGGCCGCGTATTATCCGAATTGCTCAGAACTAGATCTCTTGTCTCCCCTTTACTTCTTCAACGATGGACTCGGGTTGGGCGAAGCATGAGGCATCGACGTTCAAACGAGCCGACAGTAGCTATTGGCCCTCATCCGGTGTCTCGGGTGCTTGTATCACTATGATGCAGCGATTCCAGTCGGAAACAGAGATCGGAAAAACACGTGAGTGAGGATGATATTTCAGCTCAAGAAAAAAAGTAGCTATATGAATATATACTAGATCAATATTACCCCGGTTCTTCTCGTGCCGAAGAGTTGCAACTGTACTACCGACGTCAGACTGACATAACTGGTGATCAATGGAAATTTATAACAGTTTGCTGCTATTTGGTGAATTTTGTTTTCATTAGCATCAATTCCGGTCTGTTTGAAGTGCACGCGGGCAGGCATGAGTCATGTTTAGAGTCACAAGACTCTTACACTGGGATGTGGCTACTGTCATCAGTATTTCGTTTTGATAGCATGCGCTCACTAACACACACACACACACACACACACACACACACACACACACACACACACACAACATACACACATACATTTTTTTCTACACATGGAACTACAGCTCCCCCCCCCCCGCCCATTCTCTAATTTTGTGATAACTGATATTGAATTATCTAGGGGAAAAAAGTTAAGAAGACGGATTGGGATGATATCGTTTGTTCTACCTTCCAGTGGGCATTGTTACCCAATATGAACTTTGATATCTACGTTAGATGGTAACATCGTATGAACCCAAACACACACGCACACACACTTTTTTTCTACACACGGGACTACAATCCCCCATCCACATTCTCTTCTAATTCTCTGATGACTGATATTGTATCATGTCGGGGGGGGGGGGAATCAAACGGAATGTGACGCTATCAATTGCTCTATCCTCTAATGGACAACGTTGCCCAATATGAACTTTGATATCTACGTTAGATGGTAACATCGTGCCAACCCAAACACACACACACACAACCCCACACACACACCAACACACGCACAACCACACACACACGCACACACACACACACACACACACACGCGCGCGCACTCACACACACACACACACACACAGACAGAGACTTTCACGTTCGAACACTTATGATCACAACACAATACAAATACAGTCGGAACCTGACAAAATATCCTGTTAAAAATTAATGGATACAAAATGGGTCGTCTTTTCTAAGCCTACATAACTCTTTTCTTCAACTTTCGGCAGCAGGTTTGTACAAACTCTTAACAGATAAAATTCGCGAATTTAGATCTTTACGTGGCAACGGCTACCTAGTATCTCTGGCCCGGGATCGTAAGATGCTGCAAATCGATGTACTATCTATCTCAATCTTATTCCAAGGTGGACAGAATGTGACTGAACAGTTTTACAGTTTATCGGAACTCCTGATAATCCTGGATTTCTGATTTTTATGGAGAAAACAGGCCTGAAATACTCTGCGAGCAGATAGTTTTATTATCTGGGGAATACATCATGTGGATAGAGTATCATTCAGAAGATCCCCTCTACTGTATCTCGCCTTGACACCAAAGCAGATAATATTACCTCGTGAAGTGGAGGCAGTTCGGGATTAGTCGAAGATAAAAAGCGTCGGGATATAATAATGTGCATCACGTATATCTTACACAGTCACTTACATCCCCAAGTCACATATATAATTATATGTCTGTATCTCTTTGACACTGTCTCTCCTATGTATACATGAAACATCCAAATATGTCGGGCTAATGTATGTATGAATGTGTTTGACTGAAATAATTTAATGAAAACATTACAATAACCATGAACAATTATGATTGTTTAAAAGCAGGCAGGTATAGGGATATTGGTAACTTCTGTGACTAAGTTAAGTATGTATGTTTCTTATATACAGACATAAACACACACACACACACATACATACATATATATATATATATATATATATATATATATATATATATATATGTAGGTGTGACGGAGGAATGACTGCTAACAGACTTTGCATTATGTTCACTAATAGCCTTTAAATCTCGAGCATACTGCATACTGCAACGTCTGCGAGCGGTCATCCCTCCGTCACACCTATACATAAAGATAATGCAGCACCCACAACGTACGAGGCCGAGCCCACTTCACCTTATATATATATATAGGCGTACCTGTCCTATAGGGAGTCTTGTCTGCTACCGGCGGTTTCACGTTGGGGCGATCATCAGGCATCATGTATGTATATAATAACTATGGATCCAGCTTATTAGCTCATAATTACTATATTCAGGAGACTCATAACCGCAGGAGACAATTTCAGGGAGACAAAAAAGTCTCCTTAATGTTTTCATCTAAATTTATATTCAATCGCATGCTGTAATACTGCTGACATTGTTAATCTGCACAATGTCTTCTTTAGGCTGGATCCAGAGTTTATATGCGTACATTGTATGTGTCTGTATGCGGTAATTACAACAGCAGCCATGCCATAACTCCTACATAGCTACGGCTCTCTCTACCGTGGCCCGCCCTCGTGAATGCTGCCCACAAGCGTTTGGTCCTGTTATCCTTTTTTAGTGTCTCCGCTTGTTTGCTAGGCTTGCCATGCTTTCAGTCAGCTGCAGAAACATATCCTTCGGAGAACAACAGGTGGCGTTGCTCGCGAAATTGCTCACGAGTTCTTAACTGACAGAGAATTATGATCGTACGTTTATGTGTGTGCTCTTGGTTTTCCCCGTGTTTTTATACATGTATGAATGTTTGAAACAATTCGTCTGTTGTCGTGAAATGAATAGCGTACGATAATACAGGAATGAATAAATCAAATCAAATCAAATCAAATCAAATGTAGTCCGTGATTGTATGAAGATCTACACGAGTGTTCCGTGCAAATGAATAGTTTGATTTTTACGTATTACTATGGTTTGCACCCATTTCCTTATTCAATTTGACCGTGTTCTTTTTTTTGGATATCTTATCACTAAAAATTTATTGACACATTGAAGAGACAATGACCAATTTCAAAAGCTAAGTGTTTGTTTAGCTACTAGCGGTCGACTAATGAATGCAATCGTTACATGATGATTGTTATGATTCAGTTACAGTTTGCCTATGCATTTCATTATGTAAAAGTGTGATTTACGTCATTGTAAACCAAAAAAAAAAAAAAAAAATGGCATGCATTTTAATCTCATTTGAATACGCATAAGTCACAATGTCCTCTACTTTGTTTATACGCAAATTTCATATTGTATAAGGATACTTTTGTCGGAAATGAAATAAAATGAAATGAAATTGCGATGATGATAATAACTGAGGCGCCGGTCGTGAAAAATGATACGCAGAAACACAGAAGGGATACTGGGAATATTATACATGATGGTTTATTATATTCAAGGTGCGAGTAATCGAGCTAGAGCCTTAACATCACAGAGAGAAAAGTGAACTCAATCATCCTGACCCTCAAGCTCTCTTCCCCTTCCTTCCTTTCCCTTTCTCTCCTCCCTCTCTATATCCATCTCCCTCTCTCCCTCGATCTCCCTCTCTTTCTCTCTTTCTCTCTCTCTCTCTCTCTCTCTCTCTCACACACACACACATACACATACACACACAAACACACACACACCCTCTCTCTCCCCCCCTAACTCTTGGAGATACAACGCTTTAAACTCCAAGCAAAACCATACGCGCTTACACTGGAAGTGGAAATGGAAAGGAAAGACAGAAAAAGTGTGGCCTTATTTCTCGACCAGGGCCCAAGGATTATCAAAGTGGTCATTTTGATTTCGTTACTGTTGTTGTGATTGCCTCATTATTTGCTATCCAGTATTTGGAATTAATGAACACTCAAATTGTGAACCTGCATGTAAAAGGTTTCTTTTCTTTTGTTGCTGTTTTTTTTCGGATGTGTTTAGTTTCCCATTATTGTTTCGTGTTTTTCAAGTTAGTTTCTTTTCAAGGGATATTATGTTCTTCCTGTTGCTGATGCTGCTCATTTCTACCAACATGCACGTTGGGCCTCAAAATCACTGAGATAAGCATTTGTGATATTATGATGATTTCAAATCGATCCTTATAAATGGTGCTTACCAATACATCAAATTGGCGGCAAGACTGTTATTAGCAATTTTATTGATATAAAAAAGCTTGTTTATGCATTCAATGCAAAACAACAAAATGGATGCTTTCCAAAATGTTACTTCATAGGCTGTTCAGGTCACCTGGTTTACCCGAATTTACTCTTTGTTGGAACATGAGTTCCATAAATAGTTGCGTTGGGCAAACTTATGCATTATGTTGCTTTGAAAACGGGTGTCGTTACCAACTAAGAAAGAAAGAAAGATCGTTTGTATAATGTTAACGAGATAATTACACTCTGATTGATTGTCTAATCATAATCATAACTAATTACTATCACTGTTTCTAAAACTGTCATATAACAACAGAGGACGCCCTCATCCTTAGTTGTCATACAGATTTCTCCGTGTGAATACAAATAAATCCAATCCCTACATACTAGTACTCCTCCCTACGGCTATGTTTTACATTGTATGGAATGTGACAGAGGAAGCGATGAGATGCCGAATCCCCCCCCCCCCCCCCCCCCCCCCATCCAGCGTTCGCCATGAGCCTCAACAAGGTGCCGCTTAGCCGGCGCCGTCGCACGAATGGATGGATACGGCGAATACAGTAATGTTAAAGAGGGCGCAATGCCTCTCTTCACAACCGGAAGTCAACTGATGCTGCCGTAGCAACAAAGCCCGCTGGGTTTCTTCAAGGCGGAAGGAAACGCATCGAGTGTGGAGACAAAAGCTGCATAGTCCTGGAGGGATTATATCAGGCAGCAGTTTAACCAGAATGCTCTCATTTGCCAACACCTGAGTGGAAAAGATGCAATAAGTCGTCCTTGACATTTTTCGACTATTACCGCCGCTGGTTCGTGTTTCACGGATTAAGTTCTTTCTCTCTCTCTTTTTATTTCCACGAGTAGTTTGTTAGTTTAGAAGAAGAGCAATACTTTTATTTCTCCATTATGCCACGGAGAGTTGAGAAAACAACTTGAATTGGATACTTAAGTGTTGGAGATGTCATCTGCGAAGTGGTTGGTCGATTAGTTACATCCAAATGATTTAAGATAATTTTACTACAGTCGGTTTCTAGGATTTGTTCACATCAAGAGAATAGCTTCGTCCCAAGAGATTTATAATTTAGAACAACTTTGAAACTCGATCCTACGTCAGTTTTCGTTACACTGCAACAATACTGTCTATTCCTCACACGCTGAAATTTGAAACCCGGCGGAGTTCGAGTTTTGATTTGAGAAATGAAAGTCAATTTCGTTCCGACAGCACCAATGCGCCGTTCGCTTCCACACCCCGCCCACACAAACAAAGAAGGAAAGCTATCTGAAATTTTTGTCTGTCATTTTCGAAGAAGTTGGTTTTAGTTGATGCCCCAGGCAGCAATTCGATATGCGTATCTGAGGTTGAAACGTTATTTTGCGACCACTTTCCGCAATTTCCGCAAATTTTCTGCCCTTGAATGGCAGTTCAGATCGGTAAAACGTGCGTCAGTGTTCTTTGCTGATGCTGTTTGCTTTTTGATATCATTTTTCACCTCATACACCAGCACACAAGTTGATATTCTGGTTTCTGTTAATTTTCCATGAAGCGTCAAACAATCGAGATGTTACCTCGAGGCAAACAGCTTTCTATACCTAAGTTAATGTTACACAATTCGTTAAGAATCATATATTGGACCATGAAATATAAGTTTTCGTAATATCAAGTAACATTCAATCGATTCCAGGTATTTAAGGCATCCAGGATGTTATGATGTCTGCCATGCAAACCTCATAATAGTCCCACACGCTATCACAAAGTGTGTTGCAATCATTAGGTCATCTCTTATTCGCTTTTGTTTGCTATTGTTTTGCTTGTTTGTTTTTTCGTTGATGTACCAGACAAAGTGAAAGATAAGAGAGAATAAACATGAGTTTTACTCAGACATGTCAGATCTCCTGAAGTGTTACATTGCTGGGATCTTAAGGTGAAGGTACGTTCAGTCCGACAGCAGTTAGGCCTATAAAATAGGGCCTACGTTGACCATGGAGTTACTGATGTTGTATCTCCATGTTTTGACATACGAAATAACGACATTCCTCCTTTTGAAATGTGTGTGCGACCAATGGTTTTCCGTTGCTCAGAACTGTGCATACAGTACTAAGTAGTTGTTTAGATGATCAGGGGGAGGAGACGGGAGGACGGGCTTATTTATTTATTTTTTTTTTAGTATTCTCGTAGTTTTACCCGTTTGATCAAGAAACGTCACGTGAGCTACACTCTGTAAGAGATTTGATCGTAACGAGAAGTGATCTACAGCTAATCAAATTTGTACTGAGTTAGTAATACTTACGGAAGAGGGACTTAAGAACTTGGGATCACGAAGGCACCACACGGATAAAACCCTTTAGATTTTATTTGACATGTTAGAGCGATGTCCCTATGTATGGATTTAGGCACACACGACATTACGATAGCCCAAGCCATCATCGTAAGCACAGCACTGACTAAAAGTGATGAAGGATAGCTATAGGATTATTCTTTCGATGTCTGGAAACTACGATATAAGCTGGCAGCTTGAAGATAGATTCTGCCTCCCTGGATACGTGCATTTTGATACAAGTTCCCCTGAAATCGTTACTCATGTTTCAGTAATTGCTTCTTCGTCCTGTTATCAAAATCTCTTGAGTATCAATATCATCACCACATATCCATAATATCATGGAACATTTAGTCTTGTCTCCTATAGAACACATTATATTTTCTCTTTCTTGTTCGTTTCTTTTGTTACGCACGGGATATCGATGATGAAAAAGAAAGACAGAATGTTCAGTCTGGCGGAAGAAAAACTAGCACAACGCATTACGAGCAAAGAGGTTTCCTACGATTAAATGTACGAAATTTCTTTGAGTGATGACATGGACATTTGCTCCTGCGACAATAGTTCCGGTCTGTTTTCTCCAAGGACTTTTAAAGTAGGGGTTTAGGGTTATATTAGGGTTGTGAAAGGGTTTTAGGTTTAGTTTGGTGTGAAGATTAGGTTTAGAGTTAGGGTTATGTTTGTGGGTAGAATTTGTCATGTGTTTGGCTTAGCTCGCAGATATTTCATTGGAGCAATAATTGTCGCAGGAGCAAATGTCACGGAACCAATTCGAGTTAGACGTTAATCAGAAGGACGGTATGTAAGTGGAATAGCGCCCTCTCATTGTGTCCTACCGGCGATAGAAGCATCCAGATGAAATCGTGAGGAGCGTTTCCTGCCTGGCTAAACTAAAGACGAAAGAAGTCACGGGTTGAGAACCATCGAAGTCAGCGTGTAGCGAAAATGTTAGGCCTATCACATTAATCCAATTTATAAATCAATCTTATCGTTCAGGAACGATGATTCCTGTCAGAGAACTCTCTTACAACTGAGTGGACAAAGGAGAGGAGGAGGAGGAGGAGGGAGAGGGAAAAAAAGTGAACCTAGGAGGAAAAGTTCTGTGGAAAAGTACTGCAGTAGCCGGTCCACTGAGTTGGAATGGAATCCGACGAGACTCCTCATCGCCCGTATGCTGTCGCTGTTGGAACGCTGCTCACAGTCTGGTGTAGGTATCAAGATGTTGGTAATGTACTATTCGCGACATTTCATAGTTGTCGATGATATGTCATTTTGGCGTTTGTTGTTGTCGTTGTTGTTGCTGTAGTTGTTGTGGTTGTAATTATAAACCACAGTACATAAACCACTCGTGTATGCCTTGGATTGCATGGTATATAGGAAGGTAAATCTAATCAGTTCCTCACCATTATCTTTTTCCTGCCTAGATGCATGACCCAGGTGATCTTTTATAATATGATGAGGAAGATGAAAGGATCATAATTCTACGTTATCGCATCAATTCAATTCAATTCAATCAATTCAAATCAATAATTTATTAATTTCTATAAAAGAATACATGATATCTGAAGTATATCGTTGATTTTCTTGTGACTACAAATAACCCTGTCACTGGATATTACTGACAATCTGTTGTACAAAACGTCATAATAAAATATGACATTTTAAGCTGGTGGTACTCAAGGGGTTTAGGCAAAGCAAATGTCATATCTTTTTTTCTCATCAGCTGGTGCAAATGAGACTAAAATTTCTTCAGATCTGTCTTGTTTTACTTGCCAATGAAAGTTTTATACGTTCAAAGACAGATTTCACTGCCAAATCAAAGCAGCACTTAAAAAAGGCTTTTTCTCTCAAACTAGAAAGACAGAAGTTACCTTGGTCATCACTATAGTAACGAGAAAGAATTGTGAACTATATGGTACAAATTATGGACTGGCCACAAAGAAACGCATTTCTCTGCACAAAGAGAAAACAGCTATGTCTTTTCCATCTCTCTTTCTTTCTTTTCTCAATGAAGGATTCGTAAATAAAAACGCTAACATTAATAATTTCTTTTCAACTTTTATATTAACTATTTTTGTGGACTGATGTTTGAACCTTTAAATGGCTCCAATGCACTCAAACTCTCGAGGTACAAGTTACTGTACGTGGTTAACTTTTTAGGACTACTTGGGTTTATTTCATCTATTTAGGAGGATGTTGTCACGTCCGTTTCAAATTGTAGACTAGAAGAGGTATTGGCTAAATGAGCAGTTGTCATGTACTTCTGTACGATAACATCTTTATGTAATAAACTACTGTATATATCAGGAGTGAACGCACCAAACGGCCACTTCTCCCGCCATTTGCTTTGCTGCCACATTCACACAAATTCATACACACACATGCACGCACGCACACACACCCAACCACGTAGACACAAAAATACAGACAAATGTATAGCGCCTACTCATCACCATACGCGCTCGTAATGTTTGCCCATCTTTGCTTTGTCAACCCATCCATGTTTAAGACCGTCTGCTTGTGAGGAAGCCATAATGGTTTAAACTGAGCTAAAAAAGAAGCTTATTTTCGTCATAATGGCCATGTTTTTCTCCATGCTTTTGATGAGCTTCTCTCTGGATATCAAAGAAATTACCTAGACTCCATCTTCTCAGTATCTAGTTCTGTTAATGTCAAAGTAGAAAGGAATTATTACGGGTGGTGAGTTCATAGTAATAATAACAATAATGATTATCATCATCATCATAATCATAATTGTATAGCAATGATAACGAGGACATTGAAAGGGTCATCTCGGAGAACAGTAAAGGCTGCCCTCGTTGTAAATATTGTTATTTTTATGATAATTGATAAATCATTAGTATCTTTATTAGTAGCAGCATCATCACCATCACCATCATCATCACCATCATCATCATCACCATCATCATCATCATCACCATCATCATCATCACCATCATCATCATCATCGTCGTCGTCGTCGTCGTCATTATGATTGATATGTCATGGTTATAAGTCCACTCCGTTTCTCATCTCTTGCAGTTACAATTGGTCTAATTGGCAACATAACGCAGTTCGTAGTCTTCGCACGATACCGCCATCTATGCAGTCCTTCAAATATTCTACTGATAAATCTTGGCATTGCCAATTTAGGCAAGTATGAATAAGAAGACTACATACTATTTTTTTTTTCATTAAAGGAAGCACATAGCTCTTCACGAAATGTGTCTCTTCTTCAGTTTCGAACTCTGATATAAATATTTGCATGTAACTCACTCATCCAGGATTTATTTTTTTTTTTTAGTGTGAGTGTTGTCATAAACCGATGTGTTATAAATCTTGCTAAAAAAAAGAAAAGCCCCCGATGTTATTAGGACGTTGCAATATCTGGTGCATTCAAATTCATCCAAATAAAGTGTATTTAAATCTACATGACATGGGTACACGTTAAGCTCGTCCGAGACTTCTCGGATCTGACGGTATCGACTGCATGCAAATCTATTCAAAATAAAATGTACTGAAACCTATGATTATGATGTGGGAAAACGTGAAAAAAAATCTAAAAGGACGATGGTGCCCATTAGTTTGCGTGATAATTGACCTACATGATGCACTCTTGGGAGGTATATTGAAAGGAATAATTATTCATGAGCTGAGCTAGGTTTCGTGCACTGATCTCTTAAAGAACTATCTGGATATCTCATTGGCCAATCGCTTTGAAGCCACCGTGCCGCCATCTTACCACGCACATCACTCATACACTTGTGTATGGAGCTCACAACATCACATTTGTGACAGTCTCTGCTGGAAAATGCGTGCAAGTGCCTGGTAAGATGGCGGCTGGGCGGCTGGGCGGCTTCAATTGTTTGCACAGCGTGGATGGGCCAATGAGGTATCCAGATACGTCTTCTAGAGATCAGTGGTCTCTGGTAAATCTATCCCACGCCACTCGACCACGCCTCGCCCCGCAGGGATGGCGGTGTGCTGCATCCCCCTCTCCGCCTCCTCCAGCTTCCTGGGCCGTTGGATCTTCCGCTGGGAGGGGTGCACCATCTACGGCTTCTTCAGCATCTTCTTTGGACTGACGGTCATCGGCAACACGGCTCTTCTGGCTGTCAGTAGATATATCCTCGTTTGTCGTCGTGAGCTTGGTGAGGAAAGCATCTAAATATGTGTATGTTTGTATGTTTCAAGTTCAAGTTTGTATAACATTTATTTTCCATCTTTTTTTCATGTAGGAAATCACATGCATGAAATTATTGTACAGGAAGGCAGAACCTCAAAAAAGCAAAGCTTGTGGTGAGCTGCCTTACAAAAATACATTACATCACAAACACAAACACAAAAAACAAACAAACAACGAAAACGTGATAATAGTTCCCATGACAACATTGAAATGAAATATTCCTCAAAGGGAGTAGTACAGAGAGGCAACAATGAGTTGAAAATACATTGTAGTGACAAGCTACAGGCTATGGCAAATGTTGCATATACCTGGGTACAGCAAACCTCGCACGAGCCGAAGCTCTAGGGACTGAAAAAGAAAAAAGAAAATGCGACTTTCGCGAGATGAAAATGCGACTTTCTCGAGATTCGCGAGATGTATGTTTGTACATTTGTATATATAATGTACATTCCTATGATTATATCAATATGTACGTACACTGTTTGATTAAATTTATTAGTTTATCTGTTTCTTCACGTGTCTGTAAATGGCATACATATATAACGATATATATAATATACATACATATAGATATATGTATATAATATTGATTAAATTTATGAGCTTGTTTATGTTCCTTCACATGTATATAAATAATATACATGTATGTATGTATATATGCATACATATTACATGTATTGAACATGTATACTTTATAGAAAATGAGGGGGCTATTCAGACGGACAGACAGGTGCAAATCCTAATTCTTTTTTTTTTCTTATTATCTAGAGAATAATAAAGGATGAAGCATGGAACTACTCAAACTTATTTTTTCCTTTCATTTTTTTTTCTGTGATAACAAGGGAGTATGATCTTGGCCCAATTATTAATTTTATATGACTTCATTTTGTTGCTAAATAAAGCATATACTGGCGCTAGTGGAAACTTATTTCTTATGGACTCACTCAACTCAGTGGATATCACACACACACACACACACACACACACACTTTCTCTTCTCCCCTCTCTCTTTGTTTGTTTGTTTGTTCATTTTCCATCTGGGAAGATGGCTGGATAGCCCATATTCAGCTGCAATAGCTGGTCTGCCATGGGGTCCAATTGGATGTAAGGCGGGACCACTTCACCGGGTTAAACGCCCGGTGCTCTTTGCGATGAATAAATGAAGCGGGATCTTTTACATGCATGAATTGTGATCCTCTCACACACTAGACCTCCATGTTACTTACTCTCCCCTCCCTCCCCCCCCCCCCCCCTTGTCTCTCCAGCTCAACAGCTGACCTTTTCCCACTATCGCTATTTTGCCATGGTGGCTTGGGGGAACGCCCTGCTGTGGGCCGTCATGCCGATCTTCGGCTGGAGTCGCTACGACCTCGAGCCGCTGCAGACCTTCTGCTCCATTGACTGGCAAGACATCGACGGCTCCTTCATCTCCTACATCGTTTCCCTCTTCATCATCAACTTCGTTCTCCCCGTCAGCCTGATGGTGTTCTGCAATCTGCGCGCCTACCAAGCGTCCCGGGGCCAGCAGCAGCAGCAGCAGCAGTCGCCGACTGGCGGGGTCGAGGACCATCAGCTCGAGGACACGCCTTCGATGCACAACGTGGACTGGGCCAGTCAACCCGAGGGAAACATGGTAGGACTGTCTTGAAAACTTTTTTTTTTTCAGCAGGGAACATGTCATTCATATTCTAAACAAACATGTATATATCCCCTCCTCCCCACCCCAATCCCTCTCTCTCTCTCTCTCTTTCCTTACTTTTTTGTATCCCTCCCTTTCGAATAAGGGCCCTATTTCATTGAAAAAAAAACCACAAACAAACATTGCTATGATAGCAACTCTTCCTGGAATGGATAGTGTCATTGTAAATGTCAAGAATTCAGCTTCCTGATTGGCTGCTGCTACGGGAAGTTGCTATTCTAGCAAGAGTTCCTAACATCATATCTTTTGTGAAATGGGACCCAGATGTGTGTTACGGTATGTGTGGTTCTATTATGGTCGACTGCATTCAACTGCTTCTCGATGTTTCTTTTGCTGTTCCTAATAATCTACATCTGAGAATGCGCTTGTTTGTCGTAAGTTTGATATGATTACACAACTGTATAATGTCGTCGTCTGACTTAAGCACTCGACAATTTGAAGGCGAAATGTTGATGCATTGATTGAAATGAGGTCAACAAATAGTCTGGGTGCCAGAGGCTGAACTTTGTTTCACCGTTCGTACAATGGTTTTGATAGCTTTACCTTATTTCGAGGGTGCTGAATTCAGATCTGATTGATGCAACCCTTGGATCTTTGAGGGTTTGAGATATTCAATATGGCCACCAAAATGGCCACCAAAAATCTTGGTGATTCAGCATCCTCGAATTTGCAATTCATTCACTATTTTATGGAAATACTTGTACATGTATTGGAATTTGAGTTTTTGGTGGCGTCATCTCAAAACCCTCAGGGATGCAAGACCTACATCATCCAGATTCGGATTCAGCACCCTCGGAATAGGGTAAAACCATGAAAAAACATTGGACTGATGGCAAAACAAACAAACAAAAAAAGGAAATAGGTTGGGCCCAAAATCTGCCTTTGGCACCCAGACCAGATGGATTTGCGGTAACACAACATTTGCTCCTGCGACAATATCATGGTTCCTGTCCTATTTTCCCCGAGGACCTAGGGTTAGGGTTTTGTTATATGGTTTAGGTTTAGTTTGATGTTATGATTATGATTAGGGTTAGGGTTATATTTGTGGGTAGAATTTATGTAGTTGGCTTGGCTTGCAGATATTTCATGGGAGCAATTGTTGCAGGAGCAAATGTCATGGAGCCGAATTTGCATTTCTTGTTTGTGCTGTGGTCATTTTCACGTCGCTGTCACGAGCAATCAATGCTCATCTATTTCAACATGCAGCTTGGTGTCGCCTTCATCATTTTCTTCGTGTCGTCATGGCTACCGTACGCCATCATCTGCATGATGGCGATCATCCTCGACACCAGTGATATCCCGATGCTGCTCACCGTCATCGCACCACTGGCTGCCAAGACATCGATCTGGGTGAACCCCATGCTCGTCCTCCTCTGCGTCAAGAAGTTCCGCCACTACACCTCCATGCTGGTCTTCTGCCGCACCGACGTCCAGGTCATCAACCCGTCGGACATCACGTCCCGAAATTCGAACGAGTCTGGGAATTACCTGGAGCAGTACGTTTAAAGACCCCGTTTACGCCCAAATGATTTCTTGGTGTAAACGCACGCGGGCTCAATTGCGGTACCAAAAGCGGGCCGGCCCGAGGCCCGTCTTTTGTTGATGTAATTAAACGCAAGCAGATCCAAATTAGCGGCCAAACGCACTCAGCTGTACCGTAGCGATCGCTGAAAAAAAAGGAGAAATGTTTACGTGAGCGCCACTTGGACAAAAAAAAAAAGAGATACATGCTGAAGGAAACTTCATTCCCGGGCGCAAGGCAGTGTATATAAAGGCACGAAAATGCGGGTCCGAGCACTGCAACGTAGGCGGGCCTCGGGCCTGCCTTGGGCCGGTCCGCCACTGTCAACGACGTCTTGCAACTCTCTCAGTGCCATCGACAACGTGTTGATACACAATATTACCAATGGTGTGTTTGAGGGACGTAAAAATCCTGAAAAGGTGACGCGATATGCACTGGTTCAGAAGATTCTTGATACTCGAAGGAAGTGGTGATCTCGGGTCGCCCCTCCCCTTTGGTACCGCAATTATTTTGCGTAAACGGGATCGTAGTTTGGTAAACTCGGTACATGTATCTGAACGTTCAAATAACTTTCATTGATTTGCGTGTTTGTTTTGTTTATAAATGCAATCAGCGCAGAAATATTTTGAACACAGTTGTTACAAAATGTCGATACACGAAACTTATTATCATGATGTATTAGAGGTTCGTGATAATCCTGAAAGCTGAACCGAAAATACGTATTGTTCAGGGGACTCTTGCTACTCGAAGTTTGGCAAAGTCGGTAATGTAACTGAACGCGCACATGACTTGGATTAATTTATGTGATTGTTTTACCTACAATGCCGTCAGCGGCGCAGAAAATTACCGAATACAGTTGTTACGATATCGGTGAACAGCATTCATTCACATATTGAAACACACGAACAAACACCGTACGAAAAATGTTTTAGCATAATTGGGGAGACTTTTCGATTTGCGTACACGTACAAAATAAAAGGAGAGCGTAATGGAGTTGTTTTGTACTGTCGTTTTTTAGAATCTATCACTCATCATCTGGGAGTAAAAAATAATTTTGGTTTGTGAGTGAATTTTTCACGTATTTCAAGTAAAACGGAAAGGATTTTCCCTCCGATTTTATGCCCAATACTCGATCCTGCATCATCGACTCATCCACAATTTTGTATTCATGAAATGGGGTGGAATCATATTTTTTTAAATACGTGTACATGTACAGTATATAAAGCGATATTCGGCTGATGCGACTTTGACTCACTGGACCAGTCAAATTTCAAATCGCGCTCCTTCCAGGTCGGCAACGGGGAAAAAAGAAGTTCCTCATTATTTTTTTTCTTGTTTAAAGCGTCAGCCATAGGCGCCTCGGTATTTGAAGAGAAGATTTTAAGATTTGATAAAGATAAAGGTTAAGTTTATTTTGTAAATGAAACATTATGACAATGAATGGAATGATGTGATTTGCATTCTTAATGAGTTGTCATTCCGTGTTGCACGATGCATGTTTACGTTCGAGATTGTTTGAGGGTGAAGGGTTCTACTGTTTCAGTAAAGACGTTTCAGAGCCCTCTTTTTTAGGGCGTAGTTTAAAGGGATGATACAGTTTCTATTGAGATGGGCTGGAGTATGAAAGAGCTTATAATTCTACGAGGAATTCAACGTTTGTTTGATGAAAATCGGTTTTGGAATGGCTGAAATATCCAAACAAGAGCGATCCTAATAAAAGGTGGGATCCACCTTTTATTAAGGTCATTTTGTTTCGCTTTATTTGTTTCTAGATATCTCAGCCATTTTAAAACCGATTTTCATCAAATAGACTTTTAATTCCTCTTAGATTTTGTATGCACTTTTAACATTCGATAAAGTGGTTTCTAAATATCTCGCAAAAAAGTTAAAAGCTGAATCCTCATCTCATCCGATACTATACCATCTCTTTAAGTTCTTGGATGAATTATTGATTATGTTACAATACAATTACGATCGGACCGCTATCTCCACACCAAGTAGATGATATGAAATGCACTTCTTATACAGCGGTATGTCTCTATCTCTCACTGTGTTTATAATAGCTTGCAAGTTTGTATACCGAGTTGCAATCGTATAATTATTCGTCCAATTCCCAATCATCGCTCCTTGTTTTGTTTTTTTTTTCTCCTCTCTCTCTCTCTCTCTTTAAAAGCGGTTTAATATGTGAAGAATCGCTGCTTTACATGTTCTTGTGTTTCGTTTGATCACAATATGTACTTGGTTTGTGATGTCATAAAACTAGCCAAATTTGTCAGTATTATTATGTTTCAGTTCTCTTCAATACCAAAGAAGAAAGACAGTATTTTTGTAGAAAGTAAAGTAGATGTGAATGTTTGTACACGTAGTGGTAGAGTAGTTAAACGTCCTTTACGCCTTGTTTTGTAAACATATTTATTCATATCTGTTATTTTCACATGTACTATATTTTTGTATTCATATATTGTAAATATGTTTGTACTCTCATACCCCGAGAGGGGGTCGATAGAGTCAATAAAATCTTACAAATCTTACAAATCTTACAAATCCTCATTGTATTAGCTCTACAATAATTATTGTAAGGTTTTCCCTTGAGGAGAAAGCCTCCCTCTACAAATCTTACATTTCTGTTTCCTGATTTTGTAGCCTAGCACGTGTCTCCTACCGAGATGAAACGTTTCTTGATAATAGATTATCGACTACCACGTGTTTACACTTCATAATGCAGGCGTCACATTATCCTAAAATTGAGCAGAGATGGATATTTCAACACACACGATAAAGAAAATGTTCAAAATTCGGCTCTGATTGTATACATTTCAGGTCATTCGTGAGGACATCTAAAAGCCATCGCATGACCGCTGATGAAATTTCTCAGGATCTGGCAGCAACTTCGTAAACGGGGACAAAATCTTTGACAAGCCAAGTTCTGATTGTATAAACTTCGGGTCATTCGTGAGGGTATCTTATACCAAGGATGACCGCTGAAGGAGTTTTCAGGATCCGGCATCAACTTTGTGAGCGGCGGCAAAATTTTTGGCAAGCCAAGAGATAGCCCCACGATCTCGCCAAGGTTCATTTCACAATGACGATTCGCATCTTCGTGTACACATTCTAGTGCGGATCGGGTGGCATCTTGTGAACCTTATGTAGGCATCGTACATGTTGCATTTTGATTCTGCTCTTGATTGGCTTTTAACCAAGTTTGAGGCCGACTTCGAGTGACATTGGAAATTCCATATCATTCGTACAGCCATCTTGTGCCAATCTCGGGACAGTGTGATGCCACCGTTTAGCATGAGTTCTCTTTAATTATGATTTTTACATCTCATTATGCTGTCGTCATACTATTACAGACAACAGTCTTGTCTTCGTCTGTGTTAGTATGTAAGCGTCATGAAAGGCATCGTAATGCACGCGTTTTTCCTCGTTATTGGTTTAGCTCTCGTCGCTGATATTTCGACATCCACGCCGTGATTGTTTTTTTTTTTGTATGTTTGTTTGTTTTTGCATTACTTTGTCTTTTTGCTATTAAAGGTCCTGTTTACCTTTGGGAGCAGTGATTTAAAAAAGGTTCAAGATATCACTTTTGATGCATATGTGTAGGTCAGTTGTATCACAAAACATCCTACCATATATATATATATATATATATTTTTTTTTTTCAATAAAGCCTAAAATATAAGGAGATACATGTATCACTATTTTTCTCATTAAACCATATCTGTAGACGGTTTAGTCTGGAAACGTTTTTATCATAACTATTGCTCACATTTTGTATATTCAACAATACTTAAAATCGATCATTCTGGTTCAAATTTGTACATTGGGTGTTTCTATTCCTAACTCACATTTTAGAACTATTTTGATGCACTAATGCTGTGGTTTTTTTTATTCATCTGCAAATGGTAAATCATGCCTTTAATGTTGCCGTGGGATAATACGGGCCCCAAACTGAGACGACTATTTTTACGAGTCATGGGAAACACGACAACATTTTCTATTACACTTTTTTTTCCCCGTGACTATTGTAAATTTAACCTAAGATTTAATCAAAATATTTTCTCTACAACTTATGAATATTTACTGTGCAATAAACGAAGTCCTCGTTTATTGATATACCATATTCATGTATCCGAAACGTGTTTGATATACATGTATAATTGTGTCTTGTAATGCCTATAATTACAGTGATGATATAAATGATGATGATGATGACGATGATAATAATAATAATAATAATAATAATAATAATAATAATAATAATAATAATAATAATAATAATTATAATAATAATAATAACAATAATAACAATAATGATAATAATAATAATAATAATAATAATAATAATAATAATAATAATAATAACATTTATAATAATAATCATCATCAACATCATTATCCTCCTCCTCATCATCATCATCATCGCTACTACTAACAGCACACACGGTGACACCATTGAAACCAAGAGTCCTTCTTTCTCTGAGGTTTTATTGTAGCAACTGCTTCACATTTGTCAATATTTCTTTAACTTTAATTCTCCATTACAATACATATAATCCATTTGTTTCTTACGACATAAATCCCACAGTCCCCCATGGCACGGTGACAATAAGGTTAAACAATTGATGGTATAAACATCGAACACATTTTTCCCATCTTCTTTTATAATAACACGCAGTCACCTAGTCTTTGGAAATCGCCAAACACCATCCTTGCGCCCTGCAAAATATTACACGATAGTTACTCTTATGATTTACGTACATGAACAATCATAAACGGAAATGAAAAAAATAATAATAACAAAGGCGTATATCGGCGAGTTTCGCGCGATAAACGACAGGGGAAAAACATTGGGTTCTAAACTTTCCGAGATATCTATCAATCATAGAGTAACAGGCAATTGATTAAACCGATTCAAACACTGCGGAATGACATTTAAAAATGATATTTGAATGCAAACGAGCAACAGAAGTGACGCCCTAACCAGCCGAGAAAAACAAGTATTGAATGCACTTCCAAACTACTGGCCTAATCTTTCAAGGATATTGATGACAACCATGTAGATTACCCGAAACCTGGAATTGCTTGCATTTCAGGAGCACAACATATCAACACTAATACAGTGCGATTTTAAATAATACAATGTATAACAAATTTGGTCACATGAAAGTTTCAATGTACGATAGGAAGAAACGCACATTCTCTTTGATACACAACCCTTTCCTCACAAAAATATAAAGAGGGGGAAAATGAGGACACTTGCTTCACATTATGAATTGCAATGGGTGAATTAGATGGACCATGAATTACACATCTCCTATGCTAGATGACATCACTGGGTTTAATTATACCTCGTCATTATTTTTGTTTTGCATTTATGTTTTTGTTTGTGTGTGTGTGTGTGTGTGTGTGTGTAGGCCCATGTGTGTTCGCGTCACCGTCTATGTTCATGTGCATGCGTCTGGGTGGCGGGGGAGGTGGGTATTAAAAGTGTAGGAGGTAAAAACCTTTTCAGAGATAGTCGTTCCTATCGCATATTTCATTATCTCATTAAATTGATCCTTGGGGTGGGGGAATGGGGGGGGGGGGGGGGGAAACAGCAGTGTGGGGAACTGAATTCATGCGTTCAAGCACGTGCTAATGGGAACGATAAAACTGTTACTGCCAGCAATCAAACCGTCAAGAGAGAGAGTTGGGACCAATTTTACATCACTGGTCCTAGTATCATGTAACGAGTGTCATATAAAATTTAAGTCTCTGTGATACAAAGAAAAAAAAAATAAGTGTAGAGAAGAATTGCACAGTTCTTTGAATAGCTCACAAAAGTATTGTCGTCCCACAATACCTTGTGTGCAAATTGCTGAATACACCGTCATTATTGTAATGCCAAATAATTTTGTACAAAGCCTTTGCATGAACAAAACAAAAAAAAATGTGCATATAGAATATAAATATATCTCTTTTTATTCTAAAGCAAATCAGGGTTGTCGGTTTTTTTCAGGCATTTTGTATCATTGCCTTTGATATTGTTGTATGTTGTTTGCTTAATACACGTATGAATAGACTTCCGTTTTTAGTACCAACTCTTAAGAAATTTTGAGAAAATCATCCATTTTTATAAAATGTGAATACACAACAAAACAGGATATGAAAGCCAAGTCAGTTGACTCTATGAAAAATATTCCTTCGCGCATCGTGATATAGAAATATTCGCTTGCACCAGACAAGCATTCAAAGTACGAGAAGGTAACAGTGTGCAGTACTGTGAACATGATCTATCAAGTCTATGGCTCAACTGTGTTGAAGGATTATAGTCCTTTCATAATTATACTGCACTCAACTTTGTACGAATATTCCAAATAGAGTGGAAAGAAATGTTTTCCTGTTTCATTTATATCTACTCGTATGCAAATAATCTTTAATAAAAGGGAGGTCCCTCTGCTTTGTTTAATAGTGAAAGACTGATTCTGTAAGTAGTTACAACACTGCACCATATAGTGCATCAACCCAATGCCTCAAAGCTTGTTTTGCTGATTTTTTTTTTCCCATGGACTTTTGATAGATGCCATAATCTGTTCCTGTATTCATCAGTAGGTTAAGATTCTTCAAACCTCACTGGTTGAGAGCTGGTAAGATAAAGTGGGAGTGGGTGTGAGCGTATTGCGTGCTCCGTCTCTGATGATGCAAGCCATGTGCTGCAAGGAAGGTGATGGTGATATACCAGATGCTGACTTTTCTGGAGAAGAGTGTTAATCAATGTGAACGAGTGCATTGGTTAAAAAAGCATCTCTTCCCTACACTACTGGAATTTGCACTTTCTTTTGGGGCATAAAATTCAAGCTTTTCTCCTTTTCTTCGGGAGGCAGGGGGGGGGGGGGGGGGGGGGGGGGAAGGAATTTAAACAATTTAACACGCCGGACAAACGGTTCTAAGAGTTATGACATTGCATGCATCTGAACCCTTTCATGAGATCTCGGATGATCAATGTCAAAATTAGGGTAAAGAATAATTCCCTAATCTGACGATTTTCTGCTAGCAGGAATGGCGGACGGGATCTACATGTATGACATGTTTAATGTTGGCATGCAGAAAAAAAAAAGCAACGGTTCTCTGCAAGGGCAATCATACATTGTATATGACTTGTGACAGAACATTTGAAGAAAATCTACAGAGAAACATTCTTTTTTTTTTCTCTCACAATATCAAAATATCTTTCCACAAATAAGGACTCCTCTTTCCCTATCAGTACATAAGATATTCTTCATAGCAAGAAAAAGAAATGAAGTAACAATAAAATTCAACCCGTTGAGGATGGGCTGATTTTGCTATAACATGCGGTTCCCATAGACACCTGCCCGAGTATACTCCGGACAAGTCTTAAACAGGTTAATAAAAAAATGTCTCAAGCATAAACTAGGGGAAAGCTAATAATCATTTGAAGATCATTCAGACATCATAAGCATATTCAAAATGTTCTTGACGGAGAAATTCATGCCATCGCAACTCCACAGGCTTGAAATGGGGGTCGCTCATGCAGCTAGAAGGAGACAAAGAAGCAGAAGAAAACAGATCAACCCGTATTTAAACTCAGCTGATTCGAGCGCTGACACATGACAGAACGCAGATGTTTTTCTTTCTTTGTTTCTTGTTTGTTTTCCTCCCCGAGTACTTAAAGATGGATCACTACAAAAACATAGGAAATACCCCTTTAATGCAGGTTGTTGTATGCACAGGTATACTAAATGTATAACATGGATACACACATACATTTTTATATCATATATATCTATCTTTGGCGAACAATAACTGAACTGTTTTGAAGATATGCAGCAAGCACCAACAAAAGAATAAAAAGAATTAAAAAAAACCCAACAACTATAGCAATATGAGTGTGAGTAGCAAGAGCTACTATACTATTGTAGCTCTCCACCCCTCTCTCTGTCCTGATGAGCAGAGGTTAGTCATTCAACCTGGGCCCTGTTTCATAAAGCTGTTCGTAAAGTTACGAACAACTGGTGATCAGTTCTGATGTGCCATACTTATCAGAATTTCAATAATTCAGCACAAGAACTGATTACCAGTCGTTCGTAAGTCGTTCGTAACTTTACCAACAGCTCTATGAAACACCCCCCTGGACAGATTGGTGGAAGAGGAGGAGTAACATGAATGTGTATTCGCATGATTGACAGCTCCATATTACTCGCCTCTCACAATCTATGGCAAGTCAAAGATGGCGACAAAGTCACTACCCATTTTCTTGGAGCACTGACCTCAAAAGATTTTTCATCAAATAAAGAAAGAAAAAAAAAAGAACATTATTTTTTTCTTCTTATAACTCTATTCATATATAATAAATACTTTGCTTAGATCTTAAGTTTTTCGTATAATGTCTACAATCAAGCGTTCATTTGCACGATACAAACATTCACAAGCGGATATCGAAAAATCAAAATCAGTCACATTAATCTTCCTCTCTCTTCTCCCTCTGGCAAATATATATTTACATCAGGATATTTGGAGTGATCAGTGTTATTTACAATTTAGCCTATGCATCCTGTATATCAAAACATGTAACCTCACACATATAACAAAATACATTTACACTAAGACCGAGCCCTCATTCAGTCGAGCCATTTTCCGACAATTGTACGTTTAAAAAAAAAAAGGAAAAAAAAATCACAGTTACCATAGCAACTAATCTGATACTCAAAGCTGGTTTGATTATCGTTGCCCAGATGCTGCCATGGTAACTGCAATTACTGTGACATACAATTGTGGTTTTAAGGGCTCTACAAAATTCGACACTGTACAAATATTTCATATGCATCTGTGCTTGGAGTGACAAATCCAAATCACGCTGTACACCTAGGCTGCACCACATCGGCTCTGCAGGAATACGTCAAAACACAATTCAAATCGAAATTATTTCTACTATTGCTTCAATAAATCTTTTGTTTTGCCTCTCATGTGGGACACACAATGCATTCATGGAGAAAAAGAATATGAGGGAAGCCATACAAAAAGAAAAGAAGAAAAAGAAAAAAAAAGAGAGAATCACTTCACAAATAAAGTCTTTCAAAGATATCCAATAGTTAGACACTCCATAACAAGGGGTTGCATAAAATAGTAATTTTTAAAAAATAAATATCCACATCTACCCGCCAACACCACAGCCAGAATCTTTTTTCAATGAATGCAGTCGAATAATTTCCCAACATCCACAGATTCCACTTCTGTTTTGCTTCTTGTTGTTTTTTCTCCTTCCTGTTATTTCCACACAAACTGAAAGACACAAAGGGAATTGTGGTACCTTAAAAACAGCAATGCCGCACATTTAATACAAAACTAAGTAGCGTCCGGTGACATCCCGGACATTCATATCTACTCCAACAGCCCTACGTACAAAAGGAAAACAAATTTGAAAAAAAAAAGAGGACTTATTCATCTATTACCCTGCTGTAAGCTTGAATAATGAGAACGGCTACAAAACAATTTCATGCCAATGTGTAGCACATGGATGATGCCGAGCTCGCTGCTAAACATCAATGCTTCTATTCTAATACTGGTCCCTTCCTTTGCTGTCCTGGAGGCAAAAAAAGCCAGCATTCTCTTCATACAGTACATCACTTTACTCAGAATTACTTCAGGCATGTGCCGACTGCCTTACAAATTCATCTTTAAGAATTTTACATCCCTAAGAAGCATATACCTGCTACTACTATCTCGATGACTAACTCTGCATATAAAGTGTTGTTGTTGTTGTTGTGTGCCCTGTAAAAAGACAGACAAACAAACAAATAAAACCAAACCAGTATTAACACAACATTGCATTTTCAACTACAACGTTTGGGTCCAACACACAAAAAAATTAGTACTGTTTAAGCATATGGTATGTAAACAGAATGAGAACAAAAATCTTTAAAAAAAAAATACAAAACTACAAATGAAAGTAAAACACAATAACAGCTGAGGAAACAAAAGTTAAACTATGAAAAAAACAAAAACAAATTTGACGCAAAGCTTAAAATCAGGTTTTAACTATGCACATTCTTCACAAGGAGAAAGCAGAACTTTCATCCAATCTGCCTTCAGCGTTACTATCTACCCCCATTACTTTCATACTGATCCTTAACCCCCAAGATTCCTACAGTAAGAAACAACAAACAACAAGATTAACTACAAATTGCACTATTTCAAATAACGTCCACTTCGTATATATGATATTGATGACTCGTCTATACAAAGTACTGATGCACGCCAGGGTGTCAAAACATCGATCACGAGTCATTTCTGTACTTTAAAGAAAAGAAAAAAAATCCTGAACTGATCCCCAGAGTTTTTCCGGTGCTTCCATGATCAGACATCCACCACGATCTGTCTCATACCGGGAAGTGACGCTCATCTCACACGCGGATGGGAGCCCTGGCCAATGGAGAGCAGAAAACCGACAAGTAGAGCAGCTCCGACGAATCTCTACGGAGCTTTTACCGACAGGCTGCAAGAATCAGACTCTGGGGTATTAGCAGGTTACCGACTCCAGTTGAAAATCACCCAAGCACAACTCAGGGGTACCTAATTTGCAGACATGTATCGATGAACTCTAAAAGACTCACATTTAAATTGACAATGAAGAGCCTACTCTCAATATTTCCACGAGTTCCATGCATAGTCACATTCACTGACTGTGATTTCCTCTGAACTTTCTTTCATGCTGAAGTAGGCGTCACATCTACATGAAGTTTATTGACCTTTGCCCTCCACAGTTTCACAGAACACGTATGCTAGTCCCATTCATCACAGAGCTAATTTCAAGTCACATATTCTCAGTCACACATATCTATATCCCAAAGCATTGTGACCACAATATCTCCATACAGCTGTACATTGACATTCCTACCAGATATGATTTCAGTGAATTCTTTCTAGTGTTTTGTACTTCCATTGTTTCCAACCACACCTTGATTTTCACACACCCTTTGGTTGGACTTTTAACAGACCCTTGATATGGACATCCTAAAATGCCTATACGAGATCACATTTTTTTTTTTTGGTACCACACTACTGATGTACATACATAAACCGTTGTCCATAATAAGCCATTCAAGATGGGCTACGGAAACATTGTGGGAGTTCCCTCTGTCGTGTGACGTCATCGCATCAACAGCGACTGCGACAGCGACTGCGTACCCTTTGTTTGGCTGCGACCACACTGCCCCCTTGGTTGATGCAATGCCACTTCTGTTGGCCATTGCCCCGAAGGAGTGGACGGCTGTCTGACCGACAAACATGTGTACCTCTGATGGGCTGACCAAATGCGGCCGTCGCGGAAAAACGGTGGGTTTCGTTTCTGACGCTACATAATGTCCATAGGGTCTCCAGTAATAACACCACTTCACTAGCGTGGTCTTACTTTCTTTCTGTTCTGTGATCGTTTTTGTTTTTGTTTGTTTCATCATTCCAGGTGACACTTACTAGATGCTAGTACTAGATGTGCACATTGCTCTTTGCCTCTGCTCAGCAGAGAAACTTGTATGGCTTCCCTCCGCCGACTGGTCTCTACCGAGAAGCCACAGATGCATCCTCATTAGCTGGCTAGATGCTGTGAATCCAACCCTTGTGTGACAGTCTTGACAAACAGCGCATCCAGAGATGGCCTCCAACATCCTGGCAATGTCCGGGGAAGTCGTCCTTCACAGTAGTCAGGCGTTTTTGGAATGGACAGCCCAAACTGTGTAGCACAAAGACTTGCACACATTATTAGCCTTTTGTACAATCGTTGTTCAGCGTGGTGTGTGACTAGCAAAGGGGGGAGCCATACAGGGGGAAAAAAAGATCATTAAAAGCTACGATGTATGATTTACAGCCTGAAATGAAACAATTTAGGAGTATCTTGCACATAGTTTGGGCCTCATTCGGCAGAGACTGTACACTCCTGCCTCCCGACGGTCTGCGTTAAACTCCGATGGTTGTCGGTTCAAAGTGACATCATCTGGGCATGGTAGATTTTCTGATTTTCTTTTCCTTTCCTTTTTTTCCACGCTGTGCAAAGGAACACAGGTCAACTTTTGGTCAGTGAGTTGTCCATGATTTGCAGCGGAGACTTGAGCTGGGCGTGACACGTTCCGCACACGCGCACGGGACGATTGATTTTCAGCCGTGGAATGTCGGACTCAAACCGGCTGCACCTACAGACAGAGAGGGTGATATGAATGATGTGGTACTAGATAAAGACATGGCAGTCTTTTGTTCATGTTTTCATTTAAAAAAAACGTCAGTGAAATGGGTGAAATCAGAGATATTCAAGACAGTAAAGCACAAGCTTACTGTTTGCTATATCAGGGGCTGTGGAATTTGTTTATTTTTTCTTACGGCGGGGGGCTGCGGGTCATTAGTACCTTACCCCCTACACTACAAATCTAAATTGATGTCAAACTAAGCCATCCAAACAACTTGTACAGTAAAGTGTACAACTGACTGCTCCCCTAAAAGGTCACATTTCCCTTCTGCAAATGCTACAAAATTTTGCATGATTGAAGAGTAATGTCTCCTAAAATTGTGGATGAAATCTTACAGTAAATCACAGTCTCTGAGTTTTTAAGAGAGAAATGCAAAACTAGCCCTATGTCACTGAAGAACACACTCCCCTTCAGTACCTAGAGTAACAGTTACAATTTTTTTCGGGGTCTGAATAAATTTACTGGAAATCTATAGTATTGTTTCCCTTGCTTCTACATTTTGTAGTTCTGTTAATTTGAGGAAAGGTCTGAATTACTATGTGTACCAACCTATGCAATATACCAGTTTATGAAAGGAATCTAATTTTTCAGGGTTGCAAAAGGGACACAAAAACTCAAAGTGAGTAAAGCTTGACATTTCCACAAACCTACGCTTAAGGCCAAGTAAAAAAAGAAAGTAGTTTCTCGTCCGGGTTTTTTGAGCAAGGCGATGAGGGAGGTCCTTACTATTTGATATCTTACTATTTTTTTCGAGGATTGTCAAAATGAAAATAACTAAATGTGTTTCTCGTGAGGTGATTCTGAGAAAGGTAACAAGAGGGCTTTACTATTTTCTATATCCAATTAATGAAAATAAATGAAATATCACTCTGGTAGCTGTGTTATGAGAGACCAGGTCCCAAGTGTATGTCTTGTCTGCACTCTGTGCATTTTCAAACAAATAGATACAATGTATATGTACCATACTTGAAACGAAACTTCATGCATGCAGAAATACATTTGCTTTTTCTTTCCACCACAGATGTCGAGGGAAAATGACCATCTTAATACTGGTGTTTAGTGTTGTAATGGCATTTCTGATACCAGTGTACTTGCAATTCTGATGTATTGTGCTATTAATTGAAACAGGTATAAAACGTGCATGTCTTTCAACAAATGTACGACTGAAATTAATTCCATGATATTCAAAACACTGCTTTATTTATCATTTGTGTTTGTGACTTTTTGACTCCACACAGCTGGTATGTATCTGCATTTCTTCATAGTACAATTGTAGCACATTCAACTGGAAACTGGTTTGTACAATTGCAGATGGATGTCAAAATGATACTGATATGGCATTATAACATTAAACATTTAAAGATGTTTCTTCATGTTCTCAAAAGACATTTGATAATCACTCATCATTTGGATGATTAATGATTGTATACCAAAACTACATATGTAGTAAAACATGTACCTGTGCTGGTAAGTCACATTCTCCCTTCATTTCTCCCATGGCCATCATTACAGTGCTACCAAGAAGCAGCAGTGATATAAACAGCAAAATACAACGTGTCATGACAATTTCAGTTCACGCTCATCAAAACTGCTTACTGTGTATTACTTTTCAAAGTTTTGGCTATCAACATTCGTTCGTAAGTGTATTTTGTTTGTTCGTTTGTTTTGTGTGTTTTTCCCTCGTGAAAGACGTAATGATTTCTTCGTATCGAACGTAAACTGCATGTTTACCGTAAACAAGCCATTCAGCTCAGCTCAGCTATGGCGCATTCGATTCATCGAACTTGCAGTAACCTCTTATAGGCAGGAGCACATGGCGCATTCCTTTAAACTTGAAAGTGAAGCCACGTGTTTGCACATCGGCGCTTCCACACACAGCGCGGCATTTTGCGATCATCATTATAGCAGACTTTCCGATTCCAGTCAGGGGAAAAGGAATTGGAATACTTCGGAAAATACTGATGTTTAAAATCCAATAAAATGAAAAAAGCCTGAAAACAACGCATGATTATGTTTTCATAGTAAACGATAATTGGAAACACGGAACAGAGTATTGCATCCGCTCACAAAGAAGCTCTCTTGAGAAGATGAAAGCATTCCACGTCCACTGCTAGATAGTGGAAGCTTCCATAATCAGCCCAGCAAGTTTTTGGAGGTACATTCTTGCACTTGTACACATTCATCGCGAGAAAGCAATCAATCAACGCTGAACATTGCGTAGTTTGGCATCTTTATCGTGCTGGTGACAAGCTCGATGCTTCGGCATGTGTGATAACCTTATGTTTAGAGCCTGTAGGCCTCATAAGTCGACGAGTTTAATTCAAAATAGCAAAAAGAGGGAGATTGAAAAAATGAGAATTCTGGTAGGAAAATACGAATTTTGGGGCTGCTGAGTACTAATTTGTGCTTCCAAAGGTTGGCAGCTCTGGTATTTAAAGTTGTTCGCTGTGTACACGTTCGCTGTGTACACGTGCGCTTGAGATCGGTTCTCTCCATCACTGCACTCCACGATTTTTTTTTTTCCAAGCTCCAGAACGCGCGCATGCTATGCTGGCTGGCTGGTCTCCTCTATCATATGGTTACATTGCGCAATCAATCTAGCAGCACATGAAGCGGGCAGCGAGCAACAGCACGAGAAAAATGTACAAAAGGTGCTCAACGTCCTGTCCACATCACGACGTACCGAGTGCACTGTACATCACAGCCCAGGCCGCGCCCGCCCGCCCGCGCCCATCCAACTACATTTCAACTGCTTTGTGGGTCATTCCTTCTTGTCGAGCTCGCAGTGTGAAATGCATGCGTTATTACATACGCACTACAGAAGCTACAGCTGTACTACAGCTAAGTAGAGGACGCAAGACGTAATTAGAAATGAGACATCACGATTGGTAGGTGAATTGTCGATTTTTTTTTTTCGGCGGCCGAAAAAATAGTAAAATATCAAAAAAAGTTGATGCGGCAACTGAAAATCGATGCGGGCGGGGAGCGGGCTGGGACGAGAATTATGAATTTCTTGGTATTTTGAGCGCCATTTTGAAAATAGTAAATAGTAAAAAAATCGATGCGGCGGCCAAAATCGATGCGCGCGAGGACGAGAAACTGGTTTCTTTTTTTACTTGGCCTAATATACGGTTTAGAGCAGTCTCCCGACATTAAAGAAATTGGACAAGTTTTTAAATTCTGGAAAAAACAACAACAAAAAAATGACTGCTGGAAGATGAAACAATATGGTCACCTCTGGCAGAAGAGCTTTCCACAGTTTCGACAATGGTGGCGCCTCTCTGAGAATGTGAACTTGGTGTTGCAGGATGCGCAACTGTCCCCGCTCTCGTCCTTCACCCAGTGGTCAGCGATGGCCCGACCCGGCTGGTCAACCACTGACCACGAGAAGACGCGTCCGCGGTCATCGCCCACAAACACTTTCATGTGGTCCCTGCAAGTTGGTGGAAAATTTTGATAAAAAGAAACAACAGGTTTAATAGAGCATCCCCAAATCATTGAACTTAGACCTCCTAAAATTTGAAGTTCACTGTCATACAAGCAAACTTCTCACATGCTCTCACTTGAAGAATCTAAAGTACATGTATAATCACTTCTTAGTATTTTCTATTAATCTCTCTCACTGACATGACTGCTAATCAATGCATTTTCTTTTTCCATTTCCTTTAATAGAAAGCACAAAGGCAGATACAAACTAACAAAAATGCAGCAGGAAAGCAGGTTATTGCATTCTATTGAAGGAAAACTAAAATACTTTAATATTTTTGTAGACCTCATAGTGCACATGCTTACAATGTCATTCTTATACAGTCACTGTTCTGATGTCCACAAAGCATTAATAATGCTACTCTGTCGACTAAAATTGGATATGCGCAACCTTGAGTAATACTCACGGTTGCAGAAGCAGCCGTACAACATATTCCATCACTGCGCCACAGAAAAGGAATTAAATGGTCTTCTTTAAGTCTTATTCTGCGATAAGTGATAACACTCCATCCTAAAATGATGCAAACATGGATATCTGCAGAATGCCAACTGCAGTGAAACGGTCATCCCCTACGCCAAAATCATCACCAACCATCTGTCGCCAATTGCTTCCCGTGCAGTGCCTGCCTAGATTTTGTGCAAAGCCCCGCCCTAAACCACCCTGAATTGACTGAACATGACAGAAGATGAAGAGTACAGCAGGCTCTCACCTTGAAATTGCCACTGCAGTCACGGCGGCAGGCTGTGAGTTGTCCTTCCGTTCAAACGCAGTGTGCATCGTCAGCTTGCTGCGGAACACCAGCTGGCGCTGCCACTTAAAGCCTATTAATACATTCAGAAAGAAACTCGACATCATTTCAAGTTCTTTTGTCATTCATAAAGAAAGTCTATCATTACAATTCTTCTCGTGGCAACAAGCACAAGGCTTTTTCAATAATGGCGTTCATTTCAACAGATCAAAATCCATCCTCTCGATCTACATGACATTGTATTTCGCCATCAACTTTATCCTTTATCACGTGAGGAAAATGTGCAAATATCTGATTACCATCAGTAGTCATATTCATTTGCCACAAAGTTTTAAAGGAACCGTCACAAGTACATGGACAAGTCCACTTTTGTCCTTATCATGAAAACACACATGAAATATGAAACACACTGTCAGACATATGAAGATAGATTCAATTGACCAGTTTTGTACAGGAATTTATCACTTATGCTAAAGAAATGGGCTTCATTTGGAAAACACAAAATGTGAATAATATTGATTGAGCTACAGTGTAAACATGTAGACTTATCATTGAACCCAACAAGCAAATTCGATCAAGTATATATCGGTCAAAACATACAGAGCAAGATAGAGATTAACCTGGTTATTGCAAGCAATATCATCCCTTGTAAAGTTCTGGCAAGAGGATCATAAAAACACACATCCTTACATTCATTCCCAAACAGAGAGAGGTTCTTCCATGTGAGATACACTTCACTGACAGCATCTGCCATAAACTTGGACGACTTTCTCTATTAAGACGATTACTGTTTTTAATTTGACAATTAATACACATATGTACAGAATGGACGGAGGGAAGTGGTCAGTTAAGTAGAGAGGGGAGCTGCCCACCTGGCTTGAGTTTGTTCCTGTGAGCCGCTGACCGCTCCTCCTTCACCTGCTCCTCCTCCTGAAAGTCCCTCAGGTCATTCTCTGTCACCAGGATGTAGTCCTTGGAAGGGCTGCGGGCGGCGTGGCTGTCGCTGCTGTCCAACAAGTCCTCTCCCCCGTTGGAAACGGTCGGCGTGCTCCCGATGCTGCTGATGCTGAGGGTGTCCCCGTTGCCTTGCTTGGCCGGCGCATCCTCGGTCGTCGGGTCCTCGCCTTTCTCCGCCCGTTCCCTGTTCTCCGCGTGGTGGTGGTGCTGCCCGTTCCTGCTCTGACTCTCCGCCCCCTGCTTCACGCCATCGACAATGTTGCCCAGCGACCCCATCTTCTCCATCTTCTTCTTGCGGGGCGGGGCGACGGGCAGCGACGCGGGCGGCTTGAGGCGCTGCGACGGGCTGCCCCCCTCCTTCTCGTCCCGGTCCTCGCGGATGATGACCGGCGAGCTGCGGCCGCTAGACAGGTTGCTGTTGACCGACAGAGTGTCCTTGAGGTCCTCGGACAGGGAGTCTGCCATGGACTTGTCTCGGCGAGGGGTGGAGATACCGCTTCCCCCCATGCTCTCCACGCTCTGACTGTCCTCCTCCGAGGGACTCTCCTCTGACTGGTCAACCTGCTCCATAGTTTTCTCTTTGGAGTCCAGCATGGTAGCCTGCAGCGTGCCGCAGTTGCTGCTCTTGGAGTTGGAGATATCCGGAACTTGGACATATTCTACGCTCCACATCTGGCAGTGAGAGAACGGAAAAAGCAAAATTCTCACGATACGCTCAAATTGAGTAGGATCATGACAGGGCAGCACTGAGCAACACATTAAAGCACTGAAGTATGACATCTTTGATTGAAGGCACATGCACACTCTCATTACAAAGTAAAGTGTTCCAGCACAGATGAAAAGTAACTTTGCTCCCAAAATTCCCACTTTCGTCAACCGTTCCTGCTATCACACCGCATCACAGATTAAGAGCGGCCCCAACTTATCCAGTATAAGTGGGAATGATCCAATAAAGCTCAGGCTATCAATGTAGCCTGACAGCTGATGACCCCTTGAAGGTACAATTTGTAAAGACTGGTCAACCCACCGCATAAAACCAAAGCCTTATACATGTAGCTGCATACTCACCCTCACCACACCGTCACTGGACCCTGTTATGACAACATTTTGCGTGTCCCACTCCACCAGCTGAAAAGGAAACAAAGTGCAGAGAGATGATATCAAAGAGACTTATTTCTTCCACAGGGCTGCCAACATTCACCAATCGAATCAGGGAGATCTTTGCATGTTACATGCATCTCAATAGGCCAAAATAATTCCCACATTCTTAAAGGACATCTTCATATTCTCTTGTCAGGACATGAAAAGATATTATAAAAAGTTTCAGGGAGGCTCCTGTTAAATCCTGGAAATTTGCCAGCTCAGCTTCCATACATTTCAAATGCATATCAAATGTGTGTTTTTTTTTTGTTTTTTTTTGTTGTTTTTTTTTGATAACATGAAAAGAAATACTGTGTATGGTATCTAATGACCAGGGCATGCGGCGCATCTTTACATGAGTGCAACGCAGGCTGAATCTAAGACTAGTGACTTGACTTTTCTACAGTCAATCAAATGTCTCTCAAATTGTCTAGAATGTGAAGATGAATAACCGTTCAGCCCTGACATTGAAACCCAACTGTGTAAATGCTAGCAATTACACTATTACTGAATCATCAGACATTTAAAAAACATGTACACTTCATACCCTAGCCCAGATTACAAAGCTAAACTTGACCTTTCACCTGGAAAACTTGTCTCCCTAATGAATAATCATGTACATTGTAGCAAATGTTCACCTCTGACATGGCGCAGCACAGAATCTGCTGCTCCCTCCCCGTGGATGTGTTCACACTGGCGATCATGTCGCCGTTGATGCTCCACACATACAGGTACACTCCAGCACAGATGGCGATGTCTCCCTACATACAGACAGGGGAGCAAAGCGTTCACACAACTTGATCATTCACAATTTGAGTGGTCACTTCGAAACTGTGAAACATGGGGCTCTATGCAAAATGATTTCACACAAGCAAGTGCTAATAATGCAGTCTATATTTGCATTCTTTACAACATCTTGGATTTTCAGTATCACATTTCATCAGTTGCCACAACATAAAAATAAAGAACACAAGTTGATAAACTTTTTCCACCAGCAAACTTTCAAGAGATACAAGTGTACAAATAGTAGGGAAGTGTAAACCTATGGCCTCTTTACAATATTACTCTCTCACATTATGATGAACACATACGCTCATGTTAAACGAGCTGAGTCCTTGTTAAATTGTACAATTTCAGCACATTTACGATATTTGCCATATATTTCTCGGGGTTTCTATTTTTGCGAATTTCGCAAGTGGGATGCTTTTAGCGAATATAAGAACATCAAAAGTATCAACTCTGATCCAACACATGTAAGATTAATCTTCACATTTATGAACTACAGGATTTATCTTATACATATATTTATCCTGTACACACTTACATGTACGAGTATGCAAAACACAGAACACGGACAAGGAGTGATATAATGCTCTATTTCCCAATCGTGAATTTAACCTGTCTGCGAAATTGTCAGGAAGTCCCAATTCGCGAAACATCAGTGGCAACATTTGAGTTGCTATGGGTGTATACTGTAGTTGGCGCAAGATACAGACCTGCGCTCTTTTGGAATCAAATGAAAATGATAATCAACAGATCTTACCGACAGTTCGTTGATGCAGACTGCCGTGACTGGCGACCCCAGCGCCCTCATCTGGCGCACGTAGGTCAGACGAATCAGATCCCACATCAGGCAGGACTGATCACGTGACCCGCTGACGATGATGTTGTACGACGTCGAGGCAGCCAGACATGTCACGGCATCAGTGTGTCCATACAAAGCCTAGTCAAGAGAAACAAAGGGATGTAATAATAAGTTTCTTGGGTTTTAAGTTTTTGTTTCCAACCACAGCCAATCAGAGAGTAGAAATGTAAATTTAGTCTTTATATTTATCTCCATGGCTTTTCACACAGGAAGCGAGAGAGTTGATCTCCTACTGATTGTAATTCCCTCTGACAAGAAAGATGCTCGTTGTAGCAAAACACAACATAGCAAGCACTGTCCCTTGCCGAATCTCTTGTGTCAGATTTTTTTTTTTTTTTTTTTTGAAGGGTAGAAACTACTGAATGACCTAACCTCTTTAGCAACTCTACTCCCAAAACAGCAAATATTTCCTTTCAATCATTTTTCCCTCTAATTCCAAGCAGGATGAAAACAGATCACCCTTTTTATGGCCGAAACATCGAGTCATTATTTTCACAGCTCATTCCACAGACCTTTCATGAATTCCTACCAATTTTCTTCCATGACAGTATATCAATATAAATCTATTTTAGGAGTCTGATAATCCACCAGCGCTGTGAGAATGCCATAGTCCCAGAGGGAAGACGAATGCCATATGAACACGAAATAGGCAGATTTACGGATACCAGATTCTTCAGTAGCTAGTATCTAGACACATGCCCTACATCTGCGAAGCAAAACATAGACAAGGGATTACCCATGTTGACGATGTTCACGCATAATACAAGTAGATTTCTGAAACACAATACATTTGTACATCAAGTCCTTTGGCAGGTGTGAGCATGAAGTAGGACAAGAATTACAAGTCCAGGGTCCCTACTCTCATCAGTGGTCCAGTCCATCTGTAACCTAAAACTCACCTGCTTGAGGGTCAGCTGCTTGGACCTCTCTTTGCCTGTCTCAAGCTGCCAGACGTTGACCACCTGGAAGGAGACACACACAGCGGAACAACTTTAGAATCAGAACCCACTTTAAGTAATTACTCATGGGAAAACAATAGGTTTGTATAACTGTCTTCACATTGAGTCAAGCAAAATCATCTTTGAATACAAGCTCTTTCTATGCAACAAATCTATTTATTTTTCCCCACAATTTTAAGTGCCTCAACACAAATGAAAGCACTACACACTCCAAGGAGTTTCGGATCTCTCTGATAAGGGAAATGTAGACATTCCTGTCATCGCAGGCTTTGACAAAGACACGTGCAGTAGAACCGCTTTTCCTTTCGTAGGACTATTTTACATTACTTCTTCAACATGTCAACAAGGTATTCGATGACATAACATCTCTTCAAATTCATTATCTATAGCAGAACACTAATTGACCCTCCCTCTTATAAACACAGTTAACTCATTACGAGATATTTGTGGTGTATGAAGTCACAGAAATTAAAATGCATATGACCAAGAGTGTACATATACAGGAAATGAATTAAAAACCTTCAGGAACATACATAATGCAGAGAAATTCAAACCCCTTTTCAGCTTACAATAATAATTCCCCATACTACTGCTCTTACTACTGCTTAATTCCTAATATTACTGTTTTCAGACTGGACAGTTAGACGAAACAACTTACAAAACATGACCACATATTAAACTTATTGGACAGAAACTCATCGTGGCTCTCCAGACTTACCGTGCTGGTGCCTCCCGTGATGAGGGTTTTGCTGTTTGGGCAGACAGCGCAGAGAACCTCGCCGCAACCGTTGCCCTCGGCGACCGTCACGGCCTTGTCAGAGTCGTAGCTGCCGATGCGCAGGCTGAAGTCGGCGTAGCCAAAGGCCAGGTAGCGGTTGTTGGCTGGCGGGATCAGAGTCTTGTTCTGCTCCACGGCAAGGATGGATTTGTCAAGCTGTCGGATCTGCCCAACGGGCCCCTTCAGCTCTGAGGTTGCCAAAATGGAAACAAAGAAGTAAATATTGAAAGTGCGAATTTTTCCTCCTATACAATTGAATCCCCTTTGTAATAGTGCAGTTTCTTTGACTTTGCTAGTACCTTTGATACTGATAATATTCTTTCACCTGATTGAATCCATGTATGACAGGAATGTCACTTTTACAAACTAGCAGATGCAGGGGAGGGGGGAACTCTCTTAACCTGTTGAGGATGTACTGATTTTGCTTTAACACACATTTCCCATGGACACCTGCCTCAGTATTCTCGGGATTTATCTTCAACGGGTTAAGAATGTTTTCATAAACCGCTATTCTTGCTTGTGAAACAGCCAAATCAGTGAGCAGAATCACAGGTACTTTTATTTCAGGGGTAGCTGAACGAAACCAATATCTCCCCAGCATACAGGAGGAACAAAAAAAGGCAATTTTACCCCCCTCCCAACAGACAGCTACAGATAAAGATGATGTGTACAGAACTAAGAATCCCCCCCTCCCCCAAGCTACACCAACACTGGCAGACCTCCCAACTTTTCTGACAGAAAAACAGGGATGATTTGGCTCAAAAATAGGAATCAAAGAACAGTAAGAGTTCCCACAGGAGTGTGTTGTAAAATCATCAAGAAAAAATGGGAAACTCCTATTGAAACAAGAACTGGGAATGGTCAAAATTTCAGATTCTTTCCTCCAAATTCAGAATGGTTGGGAGGTCTGCACTGGGACCCGTGACCCAGCCAACTCACCTTTGAGGGGTTGCAGAGAGGGGCGGAGTGTGTCGAGGTTGTGGAAGAACAGTCTTGAGATGGGGATGGAGTTGCCCGAGTTGTCTCCTATCCTGTTGCTGACCCTCTTCTGGAGGTGAGGCTTCTTGAAGAGCTGGAGGGGTGGGGGAGGATTTGACATCAATCAAAAAGAGTTTGTTTAAATGTGAGTGGGTGTGCTATTAAACATCAAAGATGCACAAGGCACAAAGAGAGAGTGCAGAGAAGGGAGAAGTAATGAAGATAATACAGCAGGTGAACAATGAGAAGACATAGAAGGGAGAGATATAAAGTGAAAGTGATAATAGTGAAAGAAACAGATAAACGGATGGACACAAAATGTACATCTTATTGTACTGAATGCCATGACAAAAAAAAAACCACCTTACTCAATGGAAAAATTCACACAAACATGAACAAGAAACAGAAGTAATGTGTGTATGCCATATATTTAACAAGCCAAATTTTTTATGTTTCAGGACTTCCAGACAATTATGCAAATGGGAAAATTGCTATTGTGGCGATCAAGACTTAGGCTTACTACTAGTGGTAAACTGTATTATCATGCACCTTGTTCATGTAACCGCACCCTAACCCCCCACACCCATCTAGTCGGTCTCATTTACCTGTTTGGGGACCTGCCCAAAGTTATTGATGACTCCGATGAAGGCGTTCTTCTTCAGCGGGTCGTCGATGCTGTAGATGTCGACGTTGCCTTCGTAGAAGAGGTAGTGGAAGACGTTGTGCGCATCCTCGGCGTCCTTGCCCTGCTGCTTGTAGCCGAAGATGAGGTCGATCCACTCATGGAGGTGGGCGCTCACGTAGTCGCACTCCAGCGCCTGTCAGACAAGATAGCACAGACATCATTTTCAAAAAGGAAACCAATCCAAATATAATAGTAAGCAGCAGCATTAGTGCAACAAATCAGCAAAGTTTGAGGAAAATCAGATGATGGATTAAAAAATTATGGATCTTCAAAGTTTTGATGCCATCATCACTGGATAAAAAGATGACTACAGTTCATGACAAGATGTACGCACAATATGAAAGAAAATATAAAGAAAATTCATCATATTTCACTTTTCTAGCATAATGAAAGAGCACTTGACTCACCTCTTTCACAAAGCACAGGGAATAATATCACCCTTATCATACGTCAGTAACAAATTGATGGAATGTGTACTTTTCATGAAAAATGAAATTTTCTGGAATTCTTCTTATATACTGTGCATGTATCACCATCATTATCATCACTATCATCATTATCCTACATCCCCAATCACATCCGTTTCCACGACAACTGTCTCGTCTTTAACATCACCAGCACGAGAGCTCCCTCTCTAAAGCTTCACATTTTCCGTATAAAGCTTGGGGGGTGACTGACCTCTCTGTGCATGCGGATGAACTCCTTAGGGTCCCCCTTGGCCCACGGAGGGAGTACGATGTCGGACAACTCTATCCCACTCTGCTTGACACCTGCGATGAATCGAGGCATAAAAACAAGAGAAAAACAATAAATTTAATGACTGTATAAAAAAGTTTTATAATTCTGTATATTGTGCAGAATTTGATAGTTCATTCAACACAGGAGAAAAATCCCAATCTGTTGGTGCTGCTATATTTTTTTTTCAAAGTTATCATCTGATAAGTGTTCACGTAAACAACAGCCACTCCAACAGATGATGAAGCAGTAAGTTACTTATCTTTTCTGACTAACTCATCAAGTCCCATAAATTGTACCTCTGTGGTTTGGTACCACACCTATTTACACTGCATTATCGGTTTCATCATTCACTGTTAGTATTTCATAAGGTACAGTATTAAGAAAAACAAACAAATGAACAAACAATCTTTCATTTAAGCCCTTCACAGTCAATACAATTTTTTGCTTCCACTGCAGAATTTTCAACAAAACCCCCCCAAAAAAAACCATCCTCAATTTTTGAATTCACAATTAATTCTTGAAATGGGCAACACATCTTACAACATCAAGTTTCCTGCCTCTTTCTCTTTCTCTCAAAATTTTCTGTAAAATTTCTTTTCAATTTTGTGCAAATCAAATAAATGAAACCAATTTTATCAATTCTTTCTCAAATACCCAGATATGCAATGACTTTCAGAGTTGCCCATTCTAAGATGACACAATGATAATTCTTGAGGCAAAATTTTCACAGGATTTCATGGGTTGACAAACACTCAACCTGTCCCTTGTCAATTCATTCTAATATTTGTATTAGTATATCAAAAGGGCATCCCTGTCCACCAAGTTGATGAACACCGATACAATGATCTACACTTTCAAAGCCAAAAATTGATTGCAGTTTCAGAGAAAATGTGTGCCGGTGCACATGCTTCAGACAATATGCAGCACCATCAACTTCTCAGACATAATCTAGACCGAATTCAATTTCAATGGTATTTTCAAATTAGGGTTGTAAGAGGGTCGAAAATGTGGCCGTGTGACGGGAAAGATTTGGGATAAATAGTGTGCAAGGCACTGCAACTGATAGTGATTTGATTTTCTGCATCATGATCAAAGATGCTCAACTAGTATTTGGGGTAGGATCAGAAATAAGCATGCACACAATGAATGACAGCATGAATCACATCTAACCTGGACTTACGTCTTGCATCGTGTATCATTTGAAAAATAAGAGTTTAACTACGTTTCTCACTCACCGAGATCGAAGTGATTATGGTTGGTGAGAAACTCGGGGAGGTAGAAGAACTCGGGGATCAGCTCCTTGACGTCAGCCGTGTTGTGCTTGGAGGCAGACAACCAGCTGTCCTTGATGCTGTGGAACATGCGATCCGCCAGATCAAAATGGCCGCCCTATAAAGTGGCAGGGGGATGATGACAAGCAGTCAGGAGAAGAGTAACGGTAATTCAGCAGACGCATGAATCAGTCCACTCCAGCTATCAAACCCAGTATTCCAAGAAATGTTACTTCCCATGGGTTAATGCATGACATCATTAGTTCCAAGACAAATGGGTTGAATTATTTTTGTATGGAAAGCCACCTAGGACAGTTACAATAAAACCAAGAATTACTATAGAACAAATCAAACAGTGGGACATACAAGGTTGCTTTCTTCATCTAAGTTCATCCCATTTTCTATTTTACTACATCATTCAGCAGCTACAGGATGAAGAGTCTCATTTCCTTGAAATATAATTCATCATGGGGGGGGGGGGGGGAGAACTATAACTGTTAACTGACTGCTGTTACACATTCCTGATAAGTAGTGTTCTCTGATGCAATAGAAGGCCCTTTTCTAGTCGGCAAGTGTACGGTACTGTATTTAAATTAATGGATTCTTGTCTCAAGTTGCTTTTGTATTGCAAATTGATTAACAAGTTGCACTTCACTTATGTAAATAAGCACCAATTATTTGGTGTATCTAATACTGGTAAAACACTGAATAATTGGACAAGCCTATTTTAAAAGTAAATTCATGACATGAATTCTGCTGTGTGTTATTTTTCACATACATGATCATTAACTGCTGGTGCTGTATATGTGGCTTACCTGTAATCTGAGGAAATGCTGGGTGAAGGGTTCCATTCGGATGAGATACGAGGCGACGATCATGGCCGAGGAGTAGTGGGTACTGTAGTAACACGGGGGCGTGTCATCTGCAAAACAAAACATTCAGAGAAAAGCATGCACACGCAAGTTTTAGAGTTAACATTTCAAAGAGATAAGTGCCCATACGTATGATACTTTCTTTCCCCTTAAATTGCATCCCAAATGTCCTGTATAAGCATTATAACCCATTGTGGATGTGGAAGCCATTTACACAAGTTTTACACCAAAATGTGATATTTTTTTTCCCACTGCACCTGCAGGGGAAGTCATATTGGCACAAAATGTCCACGTACCGCTTACAAACTTTTCATCTACGAAAAACGATAGCACTTTTTTTTTAAAGATCCAATCACGACCATTTCCACATACAAACGTAGTTTGTTCGTTTGTTTTGTTTGTTTGGTGGTTTTTTTGGGGGGGTGGGGGGGGGAGATCATGACTTTACCATAAGATAACTAGAAGCAAGAACTGTGCCCTTTCTCGCGGCAAACTAGTTACAATATTTAGCCATTTCATAATCTGGAAAATTTCACTCAATAATAAGTATTAAACTTTAGAATTTCATACTATACCAGGGAAAACAAGTAACATCTTCATCATGACCAAAGAAATTTTCTGCATTGTCAATTTGTCAGAGAGGGGATGAATTACAAAATGTCAGATCAGACAATACCACATTATCACTGACAGTGTCAAGTTTTGACATTCCAGACCCCCCCCCCCTTCCAAAAAGGTCACATTTTCATTTTTATAACATACAAAGTCTATCTGCATTATGTTTGTTTGATGGCCTTCTCAGCTAAAGGAGTGATTTTCATAGGGGTCCACATAAACACAAACAAACGATGTTGTACAATGTAAAGGAAATCAGATTTAACGGACAAGGGATACAACAAAAAAAGCATTGGATGACATCACATTGTTCATATCTTATCCTTCATAATGTATTAGATCTCCCCAAATGCAAGTGTTTTCACAATGGGACACATGGTGCTCAAACACATATTCTTCGATGAAAATAATGAATGTCCATAAGGATTATTCTTTAAAAAAAGGAGAACCTGTACCAGTCTTCCGTGTAAAACGAAAATAAGGGGAAAAATCTCTCTTACCGCCAAGCACTGATTCAAGACAAAACATAAAACATTCACTCATGATTCATGCTTCATTTGTGACTGTAAGATTTCTTTTGCATTTTTTTTATTCTTCAGAATCACCCCATTAAAACGTATTGCTGTCAGTCTTGGCCTACTTTTCTAACAGAGCCACACATGCTGCATCACATTGCAATTAGTATGTCCTTTGGATCATAAAGAAAATAATTTTAAAAAACTGCATGTAACAGCACAAGTTTGAAACAAAAGAAATGAATAGAGAAAACATGGAAACAGATCAAAAGCTTGCCTCATGCAAACTAAACTTCAGAGAACAATTTCTCAATTACCGGCATCCCCTCCTCCACCATAAGGACAAATATTTCTATTCCATTTTCAGATTCATTAATAAATTTGCATATCATACTTTCCATCTAATTCAGACACAGCATACTGTAAAAGTGGCAATTTCGCGTGCCCAGAAACTAGCGCAAAAACAAAAGCATGCAAATATATTTGGTTGTAATGTGTACCACTGTGTGATGTCTTTATTCCGCAGATCAAAAACACATGAAATTCATCTAACTTTGCAGAGTATGAAAAATTACTTGTGCAAAAATATTCACTTATACAGTACTCAGCTACTATCAAGGACCCGTAGTGTATCTTCGAATTCTAAAAAAACAAGAGACCCGGGGGTCACGCGCTCACCTAAGTATCGCAATTTCACCTTCCATGCATTCTTGCACACTCTTACCTGAGAACATTGGAAATTTAGGTCTGCATATGGATCCCCCCCCCCCAACTCTAGGGTGGGGGGGGGGGGGGTGGGCAGCCCTGGATCTGCAATGAACAAACTTGGAACTTAAGTCATCAATGTACAAACTCATGGTATGAACTTTGCTTTATCATTTCTGGTTCTAGAGTAGAAGATTTTAAATATTCCTTAATGTGAGGGGGGGGGGGGAAGCCCCCTAGGAGCCCCCAAGAGCCCCTCAGGATTTGAACAAATTGAGATCCTATCCCCCTAGGGATGCTACCTACCATGTTTGGTGAAAATCAGACATGGCCATCTCAAAGTGAAGATGAAAATGTACAATTTAGGCCCCATTAGGACCCCTCCCCACCCCCCTCCCCTAGGGTCCCAAGGGGGGCACCCCTGATTCCCCCATGAACAAACTTGAAACTATAGTCATCAATGTACTTATTCATAGTATCAACTAAGCCCTATCACTTCTGGTTCTAGAGAAGAAGATTTTTAAAGAATCCTTAATTTTAGGGTGTTTGGGCCCCCCTGGGATCCCCCAGGTGGGCCATGGTGCCCATTTGAACAAATTGAGATCCTATCCCCCTAGGGATGCTACCTGCCAAGTTTGGTGAAAATCGGTCATGGGGTTCTCAAGAAGAAGATGAAAATGCAAAAATTTTACGCACTACGGACGACAGACGACGCACGACGGACGACGCACGACGCACGACGGAAGACGCACGACGGACGACGCATGAAGAGCGATCACAATAGCTCACTTGAGCCTTCGGCTCAGGTGAGCTAAAAAAAAATCCAAAAGAAAAAAAAAAAGAACGGCTACTTAGATGCTCCTTGCTCTGAAATACATACATTTTGGGGATCTGAGATATTATCTCTGAAGCCATACAAATTGTAAAATTTTGTTCAAACTACAGCATCCTCAGTAACACACTTACAATGTAAGTAATGTATATGTACTGATAATAAATTCTTGAAAAAAACTTGCAAGTTCATAATACAGTGCATATGTGAAATTAGTTTGGAAACAAAACTGGTGGGCTACGCAGAACTGTGTTATATGCAAATGAGTTAAAGCTCATAACACTTATGCTGTGTGGATATTTGGATGTAGAATATCAGTCATTTCATACAACTTTGATGCAATGACATGTTTTGAGTGCCGAAGCACAAGAAGTACAATATATAGCAGTGATTACACAAATGGAAAATACACATAAAAGTCTTAGATTGTACATAAGTTATATTACAGGTATAGCATGACAACATCAACAATGAAATCTATGAGGATACATGGACTGATATGATATGATCTTGTTCCATAAATGATGTTGGTATCATATACATTGTACCTTGTTAGCCCTCATGGCACTGTGAATATACCAGTGAATGAATGAATTTTCTGACGACACAATCTATGCCAATCATGTACAATTTGGCAATAAGGTAGGGGAAAATATACGTTTTCACAGCTAATATCAAAGTGATACTGAAAAAAAAAGACCCAAACAAACCCAAAGATAGAAGCTCATATGGGGGAAGAAATGGTAAATCAGCATTGATGCGTGATTGATGATGAAATCAAACGTGCAGGAGGTACACTGGGTACACCCTACAGTAGGTGTGTATAATTTCACATTTTTCTTCAAGTATCAATACTCACTGATACATTCATGACAGATGGATGCTTAAAATCAAGCAATGTATCTCATGAGACACCAATCACTATCAAGGGTCTACGAGAAGTAAGACTGATGTTCAGAGAAATTGCTTGGAAAATATCTAGACGAGGGTTTTATCCCAAGATTGAATATTCTCATTTACACCAACTTTACACGTAAACAGAGAAAGGATCTGCTATTGGAAAATTGCTTGTTTGGAGTACATGCCTATTTGAATGTAACTATGTACATTGTAATCCCAACCCAGGATAGTTCATTGCAAGATCGCAAAGTAATATGCAACCACGGCTTAATTGTCAAACCACCTACATTTTTTCTATTTTGCATGTGGACACTGAGGAACATTTTTCCTATAAACCTTGTCTGTGTGTTGTTTCCTTCCCTTTACAACAAAACAAAACAAAGCATACAACTTTTGAAATTAACAAGCATTAGCTGAGAAAGCCACTGCATGCACCTCCTCCAGACATGGTTGCAAAAATCTGCTCATTTACTTGGACTTGCCGGCAACAGTCCCACTCACATGATTCTGTGTATACACTGCTAAACACACACACATACACACACACACACACACACACACACACACACAATGAAGGCAGTTTAAACCCAAACAATGCCACAGATCCAAGACAGAGATGGTTGCCAGACACCTGTCAGACGCTCTCTTGACTGATATATGAACAGTTGAATCCTCATAACTTCCTCTTTATCTCTCTGATTTCTCTTCATTTCTATAATTTTCATAGTCTTTAACCTCCCCACAAAAAGAACAAGAGCGCCATCTTGAGTTGACAGGTTTCCCACATGCACACAGCCAAATGCTGGCAGAATTGCCTATAAAAGACTTCCTTTTCCTTGATTTTTTCTCCTGAAATTTCTTGCATTGTAAAGAGAGCTTAGCAAAATCCATTTCTCTCTATATTAGAAGACAATCAAACAGCAAGGAAATATCTTGATTATAGGTAAGCCATGAAGAAGAAACTAAAAGAATCATCAATTATTAGGAAGATGAAATGAGGTAACTGCTGATCTTTGAATAAAATACTATGCATGTCACGACTCTGCTTCAGATGTACAGTCTATATGCTAAGACCACACATGTCAGTCAAAATGCACAATTGTGTAAAGGACAGTATATATACATGTACATGAATAGATTGACCAGTATTATGCCTTTGTCTGGACTGACTGTATGCCAGACTATTGAATCATCTGCTGCTTCTTCTATTGATGTGATAAGAAAGATTGCTATGGGTGTGTTGCTGCTTTGCTCTTCTGAACAGAAATGTCCAATTAAGACACCCTACTAAAACCAAAGTCAAGGCAGAACTGAGAACCTTCTGAAATGGCGACCCAATTTCATGGCTGTTGTTAGTTTGTTGGAACTGAAATTGAGAATCATGCACATTCCTGTGCTTTCTAAGCTACAGTGGTCACACTCAAAAAAAAAAAAAAAATGAAACGTAGTAGCTGTGCAAACACAGGGTATAAAGAATGAATTGTGGAACATCTTCTGGAATGAAAATCCCAAAGAGATTGTCTACTATTAGAGCGAGGTACAATGTATTAGCACACTACAATGTATCTGGTTAGTTACAGAGTAACAGTGGAGAGTGATCGTAGAGTGCAGAGCCTCATAGACACTACAGGTAATTTCAAACATGTTTGCAGGTAAAGAGTGCCTTGAGCCACACGAGTGTAGGGTATAAAAGTGTAAGGTGAATGGGGAAGGCCTAGCCAAAACCCTTATCAACTTCTCATCCAGATCATATGAATTATGAATTCACTTTCTAAATTAGCAGTCTATCATTTCTTTCATATTTCCACAAATTATTCTCAAAGTGAGATTTTGGTGTAAACCCTTCAAACTCCTCTTTTATTGTTGTTGCAATGTCAATTATTTCCACAACTATACGCCATCACAAGAAGAAGCCTTCTAACAAAATAAAGAGATTAAAAATAATCTCTAATAAGAAGATGCATCGTCATACAAGCCTGACAATATTGCTGAACATTAATTTTCTAATTTAGTATCTGTCCAAATGTTCAGAGTTCTAGATCTCAAATTATACATGAATTGTCCACTTTCATCTAGCACAACTACCATAGAAAAAAAGACCTAGGTATGGAAAGAATTTTCCTTTCATCCTATCATTCTGTGTACCATCTCAAGCTTCATTATTTTCCTGAGCACAGAAATGGTGTTCAACAAAGATCCTGAGATATTGATTTTTCCAAAGCAGGAATATCATATTATGGCAATATGAACCTTACTCTTGTCTTTTGCCTTGCTATTTTATTGCAGGCAGCAGCCTTTTGAACAAGTATAATCCTCTTCAATGTTTAAGACCAGAAAAAAAAAAAAGAACTCCCAAATTCGTAGAAAAATCAAATTATTCAACATAGATCAGGCACTTCTTCTGTAATGACATTCACTTTACCCTTTTCATGGATCTAGTGTCTGCGGTGTGACAAATTGATATTTGTGTGGAAAGAATATTTTGCTGTGCCAGACTTTGTAAATTTGTATTATCCTGTTCACATAAAATCAGTATGATTAAGAAATATTTGAATACATGTATGTTGTCGACTTTGCAGTACTGGCAAAGTCACAGCTAACGTCCATTTTGTTTGTGAACTCTTTGATTCAATTTTGTCATACAGTTTGTTTGTGAGAGAAAACATGCATATATCAATACATTCCACGCCTCTGCCCAAAACTTGAGCACGTAGTTGTGAAATATTGGTGTTTGATATGCATGCACATACATTACGACAGCAAATAAATGTAAAAATTTGAGTCTCTCCTAGTGTTAAGCACAAGAGGAATTTAACGAAGAATCCATTTTCAGGCTATCAATCATTTCTGCATTAAGGTTGCACCTTCGACATTTAGCACTCCCAGCACTACAAACACTCTTTGTTGAAGTGTGAAAGGACAAAGAAAAAGAAAAGAATAACAGGAAAGCCCAAAACACCCTATGAATAAGAAAGAAATCCAATTAGCTCATTTAGACAACTTGTTTTAGAGGCTTTTATAGGAGTCACAGTCACACCTACTGCAATAATCTTCACTCATACTATGAAGGGCTTCGCTACGTGTGCAGGGGAAAATAAAACCACCAACAACGAACAAACAAAAACGAAAATTGCTTACCAAGAACCCAGCAACTTGGTCTGGAGCACGCTTTACCATCAACAAAACACCAAACATCGAAATGAATTGTTTACGGAAGAGGTACACAAGTGACATTGTCAGGGTGAAAGGTCAAATAGAAGAAGAACCATAGACAAAAGGTGCTCATCAATGGACATCACGACCGTGGTGAACAACGACCGATAGATAACATTACACAAGTTCACTCCTACAAATGTATGTTCACTGGGAATAAAGCTTGCCCACAAAACAGGTTAAATTGGTGTTGACACCAATAAAAAGTTTTGATTCCAAAACTCTGAGGAACAGTGAACATACTGTCTCATGACTTGCACGTCTACCTGAGATTTCCCTGCACAATACTGGCATTCCAAGCAAATGGCAAGGAGTATCAGAGTAATTAAGCCACTCCCTCCCAGAGTTCAACATCCCTGAAGACATTGTACATGACTAACCAGGCTCCCATAGTAAATGGGTTAGCCATATGATGCAAAACAAAATAGCATTTACACATGATTTGTAGCAGTACGGAAGTTCCATGACCACTTCCCTTGTTTTTGAATGGTTTTCACTATTTGAAACACCACCGCTGTTTTGGAAATGTTACGTGCATTTGCAGAGTCAATAAGTACTTCTGTCATTGATATATATTATAATGATCTATGTGATTGACATCCATTTAATGATCTGTACAGGTATTATCAAAAGACATTCTATGATAGAAACATCACATCTCAAGCAAAGTAAGGGATATAAGTACGAAAGCTGCATTTGTTATATCTCAAGAACTAGACCAGTTTGGTGGCATTTTCTTCAACCCTATTTTTAATGATGTTGGGTTTCACAATGCAAACATGAGCACGCATGACCAATACAACAGGCGTGTTATGGCAAGTTTCACATGACATAGCAAACATAAGATATCACGCAGACATGAAAGTGAATGCCACTTTGCAATGGACAAGCACGAATTGCACGGTGCAACATGCATGGAATATCGAACACTGCTGGCAACAAGCAGCCACAACTTTCTGGCAACATCGAGATCATCGTGGACCTACCTTGGAGGTCAGCCCAGTCATCGAACCTCTTCCGGAACTGGGCCAGTCGCTCCACCGTCTGGGCCCCCATCGGCTTGCTGAGGTCCCGGAAGGTCCTCGGGTCTGTCAGGTCCAGCTCCTACGAGAGAAAATGAGGACAAAATCGGGGTCACTGGAAGACGGGTCAGCTCAGAGGATGGCACAGAGATGACTCATACACATACCTTCCCAAAAGTTCATATCTGAGAGGGATCTATGGTATCAAAAATAGGACAAATGTTGCATTGTATCTTCCCCTCTTGGAAAGAATTCCAATATTTCTGTCTCTTTGGTGACTTTGAGATACCTTTCAAACATTCCTCATTAGATTCTGTGCAATGATGCCAGTGGGAATATATTATCTTTAGGGGTGATTGGGAAGATGCAGAATACATCACTATGCAAAAGATAATATTCCATCCAAAAAACAAACATCCTCACACTCACTTTCACTTGCCCCAAAATCAAATAAATAATCAAACAAACAAACAAACCTAAAAAAAAAAAAAAAAAACAACCTGGATTTTATTGGGATTAACTCACAGTGTCTCGAAAAACACACAAGAATGAGATAGTATCGGCAGCTACTCTCAAATCTAAGACAGTTTAAGTGAAGAATAGTGCACAATGCCAACTGCTTCTGGCTTAGAAAACAGAAACTGCTATAATAAGTGGCATCTACTTTGCCTGATATGAATGACTATGGGGGCTACACCTACTATATAACTCTACTGAAATTAAAAAAGACTAATAAAACCAAAAGGCAGACAGACAGACAGACAGATGACAAGGGAGACAACACACGCCCCAAATAAAAACCATCAAAGAAGGAGAGAGTGACAGCGCACCTCAGACTCATAGTCAGCTAAGATCCAGGGAAAGATGGGGTACTGCATCAGGTCGTTGTAAGATCTCCCCGCCAAGGTGTTCAGTGCCATCAAGTACTGGAAATTGCTGATCTCCCCACGCTGTCAGGTGTGAACACAACAGAAAAAGACAATTTGTGAGTTTTATGTGTGAACAGCCCAATTTAAAAAAACTGACACACAACTTCTACACAAAACAAAACAAGAGAGCCAAAAGGAGGCAGCACAAAAGATAAAAATACCTTCTGTCACTAGCAATCAACAGAAATTCACTGGTACAACTTATTTGATAAGGAATATCACTGTAGTGTTACATTTCTTGAGTGGACTTCTAGAGTGGACTTCTAGTAACAAAACAGGCAGCTTTCATAATCTAGATACATACATACCACCTGCAAAGATTATACCTTCTAATTGTATGCACATATCATCTTTAGTTTGAACACTACCTTCAAACACAAGCTGCAATCAGCATTAATTTTACAGCTATTATACTTTCTTAAATTTCACATGTCCACTGATATTTGCAAAATTGACCGCACACTATTATAAGTTTAAAAAAAAAAAAAAAATTATATATATATATATATATATATATATATATATATATATATCGCCCTGTCACACCAATACAATGTACAATTGTATATTATCCTTGAGGTGGGGACTAGCTATTCAACTTTGCTTCCTGAAGAGAGATCAGTGATTCAACGGAGATGATTTTACCACTGGGGAAACTTTCTTACAAGTCCTGATTCACAAAATATCCAGCTTGCAAAACAAATGGTGCATACAGTAATGAGCATGACTGAGAAGCTTCAAAGTACTGGTTCTCCCTGAAAGCCAATGGGATGGGATACAAGGAAAGGCAAGGAAGGAGAAGTGGAGAAGGACAGCATGGAACTCACCTCCCATCTTTGTGTGACAGACTTCACACCGATGATGCTCCCGAGGATGTTTGGTCTGAGGGAACAAAATTGATTTCACATTGCATCAGGCTCACTTGAGAAGTTTAAACTTGTAAGTTTAATGCTAAATGAGTATGTTTGCTGATGCGCATGATGCTGGAGGACTTTCTTCACTGCTTGGCACAGATGTCTATGTACTAACTGCCAATGAACTCAGATTATATTATCCCCCTAACTCTTATTTTGTTACCATAGCCTTCCTGTTGATCAGATACACATCGCTAATCAAAGTGGGCTGGCTAACTTACAATTAGGTCAAGTTTGGAGGATTTAACTAAGTTCTGACAAAAACGCATGGCAACATACTGCTACATGTCTGAGCACATAAAGGGTGAAGCGCATCAAAATAGGATTCCAGTGTTTGAAATTCACACATGTAGTTTTTTGTCACACATGTAGTTTTGAGGGATAAGCTTACACATATGGTCAAACATTTTACATGTGCTCTATTACTGCGGTTTGTTTATTTGTTCCTGCTGTAACAGCTCACTAATTTATTCTCATTCTTACGTATATTTCATTGTACACTATTCTAGTACACCCTGTTCCTTGATTGCCATTATATACGTTTTTGAGTGATGGACTTTATATTTATTGAAAAGATACAAGCAATACATACATGTATAAAAACAGAAGAAGGGAAAGGAAAAGAAATAGCTTTCAACTCCACAGCTTATTTTACACATGCTGCAAGACTTAAGTCATCCAAGAGTACGATCTTTATCTCACAAATAACACAATTCCTCTCTGTGGGAGATGCATGATATCAAAATGTACATAAAAAGTCAAAACTACAGTAGACCTACCCTCCCTCAACTTGAGCCCTCTTGCTCTGTCCGGCAACCGACTGAACTGCATCGTCAGTCAACCTGGTTGCTTCAGCGTTGAATCTAAAATAGAGTTGCGTGACATGAAAGAATGATTACTTGACTACTCAATTTATCTTCAAGGGAACTCTTGGTTTACCATGCTCGTGCACACTTTTAATGGCTAGAATTCACAAAGGCAGTATAAGTCATCTACTGTAAAAGTGGACATTTTTGCTTGTAATTTTTTTTTTTTTTTGGATCATCCGGATAAAATGCATTTTGTGTGTTGTTGGTACCCTGGAATCAAAGAGATGAAGTACTATTACATACCCTGTACGTTTTGAAGGTTAGCAAAAAAAATTCACATAGTTTTATTTTTGAGCTAGTTTTATATCGTGTGAAAATTTCCCCTTTTACAGATCATGAAAAGGTGAATTCTGTAAATGCGCATGACACGCTGTGCATGAAACGCTGTGCAACCCAATGGACGTCCAATGACGCACACAACTTTGCACTTTGGCTCTTTGGCTAAACAGTGACATCTAAACCATATGTCTACAAAATATCAAGTAAAATGCTAATTTGTCTTTCCTCAGAAAAAAAAAGAACATCAAGCTTTTCTACAATTCACAAGTCAGAGGTGTTACAAATAATTTATTGATATTGAGTGTAGATATGCAAATTTCACAGTGTATCACTAAAGGTTTTGTCTTCCTCTAGAGAGTAAATACAGCAACATACATGTATACACATAAAATGGAACTGTAATGAGTGCATTTAATTTCTTACCTCTGATAGACCTTATTTCGAACCTTCCTGGGGAACGCCAACAGGTGATTTCTGCCATCCGACGAGAAGACTTCAATGGCAATGGGCTGTGTGGGGAAAAGAAATGATGTGAAGTGTGAAACAAAGGAAACAGGAGAATATATCTAAATATTTGAAAAGTTAGATTGCAAAAACAAGATAACTCCATTGCTGATAACTTGAGATATTTGTGATTCCAGCTGCTACAAAACAAATAAAATAAGAGGAAAAAATAGCATATTTTGGTCATAACTTTCATGAATATGCCTTGTTATGTAACATGGGAAGAATCACTGGTAAGATTTCAGTTTGCTCTATCTGACAATGGACTTACTGTTAACGTTTAAAAATAGCGCGCCGAACCCATTTTACAATCAAACTCTACATATGTTGACAAACAGATTCTCATGACACTACAACTGTGATCTAAAGTATCTTTGTTTTCTGCAATAAAAGAGATATCTTGAAAAGTAAAAGCTATAGAGCAGGAGCAGATGTATTTTTTTTTTCCACCGACCTGTAATAGGTATCTCCTCTTGAGAACCTCTCGGATCTCCTCGTAGGCAAACTTGCTGCACATCCTCTTCCCGCTGGAACGCTGCCCTCTGGAGGCGCGAGGAATGATGGGATCTTGGTGTCTGGGGAGGCAAGAAAGAAACGCGAGAGGGATTCAACAAGAATTCGAAAGTGAACAATACAACATCCGCATTATATAGTCGATGATAGAAATGCATTACTTCTTTGAAATGGAGTGTATATATTTGTGTTTATCTGTTTGTTTTGTGTGTGTGTGTATGTTTTGTTGTTTTTTTTGGATGGGAAGATTTCAAGCAACAGGCTTTCAATCTCTGAATATGGGCACTCATGTGTAACTGTCCATCCATAATGCTTTACTCATGTTTTACTTTCCATCATAATCCCTACATTTACTAAAACCCTTCCTTAGATTTTCCATCCATCCATCAAACCATCCATCCACCCCATCCATTTTTCCTCCCATCTATCAATCCATCAACAATCCCTCCATTCACTCATTCATCCATCTGCTGTATCCATCAAAGGGTTTAGGTGCTTGTTATCACAAAGGGGACAAGACTCACTGGTCCGGAACAGAGTCGATGTCGCAGATCTCCCGCGAGCTGAGCAGGGTGAAGCCGTCCACGATGTAGAAGTGGTCCTTGCAGAACAGGAGCAGCCCTTCCATCGTGTCCAGCCCCTGGATGCGGGCACACCGGAAGATGTGACGGATCTGGTGGGAGGAGGATGAGGAGGAGCAGCAGCACAGGCAGCAAAGAGGAGGAAGAAGAGGTACAAGTTGTAACAATCACATTATTATTGTTAAGCCTTGATTCTTCAAGTGGGATTTCCAGTTAGAGATTAGGATTACTGCTAAAACAGGAATGGTTTTATTCTGTTTCATTTATCCACTCAACAAAGATTTAGTTTGTGCACATCTGTACATTGTAGTTGTGCATTTGAGCAAAATGTAAGCAGTTGGCAAGCCATCAACCGATTCTGGCATGTGAATGTGGCACACACCGAGTTACACAGACGATGAGTGAAAGAAGACTCACTTTCTCCCCCTGCTCCAGTAGTCTCAGCACCATCTGATTGTCGGTCTTCTGCTCCTCCAGTGGCTTGTCGTTGGGATTCTCCGTGTCCGGGGTGTCATCGTCGTCGTCCTGGTTGTTGCGGTTACTCGGCTGGCGGGTCATGATGGAGGAGGCTCGAACATCTGAGAGATGATTGGTTTTTTTACAACACAGACACACAAGGATGAGATCCAACATAATTTATATGACACTGAGGTATCATGTTACTATACTATTATGACACAGAAGCCAAGCAATACAAGATTAACTAGAGAAGCACTCTGAGAGCACCGACCTCCACCAAGCATGCGGCTCATTTCCACCACTGATCCATCGAGATATCAGTGATTTCCACCCATATTTACAGCATACTTGAATAGCATTGTGTGCTGAAAGTCGCCCGATTCCTCAATATACTGTAGAAGCCTTTGTTACGTCATAAACCCTCAGCTGCATGGCGCGCCTCGCCCTAGCAGAAACTAGAGCACGCACTTTAGTGCATGCATGTAAACCTCAAATACGTGCAGCCTGATCTCCCAAGTTCATTGACCCTACCTGCCAAAATACCAAAAATCCTTCATAAATTCCCCCAAAATTCTCGGATCACTACCAAAATTTAATCATCTGTTACTTGTATCATTTTAAACCTTTCATGCAAGTTTCATCCAAATTCGTTGACTGCTTTTTGAGTTATTTTGCACACGGACAAACACACAAACACACAAACACACAAACCAACGGTAACGAAAACATAACCTCCTCCCTTGGCGGAGGTAATAATAACAATGGTGGTTGCTCACACATTCTTCACACAGCACCTTTTTCGCAAATCTTGGTGGTGAACGCACATTACATGTACCACATATCTTTTCCCCAGTCAAAGGAACCACATGAGCACAGACGGTGCACTCATGCTACTCTATGGAAGCATTCTACATCAGGCTGGGAAGTTACTCATCACCCAATACCCTTCACCCATCACCAATTGCCTGTGCCTCAACACCCATTACCTGTGCCTCAACATCAATTATCCTTTACTCATCACCCACTTCCCTATACTACTCGCCCACTGTCTATTTTACTCATCACCCACTACCCTATACTCATCACTCATTAACTACCCTTTTCTCATTATCTACCCTTTACTCATTAACTACCCTTTACTCATTTACCCACTACCCTTTACTCAACACCAATAACCCTTCGCCCATCACCTACATGTATTGCCTTATAATCATCATCCACTACCCTTCACCCATTATCCACTGTTATGCCTCCATCAACCACTGCCCTTGACTACTGATCCCCCATTACCCTTTCCTCATCACCCACTATACCCTTTACGCATCACCCATTGCCTATGCCTAAGCAACCCATTACCATGTACTCATTGCCCATTACCCATCACCTATTACCAGCCCTCCCTTCCTACCTGGTCTGCTGTTGTCTGTGTCCGCCTGTGCCTCAATAGCCATTACCTTGTACTCATCAACTATTGCCCATTACTAATCACCTATTACCAGCCCTCCCTTCCTACCTGGTCTGCTGTCATCGGGGTCAATCACGTCTTCCTGGGTGTCGCTCTCCACAGCGAGGTCCAGAAGGCTGCCCTCTCCTGGTCCGATGCCAGGGGGTGACTCCAGGAGGTTCCTGGTCTGCTTGCACTGGCTGTACTTCTTGCTGTCGAAGCTGATGGCCTTCCTCCCCTTGGAGGGTTTCTACACAAGAAGAGAAGCATGGATGTTGTCAGTAAGCGGCAATCATCATTTTAACAGCCATTTCAAGAGAAGGAGTGCACTTAAAATACATTGCAACTGTCTGCCTTTTTTTCATCCCCCCATGACAACAACCGAAAAGTGTATAGAGCTGATTTTGACATAAATATTGTTTCCCAAACAATATGTGGTGTGAAATTGTTGAACTCTGTATCATGATCACGTCCATAATTCCAGCACATACAATGTAAGCACACAGATACATCATTTTGAAACGATTGTTTGCATGTTTTTGATGTCTTCATGATATAAAAAGAATGGAATTTTGCATTTGATGGTTATACACAACAATTTAGAACCATGTGTTGCTTTGAAAACTGCAGCATAAACTATACATTAACTACAAATTGTACACTGTACATATCTAAACATAACCACTCTATTGGCCTTACATGAAATTTATCAATCAGTGTTCATAAAGCTGTTATCAGGTTGTAGGGCTATTATGTTCCTATCCACATAAGTCACTATGCAATTGTTTCATTACTGGCATGAAAATGTCATTCTGGTATACGTGGTGATGACATCATGCTCCCTTCTAAGCGATGATTTCCATCACACTTCCGTTCAACAACAAACTCTCAATATTCTCATATCCTTGTTCCTCTTTCCTACTTCAAATGCCTGAGCATTATAAACCACAGAGGAATCTCTTCTCTCAAACCCATGTCAAAGTTCACAAATAAAAATTCTCATGTTATATACAAAAAACAAAAGCAAAAGCAACTTTTTTCCCTCCTTCTTGTTAGCTTCAGGCTGTGCAACATGTACTCACGTTCTGGATGAGCTCGTTTTCGGGCCGGTACGGGTAGTGGATGTAGAAGTCGGGGTTGCGGATCATCTTCTTGCGCATCCGGCTGGGCCCCTCCGTCATGTCCAGCATCCACTTGTCCAAGTAGGAGCAGTATGGGGGACCCCACAACCCCCTCTCCCGCATCAACTCGTGCTCCAGGTATTCCCACTTCTCCTTCATGAACCGCATCAGGTGACGCTGACTCTGTGAGATGGGGGGGGGGGGGGGAGAGTGGTGAAATTTTATTAAGCCTTTCATGGTCCCAGACACTGAGCTTATTAACTTGCCACACTTTTTCGTCACACTCAGTAATCCCTACAAACTTAACCCAGCTCTAAAGCTAGCAAGCCCACTAAGGGTATACATGTAGCAACATGCCTTAGCCCATCAGGATTGCCATGGTGACATAACAGAGATTGAGGGGATTAGGGAATCTCTTATCATTGACTATCAGTCTGCAGACATCTGAGCCAATCAGCAAAGAAAGCATTCAAGGATGCCTGCCAATCAGGGACCAAACACAGTAAGGGCTAATGATGAGTATGGTCTTCTCTGTGGGAATATGTTTGATCAAACAGATCACTTTGATAGATATTTATGTTCCATTTTCTTTATTAACAGTGTGATAGAACTGTCAGTGATAATTTTGTCCCAGCATGGCTGTAAGGATTGATGACAAAACCTCCTTCATGTTTCAAATTAAGAAAAATGTGTACAACTTTATCACCTGCACCACTACTCAAAGTCATGTCAACTCAGGGCCCCGTCTTATAAAGCCTTCAAATCAATCACAAGTCCCCAAATCAATCGCAACTTGCATTGAAGCTCTTAAAAAACTTGCGATTGATTTCTATCACAAGTCTTTATAAGACAGGCCCCTGGCTTGGGTGAGGACTTAACTCTAAAAAATCAACACCAAAACCTAGAGGGGGAATCGGCATGTCTCTCTCACCTGCTCGTGCTGCTTATGCTGCAGCTCCACCAGCTCTCTGACAATGAACACGTGAGTGTGCGTCCACATGGCGGCCTCCTGCAAAACATCAGAACAAAACACAAACTTTAATAGCCGTCTTTAAATTGGCAACTCCAATCACCATTTCATTAAAAAAAAAAATGCTACGTACCTCTAATAATGCCTTTCACAAACATTTAAGTTCACACCAAAGGAAAATACCCTCCAACAAAGGGAAAAAAAATCAAACTTTGTATGCATGCTTAGAACCTTTTCACACCTGAAAGAATAAGCATGTTTACATTTAGTATTTACATACGCTTGAGAGAGTACTTACCTGCATGAAATTGAGTGAGAATCTGAACGTAGCACTCTCCCTCTTGGTCTTCAGTGAGGGTAGCATCTGGAGCCCACCAATCACCTTGCTGGCAATTCTCTGATCATGTGAAAATGGAGAAAGAAAGTACAAATGTACAGACACAAAGTTCCATAATCAACAGTTTGATTATATGAGTTATTTTCACTTAATCATATCAATACTGATCAATTTTCAAATGCTTGGGGGGGGGGGGATTCTTTATTTCGTACGGAATCAAGCACTTCCTTTCACATTTGAAAGTTTGGAAAATGCCTATTGAGAGAGCAAACAAAAAATGTATTGCTGGTATGAATACACAAGGAAACAACAATCCAACAACTCCTCCTACAAGATTCGACAAAGGAAACTTTTCAACAAATGAGATGGACATGAACAGTCAAGACTAAGAGGAAATGATCAGTCTTCAACTTTTTTTTTTTCTCCAGCTTATAGTCAAATGAAAGCCAAATTTTTCTGAAACACAAAAATCTGCTTTAAAAAACAAATCATTACTCTCTTTTCATAGCACTCTTTCACAAATGCTAAACTGACTTTGACATGAAAGGAATGAAAACTCACAGACTGATTGGTCCGCGCCTGCTCCTTGGATGACAGCCGCTTCTCACCACTCAGGTAGTTGTTCCACATCTTGCTGGCTGCATCGCCCATTGCCGCCCTGTACACAGAAAATCAGAAGAAAAAAATGTAGTAAACCAATAGGCCTTTCACGCATATTGCAGCAGCATATAAAGCATTGATTACTTCTTGTCAAACAGCAACATATTCTGGTCAAATGCTCCTGATATTATTTTTGTGGTCAAATGTCATTGCGTTTCATTCTCAAAAGCACACAAAAAGCGACATACTTTCAACACATTCTTTCACAAACTTTCCACACATTGCTGTCATAAAAACCACAACAGAGACAGAATTAATACTACATACATATATCAAGAACTAAACATGAAGTAAACAAAGAGAGATGAGTACGTAAGGCATACTTGTATACGTTGTACATCAGATTGTTGCAATGTTAACACATTTTTCCATGGGCCTCTCAGCCCAAAGTTTGTATTTCTCAATACTGATTATGTGCAGCCATTTTTGTCAGAGACACAGAAAAAGAGGCTACAGAGGAAGTGGTGTCTGTTACCTGGCGACCTTGAGATCAACTGTGACTTGGTTTCTGGTGCCCGCTGACCTGTAGAGCAAAATATAAACAAAAACAAAAAAACATGGTTGAATACCCCTGCTAACACTCCAGTCACTTTACAAGGAAGTCAAATATCAAAACACTAACAGCTACTATGATACATGTAAATAATGAGGAAACACTACAGATGTTTAAGCAGACAGACTTAAACATTAACATGAATAAAACTATTTTCATCTTTCCGAAAGGGACATATCCTAAATATTTACACCTAATACAAATGAAAAAATAAGAACTTCAACATCAATTGTTCCAAAACACAACTACACTAGATTATGCTTGTCAATTTTTTTAACTAATTCATCTCAAGGGGCAGAGTAACAACAACAAAATTTGCAACAGATTAACAAATTGCCCTTCATTGATGTAAACATTTGTCAATAAGTTGTAATAAAGACAACTTAATGCAAGAATCATTAAGTTGAATAAACAAAAACTTGTTTCATGTGATCGTCCCTTGGAGAAGTCACTAAAGAGAGGTGCATTCTAGTTTTTAGTGCAATAGTTCTTAATCTTAGTCTGGCATATTGCATGTAAGAAATCATATGATGAGCTACTCACGAGTTGGGTAGTGTCACTTTGAAGATCTCCTCAATGAGCTGTGGAGCAAAGCAAAATAAAACATCAAACAGCACTCCTTTTAACAGGGAAGCATTGGTAAACAACTACACAAGGTAACAAATAATGTCAGCTTTTATTGAGAGGCAAATGCACCTCAAACTAGATGTGAATGAGTGATGTAAATATGTCTACTACATAGCAAAACAAATGTACATAGTCCAACGTACACTACCATTATTATCTCATTCAAATGCATTACTTTCCTCTGTGCCTCAGTATCAAAAGGCTGACAGGCTCTTGATAGGCTATTTACCTCACTATTTGACTCCTGACTAAAACTATCAGTTTCTGTTTGAGGATGATTAAAAGCAGGGCTTTCGAAACTTTGGTTGACTTCTGTATTGAACGATGACATCTGTGCCTGCTCAACTTGTTCTTGATAATGTGTTATAAATGTGATAAAGTAAGGTTTGCCTTCACTGCTGATTTGTCTTCGACAGACGCTGGGGGAGGGGAGGGAGGCACGATGGGGTATATTTCGCTTGTAAATACATTCAGTGACAAGTTTCTCTTGTACAGAGGATGGAGATGAGGATGAGATGCATGCTGGGCTAGGCTACACTTGATTTGGTGGTGACATCTATGGGATAAATTGGTTTTCATCCACAGCTGACTTGTCCCAGCATGCTCATCTCACATCTGTAAATGCATCTCTTCCGATGGAGGGATGCGGGAGCCAAAGAAGAGAGCAGTGGGGGGGGGGGGGGGGGGGGGGGGGGAGCGCAGGAGGTGAGTGAGGATGCGATACTCACCGACTTCTTGAAGGTGATGAGGTCTGCCCACACCCTCCTGGCCGCACTTCTGACCAGCATCTGGCCCTCCTGCACGGAGCTGCCCTGCTCGTCACCAGCCGCATGGCTCTGCAGCCCTTCCCCCATGGGGTTCACGTGCCACTTGGTGTTGTGCCGCATTTCCGACAGGTTGCTAGGCAACCCGGACCCGTCACCACTGGGAGGTCACCGCGACAAAGCCAGAAAGAAGAAGATTGATGCAAATGGAGATGATGGCATTTGATGATGGTTTTGTAATGATACTCAGGACACTACTGCCATGCTCAAAAACGTGACGCAAACAAGACTACATTAAGTAACATGCACTAATTGACATATATGCAAATGGGTCATATATTAAAGTACTATGAATGGCTTGAAACATTCACACCACTTTAGTATCTCCATTCAGTTCAATTCAATTCAATTCAATTTAATTCAAGTTCAATGAATATTTGATTGAAACCTTCTTCATCTTTCACCATGCAGAGTCTCCATGTCTTTAAATTGAGGCTCATTGAGAGAGCAGTTTCTTCTGCCACATCTCCTATTCAGAATTCTCTCCCTTTCACACTCAAATAATTCAAGTTCACTGATTATTTGAACAAACATACAATTGACTTGACATCTGCAACGTTTCTCTGAATGACGGACAATACAAACTTGCAGTATTTTTAATATCCATCCCCCATAATACTTCTGAAATTCCCTTCAGACTTTGAATGTTGGCTATATGAATGAACTGAGAGTTGGCTCTGCACATTTTTTAAAAAAGATGTTTGTCTCATAAACAGCAGCGAGCATTAGAAGAACTACACATCAATACCATAAGTGGTGGTTCCCCCCCCCCAAAAAAAAGAATAAAAATTCAGTCACACACCTGCTGCCACCCGTAAGGAAGAAGAGACAGTGGCACAGACAGCCAAAGAACTCGTGTTCGTAGTTCAGGGGCTTGAAGAGAAGCGTCCTGTTCTCTGTGATGTGCCTCAGCGATTTCAGCAGCGACAGGTGATCTGGCGGGAGGGAATGACAGAATTGAAGATCTGTTGATTGCAAATTCCTTCATTCTTCTCAACCTAGCACAGAAGAAAACACAGTGCTCATGCCGGTGAAATAAAGCACACGCTGTATCCTTTCAAGTTGTTCTAAAATCAGAAATCAACTTCTTTTTTCTTTTTTTTTTAACTCTCCTTAGGATAATTAAAGTTATATGTCAGCACATGAAAGAAATAAATTCTGTGTTTGCCCTAACTTTCCTTCCACTTCATATCTTTCAGAAGTATGCTTAGGACAGATGGAGGGTGAATTCCACACAGAATTTTCCGGCAAGCCACTTTCAACTGATGTGGAGTTTATTATATCCCTAAACACTAATATGTAAAATACTGTGTTGTTGACGACCTCCTACAGATATCTGAATCAGCATGCAGCGCATACCCCATACAATTGTGTAATTGTTTGAGCGGCTTTCTTGTTCTCGTATCTGCTTTCCTCCATCACACATGATCTCATAATTTGTCTTGTCTACGCACTTTTCTTTTTAATGACAGGTACGGAAGTTGAAAAAGGTGAAACAGACATCTATGCATTCAGCAATGATTTTGTTTTACTGCAAAATCGACGATATTCATTCACAAATGCTCGAAGGGACACTTTGTACGAGTAATTCATATCAAGAAACTAGACTCTGTCCTCACCAGGAAGTGCCTCTAGCGGGCGGGAGAGCTGGTAGAGCACAGTCCGGTTCAGGCAATGGTAGATGTTGTCTAATGCAATGCCTTGTGCTACACACGTAGCAGGAAAAGGAAATGACGAGAAATGGGTATCATTAAAATCAATGCCCCTCTCACAGATGAAAAAGACAACAACATTGAGATAGTCATGATGCTTTAACTATTAAAACAAGAATCATAATCACAAGCAAATATATTGTACATCAATAGGACTTCACATCATAGAGAACACAAAAGTCTTCGACGCCTGACTCAGTTCCAAATAATGTCAACTGAGAACACTCTTCCATTAGATTAGCTTGTATATCTTACAGTACTCAATTTGACCAAACACCTTGTTGCTAGAATCTGCCTGGTATGACCATATGGATAGTCTAACAAATTCTGTGAGCATTCAGTAATCAGATGATACACTGTACTTTAATATTTCAAGAGACAATAAACTATTTGACGCACACTGCATAGAGAGGCGGGACCAGTACAAGTTGTTGATTTGTAAATATTGGTTGACTCAAGAAACTTGCAAAAATAAAAACCAAAATACATATCCCATACTACATCATTTTAATCAATCACTCTTTAAAACAATGTATTCATGTAGATAATGGAAAAGATTTTTCAAAAGACTAAGCAGCATCAACTCACCTCTCTTGCTGGCTTGTCCAAGGAGTTGAGCAATGAATTCAAACACCTCCTTGGATTCCCGGTTGAAGACACCTATAGATAAAACAAACGTAACACAAACAATTCTCATCAAGGCACATTTCCTGAAAAGGCTGGCCACACGTTGTTGTCTGTATCAACTTCATTTGATAACTAGATATATCGCTACGGCTACTGATATGCCTCCGCCATAATGCATGGTTCTCCTAATAGGTCTATAGTACAATGTCTTGACAATGTGTGATGACAGTTTCACACAATTGGCAAAATATTAAAATGACAGGTTTGCCACAAATGTGCTGAATGTTCACTTTCCTAGAACTAGGTTCAATTGGATGAATGATTAAAATGTCAGAGTGCAGGTATTTGGGGGAACTTATGATTTTTACTTGACTTTTGACCCTTTTATAAGTTTATGTATTGAGTAATTTTCAAGGTATTGAGAAAAAGTATTATTTCAGTATCAAATGGGAAAATAGCATTATCTAAACCTGGCCTTTGACCTTTGACCTCACAGTTCCAAAGAGAATCACTGTTAGGTTGAACATGCATAAATATGTAAGTTTCATGATGATACCTTGAGTTACTTTCGAGATATGGAGGAAAAAGTGCAATTTAGCACTTTCACTTGACCTTTTACCTTTTGACCTTTGACCTTTTGGCAAGAAACTTCCCCCAAAATATATATTGGGTAATACATGCCATACACCAAGTTTAAAAAAAAAACCTTCAGACATATTGCATTTTAAGGAAAGTAGTGATATTTTTAGGAGTTGACCTTGACCTTTGACCCCCCTGACCTTTGACCCATGACCCCCAACTTCCCTAGATAATCACTGCCCATCGGTACAAGCATATATACTAAGTTCAATGAAGATACCTTGAACCATTTGCGAGATATGGAGAAAAACATGAAATTTCACATTTTTTTTTCACAAAATAACCTGTGACCTTTGACCTTTGACCCTGTGACCCTAAAATCCACACAAAGTATTATCCCCCAAGGATATACCCTCATACCAAGTTTGATGTAAAACCACCACACGGTTCTTGAGATATCGACAAAAACAAAACGGGACGGACGGACGTACGGATGTACGGACGTACGGACGTACGGACGGACGGACGGACGGACGGACGGACGGACGACCCGAAAACATAATGCCTCCGGCCACTTCGTTGCGGAGGCATAAAAATCATGCCATTTGAGATGAAATGAAAATGATGATTTGACCACAAAATATACAGAGAAGTCAGCGTTTCTTAATCACGGCAATTGTCTGAAAAGTGGCTGCTTTCTCTGTCTCAGCAGCACATGCTGTAGTGTGATGTTTCCAACTGTATCCGGACAATTATATATATTGTTGTATATCTATTTTTTTTCCCCACAGTTTTCACTGATCTACTTTTTTGATTTGTCTGCTTTCATACAAAGCAATATAAGATCAAGATGGAATTTTCTTTTTAAAAGGAATCTGACATCTTGCGGAGGCATCAGCAGTGAGCACCCACCCAGCCAGAGCTTGTCCACCAGGCGCGAGCAGAAGTAGAAGATGTTGGAGACGAGGTTGTTGTAGCTGCCGCCCGGGGCGATCGGGAGGGCGCTCTCCTTGCCGAGCAGGGCGTCGCCGGCCAGGAGCCGTTCCATCAGGTTGTTGAGGATGGCTGTCTGGAACTCGTTCACCTGACATGGACTGGCTCTCTCTGGGGATGACTGCAAACACAAAGCACACACACGCACACAAAAAAAGAGAGAATATATTTATACAAGATCAAAATGAATGATTTCCTCACATCTTTGAACATCAGCCAGTAAACACTTGCCGACTATCATTCAGCTTCAAAATACGCTTGGACCAGGATAATATTAACTTTGGCAGTAGCAAAGAGAGCCTAAAGACACTCTTAAGAATTGTGCATGACTGTAAATGATATTGCAACTGATTGACAAATTGTCCTATATCAATGAAAATAAGCACTGAATTACTGCAACTGATTGATAAATCGCCCTACATCGACATAAGTAAGCACTGAAATGATCAGTGTTTTAGGACTAGTCATGACAAAAGAAATCATGGGAAAACATAGTCAAGCAGGATTCAAACCTACAACCTCTTATCTCTGGACAGGTGTCTTATCCACTAGACTATCGAGCTTCCATCCGACAGCCAGTGCTGGTTCTAATCCTTATAGCATGCAGCGGGTACTGCATAATTATGCAAATTGAAGAAATTCTTCCCTCGAGTTGTATTTATTGCAACTGATTATAAATTTGTAGGGAAATTTGTCAAATCAGTTGCAATAGAAACAACTTGACGAAAGAATTTCATCAACTTGTATAAATGATACGTTTTTCTTTCCAGCAAATGCAAGGAAATTTAGATTAGAAACCTTTCAACCTCAAACCAAGTTTTATGAATAGACTTGAGTGAGCATCACTAGGTCTCATCTGTCAGAAAGAGAACTTGCAAGAGACAACGGCTGACCCTCTTCCCCCGAGAGAGGCTTCTCATTTACCTCCAGGATGATATCCAGGACGGCGGGGCTTCTGTTGGGCATTGGCTGTGACAGGCTGTCCACCACTATCACCCTGATGAAGTCCATCACGTACCGCTTGGCTGGGTGGGTCGTCAGGGTGGCTGATATGACAGAAAAGGCAAACAGCAATAAAAGTACCACAACAAACATTCTACGCCCCCATTGGGTCTCAAAGGACAGAGACCCTACCCCAACCCGATGAAATACCCCCTTTTCACAGCATGACCGCTAGAACTTTGCAAGGTTGTTGCTCTAGGACTCCAGGTTTCTTCCTCCCAGATTGAGGCTTGAAACCATGACCTGCCTGTGTGTCCAGCATCCTGATTACTAAGCCATCCATTTTCAAAGATCACAGTGCAAAATGTACTATTATGGAGAACGTAAGAGGGGGATTGTAGATGCAAACACCATAAAGGGAGAATTTCAGACATTAAATGTGCATTCCTTTACTTGTTCAATATCTCAAATGAAATCCCATCCTTGTGATTTAAGAACCATTATCTTAATTCATGTAGTCATCAAGTCAATTCAGTTCACACACGGTTATCTATCCATCAATACTATTTTCAGGCATTTGTGCATTTCAGACATTATTCATATGATACAAGGAGCAGAAGTCAACTCTTGATGATTTAATAGATAAGTCTCAAATCAAATTCATGATTTTCTTCCGTCGAGATGTTTTCATTGCAACTGATTGACAAAATTTATGTCGATGTAGGGCAATTTGTCAATCAGTTGCAAAGTCTCAAATCATTTTCAGATTTTGTTTTGTAATACTTGCAACATTGAAAATGTGAAATATGAATGATCAGACTTTTGTGTATGTCATGACAATGCATTACAAAAAGACAGGGGAATGAGAAAAATAAGAAACAACAAGTGAGAAGAGATCATGGACAAGTAGCAAAAGATCTAACCTTGGGATGTTCCATTATCCACTTTCACTCCAAGAACAGAGATGCCTAGATCTGGTAGGAAGTCATCAAGAGGAGAACTCAGGTCCCCTGAATCCTCAATCTAGGATGGGAGGGGGATAAAAATTGTGGTGGTTATAAAAATGATGGCTCAAAATGTAATGCAGAATGGTGAACTTCTACTTTCCTGTGACTACAGAAAGATGGTGACATCTTAAATCTAGTCACACTCTTGTGATCTGCTCAATCTGTGAATGCACTTTAAACAACATGGATCACACTCTGGTCCACGACTACCGTAAACATGGATATTTTTGAGTGAGTAATTTTTCGCGCTCAGCCACGCAAGACGAGATTCATGGGTTTTCAATACTGTGGAATCAAGACAGCAACTATTGAAAAATATATATGGCATGCAAAAATAATTGCATGTTTTTGTTTTCGTGCCAGCTTCTGGTTGCGCAAAATGCACGAAAATTTCAACACCGCAAAAATTTCCACTTTTACAGTATTCACAAGAGAGCACTGACAGGAACTTCTTACGATAAAATCTTTGTAAAATGTAGGAATGCAAAATGTATGTGACAATGTCATGTTGTTTGTTTCCCTTTGCTATGCTCAGCTTTTAAAGGCCCAAGCCACCATAATCATGACTATTATCATTTATTTATTTTTTTATTTTTTGTTGGGGTGGGGTGGGGGAGTAGGGTAACATGACAAAAGTAAGTGACCAGGTTGACCAAGCCTCTTTTAATAGAACAAAAGCATGCCAGTGACACACTGTTTAGCTTTCACAATATCCTACACCTTGAATTGCACCACTTTGTTTGTTTGGTTTTTCTTTTTCACCATGATGGCACTGCAATGCCACAACTGTACATGCACAAGCCATGACCATTCTTTTGCACTGATGATGGGGTTCTTGTGCGGCACATTTACAACTGACACAAGGGACGTACGATGTGTTCATTGGCATGCAAAGGAAAGAGTCAATGCATCACCGACGCAGCTCCACCTACCAGCACGATGGAATCTTCCTGAATCGTCGACAGCGTCCTGTTCGCCATCTTCGCAAGCGGTTACGGTTATGTGCGCCACAGACGAAACATGTACACGTTACATGGTAGGAGGAGGCCCAGAGCATTTGGAATTTTTACATACACATGCAGAAGGGCGGGAAAAAGAGAGAGAAAGAACTCACTCATATGACAGAGGCAATAAAAAGCACACGGAAAGCACAACATGGAGAACACAACATATAGCTACATATCAACAAAGAAGCATAAAAAGAAATTGCACGAAAGTAAGCTGCCTTTTGACATAATGAGCAAAATAACACACAGAGCACAAGAGATATTTGAGACATCTCATATCTATTAAGACATGCGCACAACAGCCGAGGATTCAGTCATGCAGGGTACAATATTCAATTGAACAAAAAATTACACAGAGTAAAATACATTTCCTGTAGTTGAAAGGGTTGAAGCTGGTAGAGCATTTATTAGTTTCCCATTGGTTGGCCATGTATATCAACTCAAGGGTTATCTAATGCTGTACAGTTTAACTGTCTCAGTTCAGAGTCCACACGTTGGCTAAATTATAATGTACACAACACAATGTCCTAACTTCAACACCAACACAATATTAATTTGCTCTAACATTCAAGAATTGAGGAGGTGGAAGGCATGAAGATATACGTAGCATACTCTTCCTTTTTCAATTACACACAAAAAGCAGTTGCATAAATATGTGACCCTGCATCACAAAACCAGCAAAAAAGTCGCCAGACATGGATTTTCTGTTAAGAGTAGATTTTGAAAGAGCAGACTTCAAGCTTTAAAATGATGTATAAATAAATTCAAATGGACTCTCCTAACATATCCTAATATTGGAAAGAAAGCACACACTCTGGAAAGTGTAAACTGAGAAAAGAGACTCTGAAGTACAGTCTTTTAAAGCGCTTAATCTTTACCAAGCCGTGCTAGCTATGCGATAAATGGAACAAAAAGCAGGATGTAAACCACCTTATCAATAACAATGAAGGGATTATCAGATTAAGCTAAAATTGAGCATGCTCTATAAACACTCTGGAGATGATTACTGCAAGCTCTCAAAGCAGTAGCATCATCTTTTATAAAGTTATTGGAGTTGAAAGTGAAGAACATGGACAGGGTTTTTAAGAAATGAATAGGGGACTGTATAAGACACAACTCATGACACTATTCTGCCAAAATAGTGTTCGGGAAAAACTGAAAACACAATTTCCTGTTCGTTTTATGATCCCAAACTTTTATATAATGTAGACGAAGAATTGCTCTTTCAGAAAATATGAAAATCTCAAGATTGGCTGGGTTGACCCGTTTCACCTATTTTCAGTCCTCACTCAAAATCAGTGTGTGCGACTTTTTGTTTGTTTTGTGATGCATGGTCACATATGTTTTTCCAAAAGTCATTTCTGCAAACATTGAGTCCAACTGTAACAGAACAAATGATACTAAAGAGTGTGTTAGCTCACAGGAACAACACGGCTAAAAAAAATAAGGAAAAAGAAAAAAAGAACATTATGCAATCCCATTACGACACACTTGTATGGTGTTATGCGGCAAAACGTAGAAGCCCGGACATACCTGGTCGCTCTGCGACGCGGGGTAAGGGAAAAGTGTGGAGGCCAGCCCACTGAGGAACGGGGCGCTCATGCAGACCGGCTTGAACTCGGCGACATTGTGGTAGAGGAAGAGCAGGAACTGCACGAGAGTGACGGGGTACTCCTGCAACCAGCCGCGTTCATCATCATCCAGGATGGGCTGAGGGTATTCCGGTGTGAGGGTAGGCATATGGAAAAGACAGAAAGAAAGACACTAATTCATACAGATTAGCTCAAAACACATCAATGGAACGAGAGGGATTTCTTGGGAGTGTCACCATGGCCATTGTTGGGCTGAGGCACATTGCTACATCTGAGTGAGCTTGCTAATCTTTAACTATGTCAAGTTACAGTGTAGGATGGATTCCTATTAAAGGTGTTGCTTACCATTGGGAGCAGTGATTTAAAAATTGTTCGAGTTATCCCATTTGATACATATGTTTACGTCAGTTGTATCACAAAACATCCTAGCATATCAAAATTTTGTAATAAAGCCTAAAACATAGGGAGATATCACTCCTTTTTTCAATAAACCATAACTGTAAACATTTTTTTCTAGAAACAATTTTATCATAACTATTGTTCACAATTTGTACATGTATATTTAACAATACTTAACATTGACTATACTGATTAACATTTTACATTGGTTGTTTCTATCCCTAACTCACATCTTAGAACTACTTTGAAGCGCAAAAGCAGGGTTTCTGTTTCGTCTGCAAATGGTAAATAATGCCTGTAAATGCTGATGTGAAAAAGTCGCATGTATGTCAATGTGTAAGAGCAATTTCCAAATCAAGGATGCTTTTATATCCTCTTGTCAGGATTAAAACGAAAAAATGTGTATCCAAGTTTTTGGGAGCCTTTTGCAGAATCAAGGAAGACTTGGCAGCTCTGTATCCACAGAGTATTGAAGTGTGAAATCACAGCCATCCATTGCCATGGAAACTTGTTCTATACAACCTCGAGTAGCCCAAACACCTGCAAACACAATGATTGCTGACAATGTTTGCACCCAGTTTCAACCCACTGCCTGAAGCCTTGTGCAAGGATATCTTCTTTGGAATCACCACTAAGCTATAACATCACTTTGGTACTCTATCAGAGTTTATATCCCCTGCATACATTTGTAACTTAGGGGACAGGTTAAGATGTGGTGGGAGGATCCCCGCTTCTCACCTGGTTGAGCATGACCCTGATCTGGGATAGGAGGATCATGACAGCATCCGGGCAGACGTTGGTGCTGATGGCCGGACTGGACGAGTGACTGGCCGGCACGCCAAAGATGTACTGCCACATTGAGTTTAGGTCCAGCTGGTGGGTTGTGGGAAGTGGAACAAGAAAACAAGCAAAACAAACACACATCAGCACAATGAAGACCAAAAAAACAACAACAAAAGGACGAAAGTTTGTTGCCCTGCGCACTACACATGGGCAGGTGCACATGGGAGGTCAATCAATAACCAATACGAGCTTGGTCGGCCATCAGCAGAATCTATGACGATTTCAGTATTGGATCATCATTCAGTCCATACAATGTTCACACTTATGTTGACACTAGGGCTGAGAAATTTCTCTACCTATTTACTAATAAAAAGTAATATCAATAGTGTGATAGGTAAAAGACCATAAGCTTGTACTTCAAGAACTCCTACTCATCAAAGATTCATCTAGTTTCTACAAATAAACAATGAAGAGAAACATTACATCTTCTGCTCCAACAGTCATGTACTGAAATCTAGTGCAAATATTTTTTTCCCATCCTGAGCTGATCACCCACACCGAGAACCAAGCCATCATAATTTGATGCTCTATGACAAGAGGAATGAAATTGTAGGTACAGGCCTCTGTAACATTTTCCAGCAAAGATTTCACATCAAAAACAGAGAGAGTGGTCATGTGATTTTGTTGTTGTTGTTGTCAAAGTCTAATCACCTGACAGTTGTCTGGCAGGACCTTGGCCGGATGTCCCAGGGACAAGGTGATGAGGAGAAAATAAATCTCGGGCACGTTGGCGTGGCGGGGCAGCAGGGCCTGCAGCATGAGGAATCCCGGCTGCATGCACGCCTCTAGGTTGATCTCCCGCGTCTGGGGCTTTCTGCTGCTCTTGCCCACGTTGAAGCCTGGATGCAGGGGTGGGGGGCGGGAGAAACAAGGGAAGATGGACTGTCATTACTCATGAGCAGCATTGGGGCTCGGGATGTAGGTGGGACCAAAATCGTCAGGGGAGGGGGACCAATATTGTGGGTAAAACCACATGAGTATGGAGATCACCACGGATGCCGGTGGCATCAATAATATGGGTAGGACTTACGGTAAGAGACTGGGCCGGACCCAGAATGTGGGGAGAACAAGGAGTATGGGTGGGGCTCAGAATATATCATGAAGGACATAAGAGTGTTCATAGGACCTTTAGAATATGTGGAATTCAGAGTATGACAGAGGTCCAAAATGTGGGTGTGACCACCAATAATGGAGGGATCCAGAAACTGGCTACAGCTGATCAGGGGCGTAATATAAAATTTTCAATGGAAAATCTCAATAATTGCAATTTTATGCAATGAGGAGCTGAGCAACTTCCAATCAACTTGAAGTCTTGCGGTCATTGTGGAAAAAGCAATCATTGTTGCTTGAAATACATGTAACCACAGTGCGAGCTGTTTTAGAAGATGCAAATGTTAGGCACTGACCAAGCACAACTTTCATCCCGTTGTGCAGCACAGGCTCCGTCTGGTCCAGCCAGCTGCCCCCGGACGCCCCCTCGCGGAAGCGGCTGATCGTGGTCTGGTTGTTGAGCATGGCGACCAGGATGCGGAGGGCAGTGATGGCCGTCGTCGGGTGGAGGTGGCCCTGCATGAAGAGCAGGAGCCAGTCGAAGCCCAGCACGCGCTGCACCTCGTCACAGGTTCTGTTAAGGTGTGTGTTCGAGAGTGTTCGGATATTAGAGCAAAGTGTGTGTTTTGACATACATACACAACACATGATTTGAAAAGCATGTTGTCACTTTCACAATGCCTCAGTATCTAGGAACATGTATCATAATAATAGAAAACCCTTAAAAAAAATGTTTTTATCGTATTATATACTGTCTGATCACAGATTTTCACCTCCAAAAGGATTAAACAAATATTTCCTAACTGTACTTCTTTTCCTCCACCTCAATTTTGTACAAAATATCAGTGACACTGTTTACAGGTAGGACCCTGCACTTCATATCTTTAAAACTGGAAACACTGTAGAAATACTGTAAAAGTGGAAATTTTCGCGGTGTTGAAAGTTTCGTGCATTTCATGCAACCAGAAACTACCGCAAAAATAAAAGCATGCGAATATCTTTGCTTGCCACATGTTCTAGAAGTTGATGTCTTGATTCCGCGGAATTAAAAACACGCGAGACTTTCCTTACCCGGTTGAGCACGAAAAATTAGTCGTGCGAAAATATCCACTTTTACAATAACAAACACATGTTGCTGCAACAGATTTTGTTTCATCTGCTCAAAGCACAATGACCACGATATAAACACCAGTCTCACACTAAAATGGAGAACACTCACGGAGTACTGATGCTGCCAGAGTTGGCGTAGAAGAGAAGCCTGAAGAGGGTCTCCAGCAAGGTGTTTCTCAGACACACGGTGTGTGCCGACACCAGGGAGGTCGTGTCGTCCGACATGCTGTCGGAGTCTGGAGGGAGGGCAGTGGACAGGAGCAGTGATGAATTGAAGAGAAAAAAAAATAGCAGCAAAACTTCAGGTATGAGTTTAAACACCACGGAGCAGACATACACAATTTTTGAGAACACGCTTCTGTCTTTCAAGTGTTATCAACAGACCCTTACAATCTTAAAGCAGATTGTTCCAAGAGTAAGATGGTGCTGCCTAAAAGGAGTGGCAACCATAGAAATGAGTCTCCAGCAGCAGAATGGCTGAGTGGGACTTTACTTAAAGTTTGTGAAGAGTTCCTTGCTGCAGTGATGAAGTCTGAATGACTTCTTGAAGATAGGATAGAGCAGTACCTGACTAAAATACTTTTAAAAAAAAATTTCAAGTGTATTTGCTGGAATTCTAATATGAACTCATTTATGACTGATGGTTAATCCCAGAGCAAACATTAGGCAATCTTTATTAAGACTGTCATAACAAAGGTTGAGAACATTAAAGTGCATAGCACCAATAGCATAGAGTATAAGTTCAATCACTAGTCATGTTAAAGTGAAGAATATACATGAAAGCCAAGTCATGTTCCAGTCGAGAATTTATGGCAAGTCATGTTCAAGTCAAGAATATAAGCCAAGTCATCAAAGACCATAAAGTTTATCATTTTGTTACAAAACATATTCCCAAGGGTCCAAGATCACTCGGGGGTTGGTCCTGAACACATTTACTGCAGACACAGCTTGCTATACCTTTCCAGCTCTTGAGAGATGGCTCAGATTCGCAGGTAGACCACTCTTGGAGCTCCACCGGGGTGATGGTCTTCTCATCCACTGTGGGCAAGGTGGAGGCCAGAAACTGGCCAAAGCTGGAGGCAAGATGATGGAAGAAACACACATGAACATATGGTGTACGTCAACACCGACCTCTTTTTAAAACACACTCATCAGCGAATATTAAGCCAGTTCAGAGTTTGCTTTTGTACACATTGGTACAAATGACATCTTTTTTTTCAATTACTTCAGTCATTTTTCAAAGCAACACAATGCATAAGCTTGCCTGATGTAACAATTCATGGAACTTATCAATCAGGCTTCCACAAAAATTGAGCTTTGCGTAAAATAGGTGACCAGAATAGTCTGTCAATTAACAGTTGGGGAAGCATCTATTTCATTATTTTGCATCAAAAGTATAACATATTAATACATACAATTGTATTTCCTTATTAATCTATCTATCTACAGTGTATCTATCTATCTATCTATTTATCAATTGATCAATTTATCTGTCTATCTATCTCCCTATCTATTTATCTATCAATCTATCTATCTACCTCCCTACCTATCTTCCTATCTATCTATCTATCTCAGGGAGATGGGGTCTTACAGGAGGAGATCTGTCAGGATGAGCACTCCCTGGAGCAGGACGCCCAGACAATCAATCTATCTATCTATCTATCTATCTATCTATCTATCTATCTATCTATCTACCTATCTACTTACCTATCTATCTACTTACATATATATCAGTCAATCTATCTATCCATCTATCTATTCATCTATCTATCAATCTATCTATCTCCATATCAATCTACATATCCAGCCATCTATCTATCAATCTATCTATCCATCGATCTACATCTATCTATCTATCTATCTATCCATCTATCTATCTCAGGGAGACAGGGTCTCACAGGAGGAGGTCCGTCGGGATGGGAACTCCCTGGAGCAGGACGCCCAGCACGTTGGCGATGGCCTTGACGGTGCCGCAGCTCAGGGAGCTGTCCTGGAGCATGAGGAGGAGGCGGGAGACCATCTGCAGCTGTCGCAGGAGACGCCGGTTCTTCTCCGCCTCGCTGGAGTCCGTCAGCAGCTCCAGGAAGTGCTCGTAGAGGGAGCGCTGGAGCTCACTGGGGGCGTTGTGCCAGATCTGGAGGGAGGAGGGGGACAGCAAAACAGTGTGAAGAAAACAGTGGTGCAGGGCGACTTATGTTCAAAATCAGTACATTTGTCTTTTTTTGCTTTGTTTTGTAATAATACCGAACCGTCATCCCACGGAGGACACATATTATGATGCATAGTACAGCGATAGTAATCACTAGCACCCTTCCTAATATACAATCTCGCAATATTTGCTTTCTTCTCATGTACTCTTGTATCAAAACGTTAGTGTACTTCAGCAGGAAGATGCACACAATTCACCAAAAAATGATACTCTCTTTGAGGTGGAAGGATTTTGCAAAACAGTTGAGCAAAGTAGAAAGATTCTTTTTCGCAATGCTCTGACAAAAGATATTACAAGTGCATAAAATTGTTGTGACTATAACTAATGTTTTAGAAACAAGAGCAAAACTACATCCACTTCCCAGAGGATCGGTTAAAAAAGAAAATGCCATTGGTTACCTCAAGGTCACAGAGGAGGTCTTCAAACGCCGTGTGGTGCGGAATGACGGTAGACTCCCTCCCACTGTCTATCGTCCCGACGAGCGAGAAGGTGAGGTGGAGGATGTGGCTGTTCAGCAGGTGCTTCTTCTTCTTCAGAAGGTAGGCAAGTATCTGCAAAAGTGCAAGGACGTTGGAACATCTTGATAAGTTTCACCACTTTAAAAAGTTTGATGGGAGTACAGATGTACCTACAGAAACACTAGATTCCCAAACTAATTTTGTGGACATCTTATATAAGCGGTGAGCAGTAGTGCAACTAATTTGCAATAGCTGAGACTTGCTTGTGGGTGGGGGGGGGGGGTGGTGCCTCACAAAAATGTTGTAATGTTGTAATGCTTAAGTTTTGCTTTCTTGCGATGTGCAGTACTTTATGGACATCATAAAACTCATAGCACATTGGTTCATGAAACGATGCTAACTCCATCCCTGATGAGACAGGTATTCACCTATTGTTTCTGGAAACAAAATGTGCAGCATATCAACGCTATGGCTAATTGCAACATCTTCAGATACTGGGGAATACCCGTTGAGGATGGGCTGATTTCGCTATAACACGCATTTCCCATAGACACCTGCCCGAGTATGTACTCAGGACCCGTCCTCAATGGATTAAGAAGCTGGGCCCTTGGACCACATCCTCACCTGGTATCCCTGGGAGCGCTGCATCTCCTCAATGGCCGGACTGTTGTTCTTGATGACGCACACGAGAGCCTTCACTGCAGCGTACAGACCCTCCACGTCTGTTGCCATGGCAATCAGCCCAAGTAGCGGGGCGGAGCCCCCGATATTGGCAAGAGTTCTGGCGACTGGCTTTGGGCAGAAGGTCCTAACCCCTGCAGAGAGATCAAACATATTGTTTTATTGGAAGTGGCAAGAAATTACCTACTTTTAATATCACATACAGATAATCAAAGCTTTGACTATAACTTACCTCATAATATCAAACTTGAATATTCCAGTTTTTGCTGAAATTTGGATCTATCTTACAAGACCGCTATCTGGAAAGGAAATTGACTTTAACCTGTTGAGGACGAGTCCCAAGTTTAGTCAGGCAGGTGTCCATGGGAAATGCGTGTTGTAGCAAAATCGGTACGTCCTCAATGGGTTAAACAGAAATGCGTAAATTCACACATGACTGTGAATATCAAAAAGAAATCAAAACATAAAATCTTCACGACAGTAGCTTTTTGATTCTTGTACATGTAACATATTGAGAAAAAAAAAGATGACTAGCATGCATTATAATTAATAATTTGCTTAATTTACGCCTAGTCAGTGTCAATTATCACTTCCCAATTCACTTTTTCCCCATCAGAGCCAACTCCTCCCAGACTCTTTCCCCACTCACAATATCAAACCAGTGCATTCTTTGAAAAACCTTGCACTCGACTGATTGGCATAGAGCATGTCTACAACCAATGACCTTACAAAGCTCCTAACGACTGAAGAAAAAAAAATTCTCAGTCTGTTTCAGCCATAAGGGTTTGATATCATACAAGCTACGAGTCGACTTACCAATTTCCCCCATGAGTACTGCTCCGAATGACCGGCCTGGCCCAGTCAAGTGACCCGCTGAGTTGTGTAATATCCTGATAGGTGTGGCATTATCATGTCCAGATAAGCCCAACTGAGAAAAAGACAAGGAGTAAAGAAATATTACAAACTGTGCTGAAAAAGAATACATAAATGTCAGTATACCCATACAGACATTTTTGTCTGCTTAGCTGTTAAAATCAGAAAACAATTCACAAATCCTTTTCAAAATTGGTGTTGTATGGTCAAAATCAATATTCTCTATAAAACTCCCAAAGGACTGCTCCTTCAAATCGAAATCCTTGGGTTATCAACAAAAAGTAAATGACAGCAATGTCAATCCTCAAATTGGCAACACCAAAGACTTCCCTTATCTTCTAGGAATCTTTCATGTTCATGATCTATGGCAAAGGTCAAAATCAATACTTCACACAAACTCCCTTCCAGTTTCCTAATAGAGACGCCCTCTTCTGCCATCAACAACAACAACAACAACAACAACAAAGCAACAGTGTATTAGAAAATGGTCCTCAAATTGGCAGGACTGAGAAACTTGACTCACCTGCTTGGCAACGGCCTTGCTGTCCACTTTGTTGAACGCCTTGCGTATCTTGGAGACAGTGAGCACGGAGAGGGCGTGGGCGTGCAGACCAAAGACGATCTTCTCCTCCGGAATGACTATTGCATTGAGGTCCACTTTGGCTTGGCTGAGCTCTAGTTGTTGCAACAACAAAAAATCAAGAAAAAAAGAAAGAAAGACATGATGGAAGGTGATACTGAGGCATGGAAAGCAATCTAAATCTCTTATCTGACTGCAAGGAAATCATTTGGAGCTTTTGCCTTCTTATCAAAGAGGCAGATCAAAGTGGGAGAATTAAACCACATTGGGCACTGAAAAAAAAGGAAAAAAGAAACAGATGAACATTGAATGTTTGCCATTAAAGCGACGTAAGTTCAAGTCATTTTGCTACCTGCCATGTGCTTTGACAAAAATGAAGACAAGACAAAACAAAACAAAACAAAACAACTGGCAATCCCTTGCACTTGACCCAAGACTCAGACTTCATCCTGGGCACTTGAAGGTGATTAATGTACACATCAAACAGTGTGAACAAACTTTCACAGTACAATAGCAGCTGTGAATCCTGAGGCCCTGGCTCTAGCAGCACATTCTAAGTCCTTTTCGAAAGTCGCCCATGAAATCCAAGAACTTGTTAAAGTCTCTCCCTGTGGCTATATCAGTCCATGCAAAGAAGCAGATAAGGGACACCTTTTGTAAAAAAAAAAAAAAAAAAATGCCTTAAAATCAAACAAAGTTGACTGACGAGTATATCCTGGTAGAAGGGCTCCCTCTAAGCATACATACCTTCTTGTCTAGGTGCCTGGAAGCTGCCCACATACGTCGGGCCCAGCTGGAAGAGCGCCATCACTGTGCTCGGCTGCAGGGTCTCCTCAAACAGGTGGGCGGGGCCCAATCTCCATAGCAACCTGGAGGGGGCCTTGAGGGACGGGGGAGTGCCGATGTAGGCGTATATCGTGGTGAGGCCGGCAGGGTTGGGGGTCGAGCCTCCCGGGTTGGCTTGAATGTACGGCATCTGAATTGGCCAGGGATGCCACACACAAAATATGAATCAATCTGGACTACATGGCTATATATTGGACAGACATTAACCTTGACATTGTTTTGTGTGTAAATATTTCTCCGTCTGTCTCTCAGTGACTCGCCAAACTTTTTGTGCTGCTTTGTTGCTGTTTTCAATCAATTTTAGCATCGATCCCACACTCTATAAGCATTGTCTTTTCAGCGGGTCCCACCGGTTTTTTTTTCTCACAGTGCATATTGAAAATTATTTCACTTTCGTTACCTCAGCAACCATTGCAATGTATTGCTACTGTAAGTTTTCAATTATTGTTGTTTTCTCTGTACAAATAAACAAGCATTAGTTCTGTCACTGAAGAAAGTGAGATTAACGTTTACACATTATTTTATTGTGGAAAAACGAAATAAATTTGAACTTCTTTGAACTTGAACTTGACAAGATTTGTACAATACATAAATGATTTTTCCAGTTAAGTCAAGGATCTCTACAATGACATCAAATATCAGCATTTTAATCGTTGAGATATTACGATGATATTCATGCTGTACCCCATCCCATCCTTAACATTGTGTGTGTGTGTGTGGAGGGGGGGGGGGGGGGGGACAGAACATCATCGAAAGGAACATGTGCGCCGTACCTTCCGTGGGGAGAGCTGTACCCCGTCAACGAAGACCGTCGCCGAGCAGTTCCTCATGACGGCCTTGTTGAAGGTGATGGCCAGGTGGTGCCACATGCCCTCCTGGGCCAGCTCAGGAATCCACAGCTTGACGCCTGCCGACGCGTGATTGGTGGTGGGGAGGTCAGAGGCATCCGCCGACCCTGTGAGGCGAAAACGACAGGGCGAGCAAGTCTCGGTTGTTTACAATCATTCAGCAAAAAGGGGGCATTGCGCAGGAGATAAAGTAAGGTACAGAAAAAGGGTTTGAAAGTAGATTTATGAAAGGAATCAGAACATACTGCTGAATATTGGTTGGAGTTAAACATCTCATATACACTGACTATCTGACTGCTCTGCACTGCAATAGTGCACTCCTACATGCATGTGACCTCCCAGCTCAAAACCCACAAAAAGTAGCAGATTAGGATTCTCTATAATAGACCAAAATATGTCATTTAGGTTGACTGACTCGAATGTTTAAAGTTTGTCTGACCTGAAAGAGTAATCTTTTCTCTACCACCTTTCAAAATTTGGCGGTTCAAAACAAAACCAAAAATTGAGATATCAGCAGATTTTCTGGACCATATTTTTTCAAACAGGTGCTGCATTCACTGGGAGATAGAACATGTTTTCATTGATGCTTCTGCACAGCATGCCTGAGTGAGCCCAATCTTTAAATCCTCTTTTCTCCCTTTTCTATGGAACTGCACCTCTTAACTCTCTCTTTTTTCAATCACTTTTTGAATTGGTTAGGATGGTGCAATTTTAACAAATCATATATCACCTAAAAGGCCCCCCCTCGACATTTTGTGCGATTACTCTGCAACACGCAATGCTCTCGCCGCGATGCTCTATAACTTTTTTCTTTTGAGTTTCCCGCATATTTTGACACCAAATTTGTGACGCCCGGGGGTACGATTCTGAAGTTACATAACTCTTTGTACATGCACGTGAGGCCGAAAATGGCTCAAAAATGTGATTTTGTGTACAAAGTCAATGCAAATTGAGTTTTTTCACATGGTTCATACAAATATGCTTATTTTTACTCTCAATGGCTAAAATTAATTTGTTTTAGGAGTATCATACTTCAAAAAGTGTCTGCCACAAATTTTGTTAAAAAAAACAACAAAAACAAAAGGTCAGAAAAACAAAGAAATACATAAGAAATTCATGAAGCAATAAAATAAATAAGAAATTAATTTTGATACTGAATTTTTTTTTCAAGTACATTTGCTAAGAATGCCACAAAGAAAAATTACACCAAAAATGAGCACTTTTGGAGCTTTATTTACTGATTTAGATCAAAGAGTCTGATTTCTCGCATAAATTAGCATAATTAATCAAAATAAAATATAAAAAAGGCTATTTTAGAAAATTTGAATATATGATCTTGTATATTACATCGCACAATACCATTGTGCAAATTTCCGCGGCGATTGCGCAATCCATGGCCGAGATCTTAAGGGGGGGCCCTTTAGGCCCCCCCCCAAGTCTTTCGAGCTACCAAAATAGCCCAGTCTTTTTAGGGTTAAGGCTTACAGCTTCCTCTTTTAAACTATGTAGAAAAGTGGAAATTCATTTTGTTGGTTTTGAGCTGAGTAGTCACATATGGCTCTGAACATTTCATGAGGGGAAGAAGACAGAGGTAAGGGGGTGAGAGCCTGGAGACAGAGGAGTCGAACCTGGCTTTGGGAAGGGATCCTCCGCAGTGCTGATGACGAGGTTTCTGTCGTGGGCCGTGATGCCGATGCTGAAGCAGGCCAGGTGGGCATCGCTGATCCCCGCGCTCCGCACGATGGTCAGCAGTCGGATGGGGTGCATGTCCGTCTCGGAGGTCCCGTAGCGGTCCACGCAGAACCAGACACAGAACGACAACCCCGACTGCGGCGGGAACAGACGCTCTCCTGCAGAGGGGGTGGTGGATATGAGGAGAAAGATGTACCCAAATTCAATTACGCCCATCACTAAAAATCAAAACATGCTTTATGAAGGGTCAGTTTGATACCGTTGTTCCCACAGCTAATCACTCTCATCTACAATTTATCTGAAAGAATTCTATTCAAGAAACTATGAATGTTAATTACATCAAACATCATGAGAAACAACACCTTTCAATTTGAACTGAAAACTGTAAAAAAAATAATGAAAATAAATAAGCTTGATATATCAACTAATCTATTGGTTGGTATCCTTTGCAAGTAAATCCACTAAATTTACATTAATGTCTGCTGGCAAATGGTCGACTCCACGTCACCTCTTAGCTCAAACTGCACCCAAGATGCGTCAGGGGTGTGCATAAGTCTCTGATTTGCTTTCACTCCTACAAAAAAATCTGCCTCATTATGTGCTTACAAACAAGCAGTGGCAAAAATCGCACTTGGGAACAACATATTGATTGTCAGCTATCACTTCAAGTTACAAGTTTCTTCAAGAATGACCCTACTCCCTGGATCCCGAGTGAAAAGCAGCTACTACCACAAGAAGCATTCAAAGCTGCAAACATTAGAGACAACTAAAAATACATTTGTTCGCATGCATGTACATGCAGTTTACTCTTTGAGAAGGTGCCGTATCACGAGCCGAAGACCCTACCTGATCCAATTCCGCTTGAAATGGTACCGTCACCCCCACTGGCCATCCCTACCGACACCACGCTCTGGGTGGGGGACACCTGAGGGGCGATGCTGGGCAGATACAGGCACCCGCACCCCTCCCCGCTCATGTCAAACTCCACGAAGGCCGGCGTGAGGGAGCTGGTGGCCAGCCGGACATCTCTTGGGGTCGTCATGGAGACGAGGCACTTCACCCGCGTGAGGGGGACCTCCTGACCCTGTGCCGGAGCTTGCGTGCCGTTGCCTGCGGCCACGTTCGGCGTCTGCGGACTGACCGTGGTGGACATCTGCGACTCCACCGACTTGGTGGGGCTTCCGTCCTCGGATGCGTCTTGGTCCTCGTTCCCCTCTAGAGGGCGGCAATTCAGTGGGGATCCCAGCCGTAGAAAGTCTCTGTTGGGTTATATCAAAAAGGTGCAGTAGGAAAGACAGCATTACACATACTGCCTCAGAAGAATACTAACTGAATGTGATTTGCTTCAGGACTGCATCAAGATACTGTAGAGTATATTGCCACCACTGAGAAGTCATCAGTTCCAAAGGCAAGACAGCTGAATCCATTGATTGATTCAGAACTTCTCATTTGGCACATCAGAATTTTTACATAAATGTCATTAAATGGTTGTGGCCATATAGGTATCAATGAGGATTAAATCTCACATCCACACACCTCTACAAAAGCCTTACCAACAAAAGGGATACACAAATGACTCAGAAAAAAAAAAATCATTTTCAAATATGGCACATGTCAATATGCTTTGGATCCCTCTCTGTTTCTCACAGGAAGGCCAGTGAGCATGTATGAAGGTGCATGACAACCACCTGCAAAGATCATATTCTGTACACACATGGGGCAGGAGAATTGACATTGACAGGGGAGACAAAATTTATGTTGTAACTGGTATCTCCACTTTTTTTTTTTGGGGGGGGGGTTAAGGTGAGGGAAGAGGGGAAGTGAAGGGGGAGTGGCGTGGGAGGTTTTTCTTTTCCTTCTTTTAACTCTAAACATTACAGACAAATTGCTGCTCAATGGAATTTGTGTGTATTATATGGTGCAAAATTGCAAATTTGGCAACCTAAGAGTTAATAGTTAAGGTGACAGAGGAGGGGGATTGGGAGGGAGTCAATCATACCTCAGATCTTTGGGCTCCAGGGCCTGGGAGGCCAGCCGCTCCAGCATGTGCTGCAGCGGCATGTGCAGCGTGTGGTCCTCCTTGGAGAGGGCGGCCGAGCCAATCTGCAGCAGGCGCTGCGGCAGCCCCGCCTCGCACATGATCTGCTGGTTGCGCTCGCTCTTGACCAGGTCCTGGATAACGTCCACCAGGTGTGTCTGGAGTGCCAGGATGACCTGAGCAGTGACCGCAGGGGGCAGAAGCAAAGAAGTTCTGGTCATATCTACCATCAATTGCTCCATACATAGCAGATTTACCAAATCCAACCACAAAGGACACTCACGATTACAACCCTCAGTTGTATGGCAAGTTGAGGCAGGTCATGAAATGAAGCAAAGAAGTTCTGGTCATGTCCATCATTGTTTGCTATATACACGATAACAGATTTACCAAATCCAGCTGCATAAGACACTGACAATTATAACCCTCAGTTGTATGCAACAAATCATAGCTATCCTTCTTCCTTCCCCCATTCAAACAAATCTCATCCATTCACTTTCTCCTCTTCTCCTTGGGTACCGGCATCATCTTTGTTTTTAAGCTATCTTTTCCTCTCTAATATCATTCCTATTCACTCTCTTCCACTTCTTTCATCCTTCTGTCACTCTTCCGATCAAACTATCCTCACCTTCTCATTGCAGTCAGGCCTGATGATGGACGGTAGTAGATCCATGAGGGACAGAACGGCGCCGGGATGGACTATGGTCGGGTGGGTGGGCATGGGGGCCCCCTGGCCCCACCCCACCCCAGACAGCCGCCCCACCGAGCCGCGGGGCGACTTGCCCGGAACCGGAGACGCGGAGCAGGGCGTGGTCGGGGCGGAGAGGGGATGCCTGGGGGACGGGGGAGAGGTAGGCAGAGGGGTGATGGCGTCATGGACGTGTCGACTCATGGCAGGGGAGTTGATGGGCGTCTCGGCAGATTTGCTGTTTGGCGAAGTGAGAGAGAAGAGTAGAGACAACTTGTGGGCCAACAATATTAAATAACTTGTGTCAATAACACAGTGTCTCAAATTCCAAATACTGACTTGTACATCGAACATTGTTTTTAAAACCAACCATTGCCTCACTGTGAGTAATGTCCACACCCTACACATATATGGTTATGATGACCATGGAATTTGATGTCAAACAATGATTTTTTTTTAAATGTGGGTGAAAGAACTGTGCTCCTTCACAATTTGAGAAGTATTCCAATGGACAGATAAGAAAAGTCTACAACAGAGTTTTGAAATCTGACTGACCCTTGGTATCATTCATAAATCAAAATGTGTTTCTGGTGGTACATAATCAGTTACTGATCTTAATATTTGCAGGATATTTCTCTATATGTGACCCTGCATCACAAAACAAACAAAAAGTCGCCAGACATGACATTTTCGTTAAGAGCATATTCTGAAAGGGCAGACTTTAAGCTTTAAAATGATGTATAACTCAAACCAAATGGACTCTCCTAACCTATCTAAATATTGGAAAGAAGGCACACACGCAGGATATTTCTCTATATGTGACCCTGCATCACAAAACAAACAAAAAGTCGCCAGACATGAAATTTTCGTTAAGAGCATATTCTGAAAGGACAGACTTTAAGCTTTAAAATGATGTATAACTCAAACCAAATGGACTCTCCTAACCTATCTTAATATTGGAAAGAAGGCACACACTCAGGAAAAGTGTGAACTGAGAAAAGAGGCTCTGAAGGGTCTATTCAAGCGCTTAATCTTTACCAAGCCATGCTGGCTGTATGATGAATGGGACAAAAAACAGGATGTAAACCACTGGAGTAACGACAATGAAGGGATTATCAGATTACACTGAAACTGAGCATGCCTTATCGACACATTCTGTCCTCAATTAATACTAACTTTCAAAGTAGTAGCATTACCCTTTCTAAAGTTATAGGAGTTGAGAGTAAAGAGAGTGTACAAGGTTTGCTCTTTCAGCAAATATGAAAAAGTCAAGATCGGCTCAGTTGACCCATTTCACCTATTTTCAGTCCTCACACAAAATCAGTGTGTGCGACTTTTTGTTTGCTTTGTGATGCACGGTCACATATAGACAAATATTAGTCAAATTGACAAAAGTATACAAAGAGATTTTGCCCAAGTTTAAATGGACACAAGGATACATACTGGAGCCAAATTGATGGGCAAACAGCAAAAAGGAATATCTGCTTGGTGTGGGGCTAACATCTACTGATTCTTACCTCCCGTATGCGTCAATGGTTACATCATAGACGCATCTCAGCAGTAAACATGCCGAATGAAGCGACGTGGGTATTGCATCTTTATTTCTGCAAAGGGCAAGGGCCAACGCAAAACACATCTTTACATGCACACTCTGCTATCTGCTTCATCACACATCTACAATTTTTGATGCAAAATCACATGAGACGATGTCATACAACTATAAATTAGTCAATTACAAGTTTTCAGCAATCATTCTCTTGACTATAGACAACTGATTTTCACACTAAATCTCGCAGATTTACACCACTAGTAGAGATGGAAGCCTAATTTAATCGAGGAAGACCGGATGGTATTGATGCTTTACACTATCACCAACTGTAATCCTCAACAGGCATACATGTATAAAACAAATAACGCACAGCTCTGAAATTATGTCACAGCAACAACAATATTTACAAACTTGAGATTGTACATGTACTTTATAGTAACACAGTCAACAGTCTGCATTTTCCACATGTTATCACACAAAGTAAGGGCACAACTGTATCAACTTTAATGTAGCAATAAGAGGGAAATCTGCTGTATATATTCCTAAAATGTGGGCACACTTGACAATGTTAGCATAGAGTCACCTTCGATACACATGATATACTCTATTAAATATACATGGTAGTAAGATGCATGTACAAGATATTCATACAGCTCTAGGTTTTGAGTTTCTAAACCATTGTTTGAATGCTGGAAGCTTTTGAGTACCAGCGATGGGCAAGTATATGAGTGTATCTGTTGAACTTCCCACTTGATAGAGGACACTTATCATCATATTTCAGTTAGCTTCTTTCAAAAGTTTCCATCTAAACTCTCTTCAAATCACGCCATGCATCAAGCGAGGTCACAACTGAACATGTGACAACTCTCTCACATAAACACAAATACACACACACACACACACATACATACAAAAATGCAAATCTCAACAGCGTCCCCAAGTGTCGAGGCAGGGACGTTCCTGAGGACGAGGGGATGTATAGTTTCCAGGCACAAACCCTTGTTGGTCATAAAGGAGTCTGCATCAAGACTACTGCATGCACCACTGGCAATACAGGGCTTATGGGACAGTGCCAGTGGTGCATGTAGTAGTCTTGGTGCAGACTCCTTTATGACCAACAAGGGTTCATGCCTGGAAACTAGAGGAATGTCCAAGAGACTCACCCCTTGACATTGAAGAGATCTGAGAACGTGGCATTCGATGACTGCTCCTCTGTGGGGGGTGGCCCAGCGTCCGCGTGGTGAGGTAGCTCACACACCCGGCTGAAGCACCCCAGTGACCTCACAGCGTTGGTCAGCCGCTCGTACTGTATCTATTTCAATCAAGACAGACAGAAATACAGTATGTCATGTTTATGTCACTCTATTACCTTACTCTCCCAAACAAGATCTTGCAGAGTCATATGTCTGACATACTTTGCACAAGATTTGTTATTGTAAAAGGCACTGGTGTATCATCATCATCATCAACAAATCCAAATTGATTGGAAGTTTCAATCAATTTTATGTATAGCACTGAGATTCTTCTCTTTAACAATCTTGTTTTTAATACTTTGATTCTTCCACTTTATAATTCCCACCTTTCATTTATTAATTCATTAATTCATATCAATTCATTCATTATTCATCTTTTCAGTAGCAACTAGCTCGTAGCTGTAACATTTATCCAATTATACATACTGTCGTACATGTTTTGAATTGATTGTAAGCGCTTTGGGCCTTGTGGGAAAAGCGCACTATAAATAATAGTAATAATAATAATAATAATAATTATTGCATCCATCCATCCACTCATTCATTCATTCATTCATTCATTCATTCATTCATTCATTCATTCATTCATTCATTCATTCACTCATTCACTCATTCATCCATTCATCCATTCATCCATTCATCCATGGTTTTATATCCATTCTTTCATATCTGTCCAATGGAAAGAAAGTTCAGGGTGACTATCACAACTGCATGCTGTCAAATGAACAGGTAGGCAGTAACCTCATCAGACAGACCCCACCAACACCCTTCCAAGGTCTCAAAGCCCCCATCCCTGCCCCTCCATTAACATCATCCCCAACACATCTCCCTTCCCCACCCCACCTCCCTGATGCCCTTTAATACCTCAGTGGCAAAGAATTTGGCATTGGCTGGTTCCTGTCTCATTGCAGCAGTCAGCGCCTGGAACACCACGTGGATGAGACCAAAGATTTGATCCCTTGGCACTGAATGAGAGACGCAGGGGGACACAAAGAAAAGACCACACAGTTTAATGACAAAATTAATGTCATCTAAACACAAGAGCACTGATACAAATACATCATAAATGACTTTATACATTGACTGACATTAGACTACAAAATATTGATTTGTCTTCATTAACCACATAATCCTGGTGGATTATCTTGACATAACTAAACTGTATCAATGGCTGAAGATACTGATGCAAAAAGGGAAGCAGATGTACAGTGTAGACTACATTTCTTTCTCTCATTGAATACTATCTGGAAGAGCTGTCAAGTAAATACCAGATGCTGAGTGGGCAAACTCTACTGAAATATAATTGTTAACATCATTCATGCTTACCACTTATATCACTACAGTGTATTTTTCAGTGATAAATGACAGACTGATACTCCTAAAACTTTATCAAAATATGACACGTGAGCAATCAAAAATTAAAGACATGATTCATAGTAATTATCAGAAAAAACAAAAAAAGCATGACTTATCCGTAAACCTGGATGCACTGGATGCACCCCCAAACAAACTATAAATATCTAATTATCATGGAGCATTACTGGGCCGTCAAACTTCACCTGCATTCCACGGTTCCTTGACGGGGTCTTCCAGGCACTCCTCTACCGACACTAGTACTGAGATGAGGTTCAGGAACCCGCCCACTTTTCTGAACATGGTCCTGGACCGGCTACTCTCCCGCAGAACATAGACCAGGGACTGTGGACACAGGACATTTGCAGCATCACAGTTATCAATGACTTCTCATAATGATGGTATACATTTTATCAATTTCAACTTAAGATTATTTGAGGCAGTTGGTAAGTGAGATGACTCGTTCAATCGGGTCAACCCAGACTGAGTGCAGAAAAGTATGATGAGGACAGTGTCTAAGACTCGTCAAAGTTGCTCCTTCAGCTCTGACTGACAGTATGGCAATCATTTAAGATCTAGGTCAGCAGGGAAACACTCGGCTGTATTCACACACAGAAACAACACATGACATCATTTGGAGGATGAGGAAGTTGCGATCCTTCATTGGGAACTGAGGTAGTTTGAACAAAGAGTCTGGGTAGCTGTCTTTGTGAACACACACACACACAAAACAAAAACAAAAAATCCTCCTCTGTGCAAAAGATGTGGATTGAAATACAACATCTCATTAGCATACAAATTAGTCATCAGAAATTCCCCCTGAAATTTTGACAACTGAAACAGTTAACATCATTTTTTTTTTACTTTGTGCTCATGGCTTGGATCAATTGTTCCAATTTGGCCCGCACCATATCAGCCTTTTCTGCATCTGCTATTACTAAGTACTTATAAGTACCATTAACATTTTGTACACTTGGGATTTTGATGTACAATTGTACAACAGAAACATTCTACTGTAACAATAGCCATTTTTAGATTGCTGTTAGGTAGCAATTTCAACACTGAGTGTTAATATATGTTAATATATGACAGCATGGGTGGTATGTAATGATAAAATCTTACTGTGTTGTTTACTTTTTTGATAGGCTTTGATGTTACATGAAAAATATTATATGTTCTAGGAAGAAGTCCTTAATGCCTATATCATTTTAAGTTTTTACACATCAAAGAGTTCAGTTCTTACATCTTATGACCACATACTCTAAGGTTCCTACCTGCAACATGGAAGAGAGATGGAAAATAAATGTTGACTTTGGAACTACAACAAAACATCCAGCATCCTGCATGGATGTTTAGCATGAAAGCCTAGCATGGGATCAATACATCACATGATCAACCACATGACTTCTTCCACTGTACCTGCAGGATGTCGATCTTGAGGGTGATGGCGCGAATGTCCGAGGACTGCATGACCCCAAGCAGGGTGCCCATGTCGTCGTCCCCCTCCTTGGACAGGACAAGCTGCTGGACGATGGCCAGCGCCTGCTGGCGGCACTGGACGTAGGGCACCAGGTTGTGCACGCAGCGCGCCCCGCCACTCTCTCGGAACACAACTGTATGCACACATAAAAATACATGATCCATTAATAACAAAATCATTGCTGCTCCTCTGCATACAGCATATGACTGTTTACGCTGTTATTTTCGTGTACAGATATTTTCGCGAATGAGGAGGTCACGGACATTTTCGCAAGATGTTGTTTCCACGAATTGACACAAAGGCCTTCATAGGCGAACTTTTACCTTAGCGCATGGCGACATTTTCAAGCGTTGTTAAATTTGTGGTCCGAGTGTGATTCGCAAAATTCATGAAAATTAAACCCTCATGAAAATAACAGCTAATACAGTATACAGTGGGCCTGGCTGGACACAAATTCACACAAGATATACAGTAAAGCTGTATTTCAACTGTTGTATACTTCTGCCATCATGGTAGCAAGGGGTAGTTGATGCTATTTGGGGCAAGTCAATGACTGCTCTGGAAATGCTTCTGCCACAAAACCTTGCAAGGAATCAAAAGGTATCCAAAACACCCAACAGCAAAGTACAGTGAAAATTGCACTCAAATTTTAAAAATTCAGTCCATGTGTAACTTTCCTAAAACAAAATTTCTCCCTTTTTTCTCTTACCACCAAATCTTGTCAAAATACACTTTGTGACCTTATTCCTGCATCTGTGCAGAGAGCAGTCCAGAGTTTAAAACACAGATGTTCAATATCCACTAAAAACTGCAATATCAAAGTGATATTTGTCACACTTTGGCGATGGTTCTACAAACTTGAAGCCTAAAGATTTAGCATGGTACGAGGGACTCAACAGTGAAATCACAAAGATACCATTCACTCAAATTCATGCTCCATTCTCTCTGTATCTTCACCACGAACGCTGAAATTTCCTGGATTGACAATGTTCACACCGAAGATTGATTTTGCACTTACTCGCATTGGAATTGTTGTCGTGGAGGAGTAGTGTGAACGCCTCCATCACCAGAAAAGCCAGGTTCTGTTGATCATCTGGAATGTGAACCTCTGCCTTGGGGCCTGGGAACGATCAAAATGCAAAGCGTATTTGTGTTATAGCGCCCTCTGCCTCATAAGACAGCCGACTGAGAGCATGTTGGCACTATGATCTCATATGTCTAGTGTTCCGCTCTGTTTTCTTGAATTAAACATAATGCAACAGGGTGAGCGGTGGTGTAGTGGTAGAGACTCTTGACACTTTGACATGAGACTCAGGGTTCAAATCCTAGATGAGGGTCTGGACCTTTACACAGGAAGGAGATCCTGTACTTGACAGCGCCTACATCCTTGGACGAGACATTCAACCCATTATGCCCCTTATTGACCCCAGTGTATGAATGCAATATTAACATATATGGTAAAGCTGGAGTCACACAATGACACTTCCCTCTTGGAAAAAAAGTGCTTACACTATACAAGCTGCCACAGGTAAAAAAAACACAAAAAACAAAAAACAGACCATATTATTTTTATTACTTTGATTAAAATGTAATTATGGACCAGTGTGAGAGAGAAATAAATAACAAAGGGGTGGGGGGAAGAGAGGGAGAGGGACTACACTCACTGTAGGTATATCCCTGGCTCTCTGATTGGTTGTCCTTGAGCAGCGTGGCGTAGCGGTGCAGGCATGTTACCATGACCTCGAGCAGGCCCACCTCCCGAAAGACGTCCTTGTAGATGGCGCTGTGGCGCACCAACCTCAGAAGGCAGTTCACAGACTTGATGCAGCATTCCACCGAGCTGTGGAATTGTGCGACAGTGGAATTACGTCATTAAAACTGTGTGCTGCATACAAATTGCGAGTGTATCTTCCATTTGTCTAAGGCCTATGAGACCTCTATGAGACAATATCGAAAATAATTCAATTTGCAGTCGAAAATGTGACAGTAGAAGTTACGAGAGATAAGTATCATCCCTCTTCATGCACCAGAGAATAGTGTTTGCCAACCTTGGGGCAATATAAGTACATTTGTGTTATGGGAGGCAATATTTTGGTGTGTTTTTGATCTCATGACATCAGCATTCAAAATTAAGCTCGCATCAGAATATATGGCATATACAGTATTCGTTTTCCATCATTAACACCATTTTACGGACAAGGCATAATTTGCATTTCTGATTTGTGTGAAAATATGAAATCTTTCTGTTTAAGAAAAAGCATTTCTTTGACAAGACATAAATTGTAGCAGAAAGGAAACATCATGGCATTTGTTTTGTTATTTAATGAAATATATAACACAGAGCTCGCTCAGCAACTTAAAACAATACTAGTAGTTGTCTATCCGATCTGTCTAACAGTCTTATCATCTTCATCTCTCTCTCTCTCTCTCTCTTTCTCTCTTCTTCTTTCTCCCTTCATCCTTCTCTCCCTCTCTTTCTTCTTCTTCTTCTTCTTCTTCTTCTCCTCCTCCTCCTCCTCCTCCTCTTCCTCTGACCTGCCAGCCTTGATGAGCAGGCTGATGCTGATGAGCTCCTTGTAGGGCACAAAGTTGAGGTTGAAGACCACAAACTCCACCAGCTCCAGGGTCTTGGTCTGGATGGTGGGCGTCTTCGTCGTCATCCGGTCGATGAACTGCGACAGCGTGTTCTGCGGCTCCAGGATGAAGTAGTTGGCGATGTCCGAGTTGTAGACTGACGTCAGGACGTCCAGCACGATGCGGCAGAGCTGTTCCGTGTTGGCCTGCTCGCAGACAAAACAAGAGCGAAACAGAGATATGAAAAAATGAGCAGACATCCACTATTGCTTTCAAGAGCTTTCTTGGCAGTAATGACCAGGTTTCAGTTCTAATTAGCAGACATATCCTTATGTCAATGGGATTCAAGTGTCCTACACAGACCTAATATCCACTTTAAGCAGCACAAAACCACATTTTATTTCTAATCATCAACTTCCTTAATGACAATATTTAAAGGGACCCTGTGCTGCAATACCTACATGTATTACGGTACTAAAACTACAAACACTTGGGTTTCCTGTTTTCTGATAAACATACAGGTGCCTCATTTTAGCTAGGATCAGAGCTTTACTGAAGCCAATCACTTGTCGCACAAAAATGACAGTTTGTGTAACTTTCTCTTGGCAGTGGTAATACCAAAATACCTATCATAACAGGTACAATATGGCATCCTTTTCTAAACATATAGTTCACAGCTTACTCCTACCTATACAAGACTCTCCTGCTATATAACATCAAATGATCTTGTCAATGTTCTTGTAAATTTCAAATATAGATATACTCCATATATTGCACAAGCAGTGATACTAAACTGCCTTTCATAATAGGAATTCAATTCATTTTCTCATCATTAAAGTCATGACAAGTAAGTATAAAAACACAATGTCATACAGAACAATTCCAATGCAAATTAAAATATTGTCAACATGGATATGCATAAAACATTGCTAAGAAAGGGGAAGTAGCCAAAAAGGAATGACAATCATCTCCATTTAACTAGTCCAACCCATAAAATGTGCAAGAGTGAATATTTCTTAAACATATTAAATTCGTTGCTTTATGCTCTTGGCTTACATGTACTTGTACTCTTCCTCTTTAATCATACAAAATCAGCTGACCCTGTGAATGTTCTTGAATATATGATAAACATGCATTGGCTGCATGAGCGTAGTATTCACAAATTGGGACTTTAAAGGCAATTTTGCCTGTAGTTAAACCTGCTAAAGAGAACCATAGAAACGACATGAGAGTAAAGTATCATCCCTTTTGAAATGAGGGACTCGGCAATTCCTACCCTTGAGACATTCTACATTGCGGTTGTATGGCAGAAGGCAATATTTTTGTATGTTGTTTAATTAGCAAATATCCTGCCCACTTGCAAAATCTGCAAATATAAAACTGTATATAAAACTAAAAGCACAAGGAAAACATGCATAAATGCACAATACCACCAAAAGGTACCAGAAAGTGCTGACATTCAGTTCTCTAAGACTGTAATAGGGCCAAAGCCATTCTTATCAAGCCACTTTTCTGCTTGTTACTGTTTTCTGCTTGTTACTGTTTTCTGCTTGATATAAACCTAACAACATTGTTGACTGAAAACGAAAGGATGATTTGGCTCCACATTAGGAAAGGAAGAGCAGTTCCCATAGGAGTGTGTGGCAAAATTATCAAGAAAATCAGAAAACACCTATTGAAACAAGAGCTGGGAATGGTCAAAATTCAGACTCTTTCCTCCAAATTCAGAAAGGTTGGGAGGTCTGTCGATAGCGCAGGTTAGTCTGATCAGCAGCACAGAGTTAAGATCCCAACTTTATTGATTAAGTGTCTGATGCACTAGACTAGAAATCTGTGGTTGTTTCACTAGGGTCCTGTTGGCAGAGATGATATCTCTTATGAAATCGACACAGACTCACCTCAAAATAATCGCTTATAGTCTTGACAATCATACCCCTTTCTTTAATCATGTCCTGATGGGAGAGGAGTCTCTTTAAATCTTTGTGTGTCATGTTCGCACACCTACTTGCATGGCTCGCAAACTTCGCATATTTTGCTCAGACGCACAACCGCTCACAAACTGATCAATAAATTGCAATATGTGACAGTGCATTGGAAGCGACATAGCCACAGCTTTGTCATATAAAATTTCACATCACGGCAAAGCTTGCAAATTTTCGCTTACAACTTTGCTGTACTGCATTTTTAGCATATTATATGCTTCTAGAAATAGTTACATAGCTTTAACAGAAAAGTGCTCATGTGCTGCAGTCTCAGAATACATGACACATACAGCAAAGAAGTCAATTTTTTTCCTGAATGAAGACTCACAATTAATACCATGTGAATGCAATGTTCTTGCCACAGCTTGCAAAAATTGACAACCTTTCATAAGTCAGAATAACTCTCTCTCTCTATCTCTCTCTCTCTGACAAATCTGGCTGATATAGAAATATGTACATGTACTTTCAATTTTGTCGAAACGCCGTTGCAAGGTAGATGTTGTTGAAATTAGAGCACAGCACTCAAGTGTCCAGGTACCGTACTTAAGGGAATTTCACAACAAAACACATTTAGAGATTTATGCTTTGGGCCAGGCCTGCTTATAGTTGTGCTATCAAACATTTCCTAGCAATTTTCTTTCTTTTGTTGTTGTTGTTGTATTTATCTGTAAACAATTGAGACTATTTGCTAGACACACATACAAATGTAAATCCTTCTAACAGTTTTAATAACAATGCAAAAGGAACATCATATGGGCAATTCTGCAGTTAGGTGGACATGACATGGATAAAAGAAATGTGCCTCTTTATCTTACTCTTTAATTTAGGTATCAACTAATGCCATGGATGTTCACCAATCACTAAGGTCTTTCAAATTCAGTAGATTTTATTTTTCATATTCATTGATTTTGCAAGATCTAAAACCATCATTTAAAATGTACATGTGGGACTGGGGATGCTGAAATTCACTTAAATGCAAATTACAGTGGGTTGCTTTGAAATTTTTTCCTCAAATTTTTGCTAAAAGGTAAAGGATGAATACATTTAAATACTCCAGAAGTCATGTGACATTTTGTTGATTACAAAAGGGTGAAATGACCTGCGGAATTACTCTGGACAAATGTAACGTTACTAACCGTAACGTTACTAACCATGCATTTGGGGGTCTAGCTAATAAATCATCGGTCGAACTGCTAAAAATATTTGTGTGAACATTTGTCATGATGCAATAATTGAAATTAATGCAACACTTCGTTTTAAGTAACTTGAAATTTTGCACACTTTTTGTTTCAAGACATTGATTTTTTTGTTATGTCCTTTTTTCGTAACGTTACTAACCAGCCCTTTTAGTTGCGATAGCAATTCTAATATTTATTGGATTGTACTCATTCTTTTCTATATCATAGACCTAGGAAGGATGAACATGTTTTAAAATGATTTTGACTTGAAATGAATAAATGGTGATTTAGTAGTAAAAATAAATATCTAAATTTCTTTAAATGTAACGTTACTAACCGCGGAATTGCCCATATACACTAGGTTTAACACAAATCAAAAAGCTCCTTTGCACATAACACCATGCACATAGCTCTCTCAGAAGAGTAATAGACAAAAGAAAAAATCTAGGTTGATATGACGACATATCCATGCAATCATGAAAATCATCTTAAAAACCAAACAATCATCAATACGGAATTGCTGTCTCACACAAAAACAGTGCCTCCAGCACTAACTGAGAGTGGTCTGCTGTTCTGCCAAAAATCTCGATCAAATAGTGGACTTACACCTAGATCCCACTGGACCACGCCAAGGATCATTAATCTGTGAACTACAAAATAACAGAAAAAAAATCATGCTCCAGCTCACCTTCAGGAAGACAGTCTGCAGAACCTGGAAAGCCTGAAGATTTCGCACGCTATTTCCTGTCAAGGAATACAGAGACAAATAGAAATGGCTAGTACTCCATTCACGGACTGCATCCACGACATCATATCTCACCTACAAAGAGGACTATTGAGCATCTACGTCCGTCTTTAAGTTCTCCCAGGTACAAAATGGCAAATCTAGGCAATTCGCAAGCTGGCGAGTGAAACTTCAAATATCGCCCACACACTACAATTATGAAGTGCTTAATATGTAAACAGTGCTCAGATTTCGTATCCAAAAATAATATAAAATCCTTCAACCTGATAGGCTATATTTACCAAACAATGGAGAGAAAGAGACAGACAGATAGACAGACAGACAGAAAGAGAGAGGGCGATAAAAAAAGGGAGCGAGAGTGAGAGTGTAACAGACAAGGACAGGAAGGGAGGGGTATCAGGTAAAAGCAAGGAAAGAATGGGGCAAGAAAAAAAGAAAACAATATATGTATACAACATAATTATGGATGTGTGCACGTGAGTGTGTATTCTCATAAGACCAATTTCAAGTATATGTATGATATAGAGTCCACAGATAATAGTGTATGAAAAGTGATCAAGTTCAACTTTGTAGATGCATTGCACTAAGTGCATCATCACTGACACATAGCTATATACATTTATCACAGAGATTCTATTTATGAAACAACCATGAAAATGTCAACCAAATGTCAATCTTGAGGGAGGCTCACTGTCACTGCAGACTTTAATACCTAGATAGAATGATACCAGAAATGAATGCATTTCTAATATAACACTTACATTTGAAAACAAAACATTTCCTCACTGAGGTGACTGGGAAAAACAAAGAAGTTATTCATTTACATGTATGCTATTGAAAAGCCAGTAAATATGAATTCAACTTGGTCACATGTTGCAGTTATTACCTCTACCAAAGATATTATGTCTTTACTGGCACTGGTTTGTTTGTTTGTCTGTTTGCAAAATAACTCAAAAAGTTATGAACAGATTTAGATGAATTTCTTCTTTTTTTTTGAAAATTTGATAAAGACACATGGAACAGAAGATTAAGCCGATTTCATAAAAGAAACTTTGAATTCCCCTTAGAATTGTGTACTCTTTCATATTTCATAAGTGGTTTCCATTTATCTTACAAAAAGTTAAAATCTGAATCTCCCATCTCAACCAAAACTATACCATCGCTTTACCTGATTTTGCTGAAAAGAAACCAACACACTATTAAAGAAAATAATAATAAAAATCTGTACTTGCATCCATAAAAAAAATATTCTTTTGGCCTGTAGAAAAAAACACACACACACAAACTACACATTATTACTGAAGAGGCAGACAAAAATGGGTAGGGTACCTTTTCCTGTCGGCTGCGGGAGTGTGAAACCAGGCTGTTGGAAAGGCGCCTCGTAGACGATGGAGCTCGGACGCAGCTCCTGGAACCCGCAGGACGTCAATGAGGAGATCAGTAGGACCAGGTTCCTCAGTGAGTGAAGGGACTCTTCTGTGTCCATGGCCTCCAGTCTGGAGTATAGAATGAATTGATATCATGTACAAAAATATGGAGAGTGTAAAAGCCAAAACCAATATATCTATCTTTATCAACTTGAGATATTTGAGACTGAAGCTGCTGAAAATCAAGGAAAATATTGGAAACATGTGATGATTTTAATACCATCTTCAAAAATATTTATCAATTTTTCTCTATTTGATGATGAACTTACTCTTTAAAAAAATGAATATGGTGTTCTTTGTGTTTTTGCATTAAAATTCTTCATATTGACCACACTATACTGTATTTTGTTTTGTCACTGCCTGAGCCTTCGTTCTTCATCACTGAAATGCAAACATTCATGTCATAGTATTATGTTCAGATCCACAACACCTTCAAGAAGTGCAATATGTTCATTTTTTTGAGGTTTTTTTTCCCAGATATTCCATGTACTATGTTCAAACAAACAAAATAACAACTTTCCGTTCATAGTCTGACAGTACATTGTGTATACATTACGCCCATAATGACAAGATAAAGAATCAAATAGATATATGGGATATAACTTTAGAATGACTAAAAAAAACACATTTTAATGTGAATAAAAAAAAAAATCATGATACTCCTTCTACTGCTGCTACTGCTGGTACTTCTAATAATGCAGATGATTTTGATGAACATGATGATAATGATAATAATAATGAAAATAACACTAATGATTATCACAATCATCATTACTATAATAAAGATAATGTTACTATCATTATTACAATAATGATAATAAAAACTATGTTATTATCAGTATCACTATCACCATTTCTTTTACTTTTTGCTATTGTTATATCATTCCTGCTACAATTTCACAACATCAATAAAAGGACACTGATAGCAAAATATCCCACAATAATGAAGTACTTCGGTGCAACATTAAGTAATTATCAGCAGGCATCAATCAGCCATTAGCATCATAGATGTAGCCATGATGGCCGCAATCTTTCTCAATCTACAACATCGAAACTGTCTCGATGAGGAAGGGCCAGACATGTTTGTGTCTTTGGAAGTTTCTTTGGGGGAAGTCTTCACCAGATGACACGTACAACATTCAGGATAATAATAAAACTCTGAAACAGAACGAACAGTTGCAAGACAACGGTGTCCTGGAATTTGGACAAATCGGGAGAAAATGCCATTTTATCTCTATCAATATCAAGTATTGTCAGCAATATTATGCCCATGAAGATCAACTCTAAAACATGAGTACAATGAGATGGTATGAGTGAGAAAAGAGAGAGCATACAGGGTAAGGCGGATGAGAGAGATAGAAGAGAGATGGAGAAACGGCAAAAAGACACAAGGATGATTACGAGGGGAGGAGAAGAGTAGCTTGCTGGAGAGACGAGGAGAGGAGGAAAAACTAAAGAACTGGAGGGAGAAAGGAAAGAGAGACAGAAGGAGAGAGAGAGATAGGTGGAAGAGCAAGGGAAGGAGGAGGAGAGAGATGGAAGAAGAGAAATTGGGAGAAAGAGAGAGAGAGGAAGAAGAAAAGGATGATGGAGAAAGAGATAGTTTGAAGATAGAGAGGGATAGACAAAGAGCGAGAGTGAAAAAGAGCGAGAGAAAAAAGATAGAGAAAAAGAAAGACAGGAAAAGGCAGAGAGGAAGGGAAGAGAAGGTAGACATGGAAAAAAAAGAAAGCAACAAAAGAGCGAGAGGGAGAGGGAAATAGAGAGAAGGGGATGAAGGGGGAGAAAGAGAATTGAGGACAGGAAGTGTCACTACCATTGCCTCCTCTCAAACACTTCCTTCCTTATGGGGACGGGGTGGGGGGGGGGGGGGACTCTCCCCATTTTGCCAACCCTAACTAGACGATGCAGGTGTCATAGGCATGTATCAGGTGACCTCAGGCAATGAGAGCAGTGTTGGGAGAAAGATCCGGGATGATATATTTAGCAGGCTTCAGAAGGCAGCTCGGCTACGAGCCACATAGAATAGGTGGATCTCTGACAGCCAGAGAGCGCATCGTTATCGTTCTGCAGTTTATAGTTTTGCTGTCGATAGTCTGCCTCATCGCTCTGTCAGAAAGCTATCACAAGTTACCATATTTTCCATTGAATTCAGCAAGCAATTCATCAAAAATTCACAAGGTCAAATAAGCAGCTCATTAGGGCTTATAAAGAAAAGTGGGACTTTCTGTAGAGGAAGGTTTACCCACATGCATTAAAAAACAAATAAATAAAAAAAAAGACAAGAATTTCTCAATGCTCATTCCTGAGAGGATATAAAAAAAAAACCCTGGGAACTGTGCTTGTTTGCATAAGAAGAATGTAATGCAATCTTCTTACAGGAGAATGAAACCCAAATTACATGTGGAATGAGTGACTGCAGCAATTATATTAGAACACATAGCACAGTTTGTGGAAAATTAGGCAATCCATTCAAAAGTTATTAATTTTTTCAGTGAAGCCATTGCTGGATGAAATGATTAGAACAGTTTGTGATGTCACCACAGAACAATGATGTAAAGAAAATGTAAAAGAAATTTCAACAAAATGTAATTTTTCATGAAAATACACATTCCCATGTTATAGGGTAATATTATTCCTCCACTTTCTTGAAGAGGTATGAAAGTCAACTTGCTCTTCGATCATGCTAGTAAAACAAAATTTTGCAGAATTCACAAATCGAGCACTTTCACTGGTCAAAGTGATTAAACTGAATTATTCAGTAGGAGAAGTGCCCACGTTAGGCTTTTTCCTCCAGTCATGAACAATGATGCCATTCACACACATCTCAAAAAAAAACCTTGTGCCGATGCACTATGCTCCACTTCTCTATTCACTCTTTGCTCAGGACAGCATGACAGCCTTTGAAAAAATGTTAATCTCAACCAAGCTCAGAATCATCTATCTTTAAGAATTGGATGGCATAAAGAGCACACCAGTTGGGACTTTATGCTGAATAAATGCATCTCTTGCTATTACAGCTATATCCAGTAATTCACATAGATTGAAAATGTTACCAGAATGTACAGGGCATAGAGACACTTAAACTTAAAGTACAGAGCATGTGTACAGTAGATCGTATACATGTACCTTTAATTGCTATTAATTTGATGATGTGCTGATCCCAAAGCCACCACTGCTTACTCAACAGCCAATGAATCTAAGGAGGGATCAGCATCTTGCTTCTTGGTGTATTACCTACTTTCAAAGATCCTCACACTGTGTCATTCATGTATTCTGAACCCCAATACCTTTTTAAAAAGGTTGTGTGCCGAGTTTTATTGCACCGCAACTTTTATCTTTTTCCTGAGGATGTGAATGAGCTTGTAGACGGGGCCATACACAGAACTCCTATTGTTCCAGGCACATTGGCTGTACATATCATATGATTGCCATTCACACGGTTAAAGTGTACCAATAACCTGAGTATTATGTTTGCTATATATATCAAACTTTGTAGAACGTACTTGAGACATGCCCTCTGCAAAATTTTAGAACTTTTGGTCACTCCGATTTTTATTCATTGGGGTTTAAATGTAAATTTTAAAGAGTATTCTTAAATGAAATAGACTAGGTGATATCCAACTTTAAGCAAATGGCGACCTAAGTGGTCAATCATTTCAGGATCCAAGATCTTCTTCTTGTCATAATCCAACTTCCCTATGCTACACTCTAATGAAAGATAGGTGAAGAAAGCTGCAGAGGGACAGACACCTTTTAAACTCTGAATCCCACATCCATTATCAACCCATTGAGGATGAGTCCCGCATATACTCAGGCAAGTGTTTATGGGAAATGCGTGTTGTAGCAAAATCAATTAAATGATCAATATTCAATATATATTCAATATTCAATATTCAATAGTTTATTTATTTCCATCATCACAAAGAAAAGAAAAGAAAAAGTTGACATAATCCAAAGTGATACAATTTTTTTCATTTCTCTTACACTCGTCTGATAAAGGATTTTTTCAATACAATATAAAGTATATTATACACAAATGATGTCGTAAAAGGGAAACAATGCACTTTGCCGTGGCAACAAAAATAGTAAATAATCACAATGATGGAAAACAGTGTTCCACTAAAAAAGCCAAGCTTGTAAGACGTGGAACACTGGAACAAAACAACAACGGCACCAATTTGTTATACCAATAAGACATATTCATTTCAAATTCTTCCATATATACTATTGTACATTTTACTCATTGATATATGATGCTGATACTACGAACAATACTTACTAGGATTTTAGAATGCAAACATATAAACTATGTAACATATCACATTTGTGGCACAGACACTATGGGGCCAGGTGTGCCAGGAAAATTAAACGGAAAGGAAGATATGCAATCGGCCACAAAAAACATAACGACAACAACAACAACAATAACACAATACACAGAAATAACAGAATTGAGGAAATGCACTCAGACAGATACTGGACAACGAAGAACGAGGAAAGAGAAGCAGGGAAGAATAGAGAAGGAAAAAGAGAGAGAAAAGGAGAGGGATGGAAAAGGTCTGTGGACACACTACAAAATCTCAAGGAAAAGTGAAACATGACAGGTTTTTTCACTGAACAGAATTAACTGGTATATTTAGAAAACAAATATTTTTTGAGTTTATACTTAAAATGTAATTAACTTCACAGATTCTTTTAGATCATTATCTAAGCTATTCCAAAATCTGGGTCCGGTATAATTAAATGATTGATTAAATATGGGTGATCGAGAGAGAAATTAATTAGAATTCACAGTCGAGACCAGTTTCACTTTGAATCATCATGAGAGTATAACATACATGTATGTACAAACTGTATAGGCCTATGCACGCAAAGTTATAAATTGTGAATTAACTCGTTGAGGACAGGCTGATTGTACTATAACACGCATTTCCCATAGACACCTGCCCTGGTATACTTGGGTCTAGTCTTCAGTGAGTTAAGGACTGTATGTACAATCAATGGTTTAGAGCAAGTGTTCGAAAACTGATGTAAACCACATGCACTGTCCTGGTTGCCTGGAGAAATGACGAAATCTGAAGACTTACGTATAAATGATTATGGCATCAAAAAAAAAAAAAAAAAAAATGCGGACACAAACCACGGTGACTCTAGTTTTTCTTTTTCTGTTCTTTTTTGCAAACCGCAGTGCACTTCCTATTGCTCATAATGTTTGGAATCAAATCTTTCAGAAGCAACCACAGAGTTTCGCCTATAATGGTTACAGGATATTAATAATGTTATCATATAAAGTGGCAGATGAAAAGAAAAAAAAAAACACAAGCTTCCTCAAAATTGCTGGGGGGGGGGAATATGTACAATAATCAGATTGTTATTTCTTGACAATTGTACATGAAGTAATTCTAAAGATTACAATGATAGATGTAATGTTTTGATTGCATCATATTATTTTAAATCCTTAGTGAATAGAAACACAATCCATATCTCAGTATAGGTATGTCTTGTATCTTTGCTCTATTGAATAGAACAAAGACAAATTAAATGGATGAAGAGATTCCTTTTCATCTATGCTGTGTATTGAACTACAAATGAATGGAAGATACATTCACGAAATACAAATGGGTCTCCTAACACCCCAATAACTTTTTACGCGTATCATACAATATAAATCAAGCACATTTAAATTCTAATTACAAGTAGATATGAAAAGAAGTACTATATGTATAATTTGGAAAAATTTAGAGAACTTTCGAAGGCAAGTCTGTGTGATTTACATACCTATACCAGATACACAGACTCCAAATCTTGAGAATTGTAGGAAAAATGGGACTTTTGTCTTTAATCTACCTAAGCTAAAGGCTTCTCAACCAGTGAGCTGTGGCCCACTGATGGTCCACAAACCACTTGTAGATGGGCCCCAATGTCTTACCAAAATGAAAAGATTCATATCTGATCTAACTGGGCCTATAAAACTTAATAAGAGCCAAAGTGGCTAATGGTGAGAAGTGCGGCTATAGAGTATATATCCGCCTAGTACATAATCTTTGTACCTGCAGCACCTCTTGCAGCTGAACCAAAAGAATTGAATCTTTCCAGAAATTTGTCAGTTTCTTAAAAATGTTTGCAGATTACATGGATTATTATTTTTTGTCAAATTCTTAGAAATCTTTGTAGATTACATGGACAAGGCAAACTGTCACCTTAACTGTGACCCTTAACATAAGTATAAATACAAAACCTTAAATTCCAATCAAATGTCTTCCATGAATCCAGACAGGAAAAACATATGTGAAGGAACAGTCTGTGGAACTACGCAATCCAGACATGCACACACCCCCTCAATTTCCTAGAATTTTGGAGATGACACTACTGAGTAGATTAGAATGGCAAATTAAACCTTAAACTTTCCACATATCTGTATCTGCTTCATGGTTTGTTGTTGAGTTTGCTCAAAACACTTCACTAATCTATTAAATGGGGTCAGGTCGAATACTACAGGGACGCTTTAAAGGGGGGAAAAAAGAGTCTACAATGAAAACCTGGGAGAGGAAATTTAACCAATTTTCCAAGACAAAACAGAAATGCAGGTAATTACTTTCACAAATATACTGCAAGTTACATACTTTCACAAGCATAATATCTCCTCTCGTGCATTGTGACTTTTTGATGACAGTTTCCTTAGCGGTTGAATTTGCAATCGAGAACCGCACTGACAGAATGAGATAGAGGTATCATTCTTTTCCGAGAGAAAAATTAGAGAATTCCTACTAAAAATATATGATACATTGTGCTGAGGGAAGCAATATCTTTACAAGTTGATGATACAGCAAACATAAGTTGACTCATGAAACGTGCAAAAATAAAAACACAGCGAAATGTATTGTGTGTATTATACAGTACACAATTGAAAAGTACATTGATGCTATTCCCTCTTATTTATCATTTGACCACAAATAATCACACGCTAATATCTTACTTGATCCATGGATGAATTCTCAGAATAATTCAATCTGGATTTCTGCTAACCTGTTTAAGTTTTTTGTATTTTCTTTTTCACAAGAACCACTGACATTTTGATTGTCACACAGCTTTTGGCACTTCATAAAATCTTTTACAGCAAGTATTCAAAAATGTTCCTTATCAACCATAAATGCTATTTATAGAGTTTATTACATAAATATCAACATCTAGTGACGCATTACTTCACCAATAGGCAGACATATCTTGAAAATAAGTATCAATGAACAAAAGTGTAATCTTTCATATCCTTACTAAATCACAGTAACCTTCAGTATGACCTTTCAGAGTGTCATACTAAACTCAGTGCATTTCTCTTTCTTACATCATAGCAATTTTTTTTCAAATTGTCTAAATGCCAACACAGCCAACCAATGTTACTTTACATGAGCAGAAGCACATGAAGAGTTCAGGTATTGTCATTTGTGCACGAATGAACAAATAAATGATTGAAAAATGAACAAATGAATGAATGAATGAATAGATGGATGGATGGACAGATAAAGTTTACAGGGCACTCATGGAGCATTTCATAGGTAGTATCATTTGTGAATGAATGAATGAATGAATTCATGATTGCACAAGTGAATTTATGAATGAATAGTTGGACTGAGAGGATAGAAAGATGACTAGATGCATGAATGAATGAAAACTGAACGAATAAAGGTTTATAAATTAAAGAATGAATACTCTAATAAAGAAAGTATGAACAGATGAATGAATAAATAAATGAACGAATGGATGAATGAATGTAAACACAAATGAGTGAACGAACGAATGAATGAATGAATGAATGAAAGTATGAATGAATGAATGAATGAATGAATGAATGAATGAATGAATAAATAAATAAAAGAATAAATACATGAATACATGAATGCATGGAAAAACAAACGAATGGCCCACTCACCGGAGCACAAAGTCTGTGAGGAACATGTAGCCCTGGCAGGTCCTGAAGTCGTCGAGCAGGACGTGGGACTTGTCGCTGGAGTCCTTGAGGAAGCAGAAGACGGTGAAGCACATCTCGACGATCTCCAGTGGGGACAGGTCCTGGTTGCACTGCATGTTGTCCACACACAGTCCCAGACAGTTTTTGTCTATCGCAAATGGAAATGAAGATACCACTGTGCAGACTTACGATCGCTTTTAAAGGGGAATTCCAGAACACTTAAAAGTTAGTATGATATATAAGAGTAAAATTGTATGTGAATGGTATGCTTTAGTTCAGTTCACTTTGGTTCCCTTTAGAGCACTCGAACGCACCCTAAGTCTATCAGGTTTGAGATGCTTGTCATCATTATTTTCTCAGTAAAAAGACACATATATATTTCAATGAGTACCCATTTCAACCAGAGTCACACAACATAATTTTTGAGTCAATAGTTGCTATCATCGTACAGATCATTTTCAAGATTGAAGCACCGTGCCCTACCATTCAAGATGAACTATTCAGATATGGATTTACAAATAAAACTTCTGACGATATTGCAATGATTAAAAACAGAAATCTACTTGGGGTTTGGCTCAGTGAAGAATCAGTGCACATTTCAATTTGATAATGAGCATGCTTTCAAACAAGAAAGTGCATAGCTAATGTGCATATTTCTTTATTGGGTGGGGAGTTGGATATGTCCATCAGAGGGCTAAACCTGAAACTCATTTGATTTTTTGCAAACAGTCTTGTGAAAAAAGTTTGTGCTTGTGCACAACCATCCATGAACACACAAAAAGGCTGAGGGTTTGTTTGTTTTTATTATCTCAACTGAAACAGGATAATCTTGTGCTTGTTCAGCAAATACAAAAATATCCTGTAGGGCACAATGAAGGGAAACTAATCTACATCACTGTTTTATGGCAACAAAGAGTTGATCCTGTTTCTGAAGCAGCACCATGATCTGCTATGTTTGGAGACATTCAATATGGTAGACTAGCAAAACAGTTCATTTCAGGTCATGCTAGGCACAAGATGGGATTCAAATGTCAAACTTTCTCCAACTTTCTGAAACAGTACGTGACCTTTTTTTTAACGGAAGTTGGACGCCTTTTCGTGGCGACAAGAGCGGGGGACTTTATCTTGATGCCTATAACAACACCTATCACAAATACTTTCCACGTTGCTTCAAACCAGAACTGTAACATCTACTGTATAAGCTGTTATTTTCGCGAATTTCGCAAATGACTGTTGGACCGTGAATTTGACAACACGCAAAAATGTCGCCATGTGCTAGGCTAATAGTGCACTCACGATAGCCTTTGTGTCAATTTGTGAAAACAACAACATCTCCAGAAAATGTCCGCGACCTGCTCATCCGCGAAAAATATCTGTACGCGAAAATAACAGCTTATACAGTATGTGCAAGTTTGAATGATATTAAGTAACTGCTGCGAGCATCATGTCATGAATTTATGAACTACAGGACACAAGCATAATACCGTCTGACATTTTTAAAACTGTGGATTACTTGCTCACATGGTCATCAGTTTGGACAAAGCACCATTTTAAGAAAGGCCTTATGTTGCCTCAATCTATTCCAACTAATAACAACCTTGAGATATCAAATATTGGGGGGGGGGGGGGGGGGGCTTCACAAGTAACCCAAAATGATGATCTAGAGACATGGGAACAGGCTGGGCTACATTTTCAGGAGCAAAATGTTTTGCCACCGTATGTAGCACACCAGTCCAATGACTCGCGGTCACACTTACTGTGGATGTATTCGACCACTTCCTGGGTGAGGCCGTGTCGTGAGATGGTGGTGAGCACCTCGGCTGCCCCCTTCCTCCACGGCCCGTTGTGGGGCGGACAGTAGCTGGTGATGGCACTGAACAGCAGGGTCAGGTCATCTTTCTTGGCCAGCTCCTCCGCTGGTTGAGGGTAGTTACATAATCGGGACAGCAGCTGCACAATGATTGAAAGGTTAAAAACAAAACAAAACATAACCATGAACAAGTCTCTGTACATGACAGGGTCACAGTGTGCACAAATACAAAACTAAAAACAAGAAGTTTTGCATCATATCAAATTGTCACAGATTAATATATAAAACAGATATTTAAGTACCATGATGAGGCTGTGGAATGTAGCTTTCAAGACCATTATCGAACACACACACACACACACACACACACACACACACACACACACACAAATGTGCAGTTTCACTGAGGCAAGTTTCACAGAGGAATGATAACCTCTGTTGGGGAGATTGTGTTTTGGCCTACATACAAAGTACATACAGTCTGCCTTTCATTCTGCTCCCAACATTGCTCAAATATTTGTACAGTCACTGAAGAAATTCATTTTACGCAATCAAGATTCCCTTCTTCCAAATCAGCTCAACAAACAATAATGGGACAGATCAATTTCGCTGCTACTGAATATGGCTTACCATCACAATCATGTGATTTGAAAGATTTTCACATTTAAGGATAGTGTTTTACTCTGCATAGATGACACTCTGAACTTCGTGTAAGATTTTCTTGGCCCCAGTTGAATTCTGCATTCTCTGAGCACTCTAGTATGAACAGCGATTACATTTGTCCTTATGGTACTAAACAGGAAATCTTAAAACACAGAGGTAAAATGAATGAGGGCAGATTACCATGTGCACAAATAAATTTACACAATATCAAATCAAATGAATTGACAGAAAAATTAATGAACAGATGAATAGAGCACTAGAAAGTGGATGAATGAATAAATGAATGAACAATTCAATGAATAAATGAATAATTTAATGAATAAATTAATACTTACCTGAATGGCGGTTCTGTGGAGCAACTCTCTTCTCCTCACTGGAGTCAGATGATTGAGATCATCTTTTCCCCCACAGCTGCTTCCTCCTCCTCCTCCTCCTCCTCCCCCACCGTCCCCTCCGACTCCGTCGGCGCCTCCCCCACTGCTGGCCAGGATCTCGGGCAGGTCAAAGAACAGGTAGAGGCATTTGACCAGGGTGGAGGGCAGCGCCGCCATCGTCATGGTGTTGACGATGCTGGCTCCTCCCGTTGCTAGGAGACTGAGGGTGGTCAGCAGCATCCAGCCGTTGCTGGTCTCCTCCGAGTTCTGCACCTCCAGGTAGCTGGCGATGGCGCAGCTGGCGGCCTCTGGGCAAGGGGCGACAAGGAGGAGGAACCGTTGTTATAATAAAGACAATGCATCCTCTGGGTATTGAGACAAGAACCTCTAAAGCATCTTAGCATGTAAAAGGAAAAGCTACGGGTACGCTTAATTACACAACGCATATCAGCATTATATTCTGTGGATGACGATGGTGGACCATCATGATGAAATCTTGTGTTTCACAAAATTAAAATTGAGCACACACTTGTATAAATGAGCTGTGACAGTATGTATCACCATACTTCATTTAATTTCATGTCATTTATTGTTTCTGCATGGTACAATTTATCAACAAATCGCATTAGAAAACATATACATTGATTCATCATTTTTTGATCATGGCTAACTTTGCACATGAGAGATAAAGAAATCATTGTGAGATAAAACAGAGGTATAAAAGGGGGAATAAAATCAAAGTACCATGTATACAAAATGTAGGAGGATCCCCAGTTTAAAAGCTGAGCAGGAGTATATAAAAAAATCATATATTTGATATATATATATATATATATACTGTATATAATGATAACAAGGAAAAGTAGAAATTACGCGGTGCGTAATATATGTCCCCGCCGGAAGTAGCATTTTGTAACAAAACGTGCAATATAGGTAAAAAATCAAGGTCAAAGGTCAAAGAAGTCAAAGGTCAAAATTCTGTGTAGAAGTTTTGAAGCCCTCACCTAGTGCCATCACTTAAAGCAAATGGAATCGAAATTGGGTTAGAAATGGCGAAGGAGTAGCATTTTGTAGCCAATGTACAATATACGTAAAAAAATCAAGGTCAAAGGCCAAAGAAGACAAAGGTCAAAATTCTGTGTAGAAGTTTTGAAGCCCTCACCTAGTGCTATCACATAAAGCAAACGGAATCGAAATCGGGTTAGAAATGGCGAAGGAGTAGCATTTTGTAGCAAAATGCACAATATAGGTCAAAAATCAAGGTCAAAGGTCAAAGAAGTCAAAGGTCAAAATTCTGTGTAGAAGTTTTGAAGCCCTCAACTAGTGCCATCACATAAAGCAAACGGAATCGAAATCGGGTTAGAAATGGCGAAGGAGTAGCATTTTGTAGCAAAATGTACAATATAGGTCAAAGGTCAAGGTCAAAGGTCACAACTAAAATTCTGTGTAGAAGTTTTAAAGCTCCCATGTAGTGCTATCATATAAAGCAAAGAGAATCAAAATTGGCTCATAAATGACAGAGAAGTAGCAAATTGAACATTTTGATCACACACGGACGCACACAAGGACGGACGCACGGACGGACGCACGCACGGACGCACGGACGCACGGACGCACAGACACACACACGTACGGAGCCCGTTTCATAGTCCCCTGCTCGAACTCGTTCGGCGGGGACAAAAATGGAATAACTTTTCATTACTTATGTGTACTTGTAAATGGTCACACTAGCACCAGTTGTAATGCAAGATCATCATATCTGAGAACTATTCTATTTGAATGTAGCATATCAAACAAACCTGGGAACTAAAAAGGAAAATTAAGTGCCTTCAAAAAATTGTAGCAAACTATTTAAACACCCTTAAATGCTTGTGAACATAAAATCATTACACTACATTTTCACATATGGACGTAAAAAGTGATGCTGAATGCACTGTAAAATTTATTGTGTTTGCTTTCACAGGAACACTCTCAAATCAAACAAATATCATTTTGTTATAAAAGAAAATCATCACAGCCAAAATATGTTTGCTTATTTTATAGGCAAGTCATAATTTCAATAGAACACTTATACAATATCTGATCCTAGTAAGTTTACATGTACACCAGTGTAAGCAGTTTTGTTCCTCTGAACGCTTGATCCACTAATAGCTACAGTATGTACATTGTGAAACAAATAATATCACATTAAGCATATCACCAAGATAAGACTTGGACACTTTCTCACAAACCACATCATCGCTGTTACCAAAAACACATCAAGGTTCGGCCACTAAGGACAGGAAGGGCATATGTGCGACCTAGGAAGTGGCTTTTTTTAGCCCATTTTCCTACTAAATCCTTTGATTACTAGATGGAGTCATTGGAAAGTTGCAAAGTCAGAACTTGACAGTTTGGCTTTCTCGGCACTAAAACCCTTTTCCAACTTCTCACTGATTGACAGCAAATGTGCACAGTTCAGGCGGTGGTTTTCGTGGTTTGACTCACGGTAGCAAACGTACTGCCTGTAGGCGCCACTTGTGCTCGATTCCGACGAAAATCTGTGGATAAAAGAGCTGCTAGTGAAAGCATTGCACGACTATTCACCGCAGTTCACCATTCTTGCATAATGTAGGTGAACATAATACCGGAAGCTCCTCCATAATGTGCTCAGATGGCTTTACCTTCAAGTGCCTAACAATGCAGCATATATGGTAGATAAAAAAAAACAACCCAACAACAAGGGATCGGAACACACACTGGAGGTTCTATTACATAGATGCTACTTTTGTCTGGTCAATGAAGACCAAAAACAAAAAGGATAAGATTCGTATGTGATATGTGTTTCTAGAGATGAGCAAGAAAGCCAGCGAAAAGAAAAAAAAAAAGTGCCTCTGGCAATGCTATCTACAGATGTACAGTGTATACACTGTATGCTATGCACTGAATACAAAGATAGTGATTCATAGTCATAAGAATGCAAAGTGTACACCATATCTTGTATACACATGCTTTGTTTCCGTAATTCCCTGATGTACCCCTTTTGTGTTGCAATGAATTAAAACAAAACAAAACAAAACCCCAAGTCTCATAACAAAACAAAACAAAACCCAAAGTCTCATAATATATGCACATGCTGATATGGCTTTGTCCAAACGCTGACTTTGCAAATGTCCATCCAACAGTTGGTAATCTGCGACCTCCAGACGAATCTATTAAAATATCCGCCCATACAGATGACAACAAGAACATTCTTCACCTATAGATATTGTATGGCCAAGCTTTTATAGACACAGTGGAAAAGCATGGCATTTTAATGCTTGTCGGAGTAACTCTTTGATGAAAATCAAAATGATTCTATTCGTGCATGAATGACAGTAATCCCTACAAGTGTATCTTGTAGGTTTTAACTATCATGCTGGCTACACCACTCTCATGTAATTTGCATTGTCTCGTCATTTGTGATTGATGCAGGTTCAGAAGTGGAGTTTACGAAAGATGCATCTTTGTCTTTTTCCCATGACAGAATATACCTGTCTGCATTATTTTCTATTTTTCACACCGCTGCACCAACAAACATGGTATCAGTACCCAGTATACATACAAACTGCACATCACCATGCATTCGGACCTGCTGTCCAGCGTGTACCACCCATGTACAACGTATGATGCATTGTGCAGACTGCTGTCAAGTTTCAGTCAGCAAGAGATGTACAAATATGTACACATGTAGACTCTACGGCTAACAATGCACCCATTTGCAGTGAAAATTGCACACCCTGTCTTTTCCATTTTAGGAGAGCCGAGTAGAGCACAACATACAGCATGTTAAACTGAGAGGGGGGGGGGGGGAGAGAGAACATTGACTACATCTCTACACGCATCAGCCTACGCACGATGGATGCAGCACTGTCTGCCAGTGAAGCCGGAACGGAGGAAGACTGCACAGTAATTCTATAACCACCGACGGAGGTATTGATCTCCCACGACCCCCGACCTTTTGCGACGCTTTTGGCCGGACCCACGCCACGAGATGCGTGCATTACCGACTACGTCTGACACTGCGCACTACTGTATGCGCAGCAATGAAGTGATAGATTGAGACTTCAGCAGAGACAAGTCACAGTGCTAATTAGACAATGTTGCAAAGTGCACTCGGCCAAAATTGGACCCCTAAATGTGGTTTGGGCCAGGTGATTATCGCCTGCATTAGACGGAGCAGGTGTCGTCAGCCGGCACAAGGTGATAGGAATCAGCGGAGAGGGGGGAGTGATTTCGCCGGGACAGGGAAAATTAATGAAGATGAACATGAGTGAAGTTGTAGGAATGTCTCTCTTGGAAAGCAGAGAGGATGAAGAGAAAGCTTTCGTTATTTGACTCAATGACGAAACTTGGGGGCGCAATCACGCTTTTTCAAACCAGTCTTGCAGGGGATTGGCTTATAAACTTTCAGAGTAACATGTACTGCAGTAGCATGCATACAATTTACTTTTACATAGAGTCCCACAATCTGACGCATTCCTCACATTCTATGGGAGACATGCCCCATTGTAGATGCAAAGCATACTTGGCAATGATTACACTGTGTTTGACTCTGACTGACAAGGGAAATGCTATCTAGAAATCTAATATTGAAGCTGATATTTAACGAGCATAATCCCTCTCGAAACAGTCAAGGACTCTGCTATCAAAACAACATCACAGCATGCACGTAAAAGGACCTTTGAATTTTTCACATCTATACAACACAGCGATAATGCCACAAAGAAGTCAATACCTAGTAGCATTTGCTATGCAAAGTATAAAGTGAATACTATACAATGTACTCTATAGCTGTTGCTACTTTGCACTGTACCATGATTGCCAACAGAGGGCTTCCAATATGATTAAAGGTAGATTTGGCGTTATATTCCCCCCTCCCCCCCGAAGATGCATTGTATAAACAAAGAAACATATCAATCATGATTTTGAGAAACAACTATTTGTTTCCCAAAATTCCCACTGTTTATTGTGAAATGCCAGATTTAGAGATTAGCAAAAGCAAAAGCAAACAAAATAACAACAGCATGCATGTTGTAAGGGACTGTCCCCCCCCCCCCCTTTTTTTCACATTATTGCATCACAAGGCGAACAGCCAGGCACAGGCACAGTACATTGTACAGCAAAATATACCATACTATCAGCCCTTTAAAGTTGATATACTGCAATGCATTGTGCATGAGGACAGAATTTGCATAAATCCCTCTTAAAACTGTCATAGCAACATGATATCAAAACAACAACAGCATGTGCATGTTGTAAGGGACTATTTTCCTTCTTTTTTCCCCCACACTATTGCATCACAAGGCAACAGCTAGGCACAGGCAAAAGTACAGTAAATACAACGTACTATCAGCTGTGAGTTGATTTATTGCATTGCATTGTGTATGAGGACAGGATACATTCTGATATGAAAAAAAGAAACTTCATGACTCCCCCCCCCCCCCATGACAGATAAAAGAAAATAGATAAAAGAAAATAGATAAAATACCTCTAACATGATTTCCAAAACATAAATCTATCGCGATACTGAGAAGGACAAATCTCTTAACGACAAACCCAGCAAAACTAATGTCTCGCTCTTTCTTCCTCCCATTTTTTTCCTTTCCTTCCAATAAAAACAGAAACGGAGGATTGGCGAGTTTCTCTAGGTTCATGAGACAAGGCTCTCTAGAGGTAGGGCACGCTAATTAATTGGCCTTTATTGCCTCTGATTCTTCTGGGGGACCGTAAATTTGGCGATGTATCATTGAACCCCGCCTGGCGCGTTGCGTCTGATCTATGGATGCAGTGCTCCATACTCCCCACTCCCTCTCCACGCAACATCCGCCCTCAACTCTCATCATCTTTCTGCACATTTTCAACTTCCAAGGAGCATTTTTTTTTAAAGTCCCCTTTCAGGATCCAAGTTTAATACACAACAGCACCATGAATCACTGTAGTACCATCTTTACACACCATTTCAAGAATTACATTTGAACATGCCACATGAAAGCTCGTCCTTAATCTGTCGACTATTGGAGATGGAAATATGCCAAGTAATATGTGATATGAAAAGAATTATGCAACATATTCTACATCAATCTAAAAGGAATTCTCTATTTCAATGCAATGTTTTATCAATGGTGGACTGTACTGATACTTAATCATTACGGTACACTTCATGTATGATGCAGTATACTACACAACCAATTACACATAATGCAATGCATGATTTAATTCTTTAGAACATAAATCAAGTCAAAAATTTCACTCAAATATGAAAAATAGACTTCAATCAGCATTTCTATCAACATCTACATATCAATAGCAGCAGAAGCACTAGCAGTGGGAAGAGTAATGTAAACACAGAAATTTTCGCGGTACATTAATTTTCGCGGTACATTAATTTTCGCGTATTTCGCGCTACTTCTGGCGAGCGTGAAATCTCAAACCCACGAAAATATCTTGCCAATTTTCTCTACACATTTCGAATGGATTGACAACTGCGCACTGCAAATTCAAGAACCGGCGAATATGTTTTGAGCCACTCAGCGCGAAAAATTAATCACACAAAAATATTGACGTTTACAGTACAAAGTAGTAATGACAAATGTTACACTTGTAAAAAACTGTTGCAGTCATCATCATTATCATGATTCATCATTTTCTTTTAATACAGCTGGCAGCAACATCATCACTACAATAATTGACATTAGCAGGGTCATGCATGTGTAGATTATCATAAACATACATTATCGAATACATTTGTAGTTTAGCATCCACACATAAAAGGCCATCAAATATTAACGTAAGGGGCAAGAGAGCAAATGTAGTGGTCAGGGTCTACAAAAGTCAAATGTTAAAATTGACCATTGCCAGCAGGAATGCAGACTCAGGCATCCCGTCACAAACAAACAAAAGAACATTGTATGTTCAACAGGGACAAGAGGAATAGAGGAAAAGGAGTGAGTTGAATTGCTGTTTTTTATTCCATTTGCAATCCATACTATCCTATGCTAAAGTGGTGGCTAATCAATGAAATCTGGACTGATTACAGAATACGACAAGCAGCAAAATGAGCAAAACAAATGTATAAAATATCCTGGCAAGCTCTTCCGTTGCAGGATTTCTCCACAATGGGCCTACATAATTCTTTGATAACTTAGGTTAAAAGTCAAAGGCATTGCCTCCACATTAAACATATGAACAAACAAAACAAAACATCACAACCTTGTGCTTAATGTGCCACAATCATATACAAGTACTTTTGATATATGCCATATTATAGCAAGTCTAATTTTTTTAAAATCAAAACCTCCCAACAATTTCACAAGTGATTAAATTTGCGATCGTGGAGTACATAATGAATGGAGAAATCTACATGTGCTTGTCACTATTTTGTCAGGCTTAGAATCAATATAAATTTTGGTGTTACTAAATTCACGAATACAGACAAGACTTGTGAAATTTGCACAATTAAAAACTCTGCAAAATGGCTTATTACCTGTGGACTGGTCAGAGGCACGCCGTCTCACTTCAGTAACGAAGAGCCGGGCGATGTGATTCGAAAATTGCAGCACATCCCCAAATTTGTCCATCATCTCTGTTGCAGGACTATTCTCGAACACCTGAGTAGAAGACGAGATTAACGGAAGCCTTTCAGCGTTAAAAAGGGTGCTCCAGAGGAGAGGAAGGACAGAGGATAGGCAAAAGCTGGTAGAGAGAAATAAACACTTTGGAGAGAGAATGGAAAATTTCATAAAATTTGAATTTTATTATGTTTTCATTTTTTTTTTCATTTTTTCATTCATATTTTCATTATCAAAACATAATCACAACCCTTTTATGTACATGTACATGTACATGTTGTACATGTACATGTGATTACAAAAAAAAGAGAAAATAATTATGAGTGATTATATGATAGAAAGTATATGAAGAAAATAATAGTAATGAAAAGGAAAAATTAATAAAGAATAAATACAGTGTAAGCAGCAATTATGCCAAAAGATGATACAACTGGAACACAAAGCACACTGCTTGAATAATACCAACAAGGGGGGTTCTAAGAAAAGGCCCGAAATCCCCCAACAAATTTCAGCATGAACAACCCGATCACAGAGAAGAGAATCCCATTCAGCTCATGACCCGTGGAGGGAGGGAGATTCTGTTGCATATTGAGTAGCATACAGTGTGTAAAACTAAATGGAGGGCACTATAAAAGTCATCTTAATACATGATTTTATGAGCTGGATATCCTGTCAATTGATGATGAAGTTTTCTAGACAACAACACAATGGTCAGTGTTTCTCTTCTTCCTATCATGGTCGGTCACTCGGCTGTTTCACTTTCTGTTTTTTTACCTCACAGCATTGCATTAGATACCATGGGGAATCCACAGGAACTGAGTCCACTTCAAAACAAGTTTCACATGGCTATAGTTTATCATTAGTCGCGTTTATCATCTTTCCCGTGTTTGAAACATGTTTCGATACCCACTATCAAAATGCGTTTACTAATAGGCCTTTCAGATTGCCTTTCTCGAGTTGTTGCTTTTATCATCTCTGCCGTGAGTCGAGATGAAGGCCTTGTCACTGCGCAGCTTCATTGTGCAGTTTGACCCAAAGGGTGGAGTTGGCAATGGTTGGCATGGGTAGGTCCATGCTATGAATGCGTTTCAAAACGATTTTGTGTTCATCATCTCCACAGAAACGCGTTTCTGGCTCAAACGCATTTGTAATCACACTTTTTTCAATGTTTCAGAAGCATATTTCTTACCTCATAATCAAAACAGTTTTGCGTTTTGAATTTATCAACTGCCAAAATCTCCCTGAAACTTGTTTGGAAACCTTAATTCTATGCCAGAAGTGAGCTGATAAATGCACCCATAAATTCCTTCCCTGATATACGTGTAAACACTGTTAACACTGTTTATTTCATGCGTATCATGTATCATGAATTGAGACTTGTAATACAATTTCACCTGTGGTTGAATTCATGATCGAAAGCCACATTTGACAAAATGGAAAATAAAACATCACAACATATATCCCATTTCAAGAGAAACGCTGGTGACTTCCCCCCTTTGAGTCAACATACAGCACATTTATGTTATGGGAAGCAATATTTTTGCAAGTGGTTATTTCAACAGCCATCTCAAACAATGTGCAACAGAAAGCACTGAAAAATTAAACCCTGCATATCAAATTAACATAAACTTGGCAAAAGATCTAATTTTAGAGTGACATGTACATGATGTTGGTACAGAGAATTCCACAAAGTACTAGAAGTATTCCAGAGATGAGCTTTTCATAGATCTCAGAGATGAGCTTTTTAGATCTCCCAGCCTCAGAAGTAAATGTCCAGCATACTTTTATCAACAACTCTCAAAAGGTTTGAGAGTACAGTACATGACATCTGTGACCAACTTCTCCCTCCTCTTCCCCCCCCCCCCCGTTTCATTGATTTTATGGCTGATCAACATAATAATGTTAACTCATTACATGATCCATGACACTGAAAACAACAGCTGACTATTCAATCACTCAAAGTTAATTTGTGTTGCACAAAGGCCAGGGCTACATTGCTGAAACTTTGTTTTGCAATTTCTTTCTCAGCTGCTACTGTCCCCATAAATTAATTTCTTGCTTTCCACAAACACACACACACACACACACACACACACACACACAATGCATTGACCAACATACAGTCACAACTTTAGTACATATCCTGTATGTCATTAAATGCAAAAGAATGTGAGGGATTCAGAGACACAAAAGGAATATGCTGGCAATGTTCCATGGCCAAAACAACAACAACAAAAACCCTCCTCACAAAGATATCGAAGATACGAGCAAGGCCTTTCCACATTATCTCATTTCCAGACACAGGGGAGGAAGATTCATTCCTTTTTTTTTCAAGTCTTCAACCGAAATGTCATCGCGGTGTATTAAAATGGATATTGTGTGGGTGTGTGGGAGGTGATGCAGCCGTTGACCCATGGAGTCCGGGGGGGGGGGGGGGGGGGGGGATTGCTGCAGGAGCATTAATATCATCTTGTCAACGTCATATAAAATCAGCCTCTGTAGATTCTACTGCATATCTTTATGTATTGAAAATAGATTTTAATAGATGTCAAAGAACTGGTTAAATTCATCAGTATGTACACATCCCTTAGAAAGACATAGTATATTGTAAACATTTGCCAATTTCAGAGTTCTAGAGAAAATGGAACTCTGAACTTCTATGAAAGATATGTGTGGGATTAAGAACCAGATGTGAATTTAGCGACTGAGAGGGTTTTGAAAATTCTGCAAATCAAATAAACAATGTACCCTAATCACTTCTTTTGAAAAATAAAACTAACTATAATAAATAAATAAATAAATAAATAAATAAACACATAAATAAATAAACAAATCAATCAATCAATCAATCAATCAATCAATCAATCAATCAATCAATCAATCTAATGCAATCAACACAGGGCCTCAAATGAAATGAAATGTTTGGGGGGTGGAGATGCTCTGCTGTGCTCTACATGTAGATCCACCCTGTACTGAAAAACCATCATGTGCCTCCCATGAAGGCGCAAATGGTCTTTCCAGGGCACAGCATGACATTTGCAAGGAAATATACTTTCATCAACATGGTTTTATAAAGGCAAGACACCTAATTTGCTAAATGTGACAAACAGAGAAGATGGTTTGTGAACAGAAGTCTAATAAACAAATATAATATAATGCACTGAGAGCTTCTGCAGGTAGTTGAAATTGTGGATTAAACTGCCGAGGTGACTCGTGCAGCACTATTTTCTGTCACTGAAGAATCAACACTTTTACTAGTAGAAGTTCAAAATAGCACACGCTATAATAAGTTTCATATCCTAAAACATATCTTTTACATAAAATTGCTAATATTTTATCATTTACAACAAGGAAAAGTAGAAATTACGCGGTGCGTAATATCTGTCCCCGCCGGAAGTAGCATTTAGTAGCAAAATGTACAATATAGGTAAAAAGATCAAGGTCAAAGGTCAAAGAAGTCAAAGGTCAAAATTCTATGTAGAAGTTTTGAAGCCCTCACCTAGTGCCATCACATAAAGCAAACGGAATCGAAATCGGGTTAGAAATAGCGAAGGAGTAGCATTTTGTAGCCAATGTACAATATAGGTAAAAAATCAAGGTCAAAGGTCAAAGAAGTCAAAGGTCAAAATTCTGTGTACAAGTTTTGAAGCCCTAACCTAGTGCCATCACATAAAGCAAATGGAATTGAAATCGGGTTAGAAATGGCGAAGGAGTAGCATTTGATAGCAAAATGTACAATACAGGTCAAAAATCAAGGTCAGAGGTCAAAGAAGTCAAAGGTCAAAATTCTGTGTAGAAGTTTTGAAGCCCTCACCTAGTGCCATCACTTAAAGCAAACGGAATTGAAATCGGGTTACAAATGGCGAAGGAGTAGCATTTTGTAGCAAAATGTACAATATAGGTCAAAAATCAAGGTCAAAGGTCAAAGAAGTCAAAGGTCAAAATTCTGTGTAGAAGTTTTGAAGCCCTAACCTAGTGTCATCACATAAAGCAAACGGAATCGAAATCGGGTTAGAAATGGCGAAGGAGTAGCAGTTTGTAGGCAATGTACAATATAGGTCAAAAATCAAGGTCAAAGGTCAAAGAAGTCAAAGGTCAAAATTCTGTGTACAAGTTTTGAAGCCCTCACCTAGTGCCATCATATAAAGCAAACGGAATCAAAATCGGGTTAGAAATGGCGAAGGAGTAGCATTTTGAAGCAAAATGTACAATATAGGTCAAAGGTCAAGGTCAAAGGTCACAACTGAAATTCTGTGTAAAAGTTTCAAAGCTCCTATGTAGTGCTATCATATAAAGCAAACAGAATCAAAATTGGGTTAGAAATGGCGAAGGAGTAGCATTTTGAACATTTTGATCACACACGGACGCACAGACGGACGGACGGACGGACGGACGCTACGACGGACGGACGGACAGACGGACGGACACACAGACACACACACATACGGAGCCCATTTCATAGTCCCCTGCTTGAACTCGTTCGGCGGGGACAAAAATGTTCCTCTACCTCTATTGTCTGTTTACCTTGCAGCACAGACGATCATACGGTGTACAGTGTGCATGCAGTGGATGAGATCATACACATTGGTCTATGAGGCCGATACTGATAGCACATTTTATTACACATGCTATTGATGACCACACCATGAATATGACACCACAGTTATCTTGTCTTCAACAGAGCAGTATTACGTTTGGTCACAATATGCTATTTAGACCAATCAGCAAACAGGATTTCATTAAAGAAGGATTATATTTCATAGCTAACTTTCATTTCTTGCATTTCTTGTCATTACAGTGTACAACACGAGAATCCAAATATTGTGGTAATTATGTACAAACACAAAGTTGGCAGTGATACATGCTCTTTGTCTGAAATCAACCAAAAAAGAATATTTCTGATAAATGAAATCCTTATGATGGGAAATTAATAGAAACTTATTTCTTCCTCTTTCTTTTCTTTTTTTTTTTTGCTTGTACATTTGTATTACATGTAGCAAAACTTTGATGCAATATTCAATATATACAATCTCATCTGTAATCTAAGTAGAAATTTTGAGAGATTCCAACACACAGCCATACAGCCTTTGAAAGCACACATGGCAATAAAAGGAATGACAAGGTTTAGGGTTACAATTCATGATTTATGGTCAGAGACATAATGAATGCTCATAAAAAGTAATAAAATTATATGATTGTGATACAATACAGGTCTCCAACACAGAAAGGATTAAATCACATGAATGGCCCAGTATGAGGGGGTTTTAATGGGTATCATCAAAAGTGAATGGCGGGAAATATATTTGCCTAAAGACACTGTACAGGTACATTATGCAGGTATACATGTAGTTCTTTGGTTGATCTGGGTTCTTCAGCCTTGCAATGTACTGTATCTTAAAAAATTCATATTCAGGAATGACCTTCAATGCATGGGAGAGATTCACTGATTTCCTTTAAAATTTTTAATCTATTTTTTTTAAAAAGATTTTCATCTGCGCAAGTGTTCACATTTTATTGGGAGTGGCTAAAATCATCATCTTCACAAAAGTTCAAATTAATTTCTATTTCTTTTACACGTGGGGTTTTCTATTGTGTGGGATACCTTGGTATCATATGTTTTGTTTGTTTGTTTGTTTTTTTAATACTGCAGGTTTAAATTTCTTTACAAGTTCAACTCATCTTTACTTCCAAATGAAAAGCCTTACCTGATGAAGAATCATATTACTTCAAATTTTTCCTTGGAAGACACTGAAAATCTCCACTTCCAGGCATACAATTGTAACTGCCTCACTGCTGGTTTATGGTTGGTTTTGCAGTTACAGTGTAACTAATTCCACTCAACATGGTTTTAAGTTCCTTCATATCTTCAAACCAATTCAGGGGGGGAAAATATGTCAGACTAGCTACGCAATACAAATATTCTGAAGAAGAATAAAACTTTGCGGGAACAAATTTCTATAACCAGACATTCAGGTGAGGAATGTGTTTTAGGGTTTTATCGTACCTTGCAAAATAGCGGAAGCATCATGTACAACTTGTCCTCCTGCTCTTTCTGCGAGAGGGGCTGGGCGGTGCAACACAGCTCCACGTAGAGTTTGCGGAGGTGCATCAGTCCCAGGGCGCTGTCCTGGGTGTTCGGGGAGGGCGGAGATCGCAGGCTCCGCCCCCCTGTCATAAACCTCCACATGGCGGCTGCGTCGTCGTCGTGCGGTGTGACCTTCCGTTAACGTCCCACGCACCTGCACACTACTCCATCTGAGAGGCATACACAGAGACGTAAAGTGTGAGGAGAGGATATAAGTAGTAGACTATCAACTTTACTGTGTTCATGTGCAATCACAGCATAGCTCCAATAATACTCTTTCTGCATTATACATGGATTATCAAACTTGTCTTTTGCTGCAATCAGTTGAGAAAGATCTAATGCTGTCCTTTATCCCTGAAAGACACTCTCATCAATAATTTCCTTTAACAGCCCATCTCACTCTCTTCTCTCTAACTTTCTTTCAATCTCTCTTTCTCCGTCCCTTTCACTTATAAAATGCTTTGATTAATAATAAGAGACAGTTCTGGATGTGCATCACTGTATTAAAACAATCTATGCAGTAATGCAGTCTTTACCATTTGAGAGCATGCAGTAGACTACTAATAGATTAACACCATGGATACCTGTCATTGACAAATGCTCCTCTGGTTTTACAAGCACATAAATGTACATCACTTCCAGCTTCTATCGGACACACACTTTGATTTAATCATTAGTGACGACACGTCTTTCGCTGATTAATGCATCTGAAGTGCTCATGTCAGAGTTGTGTACTTAACCGTTCAGAGTCTACTGAAAAAAAAAAACACACACACACACACACAATATTCAGTAAGTACTACCCTCTCAACAGTGTGCATCAAAACAAAACAAAATGTTCCAATGACTACGAAACATGCATCTACACATCAAAGTACTGGCACATAGTTTTAGAATATCAAACAAGTCCATCAATTGCAAACATTGCATTGATAAATCAAATCCAAATCAAGAACAGTTGTGCAATTTTAATTCACTGTTTATCAGATGTTCCATTCCTAGAGCAGTGTTTCTTACTTTAAACTGGGTAGTCCCTTCTACTGTCCCTCCATTCAGATGTACTTTATAACAAATGTCCATTGTCTTTACCTCTTGCTCTACAGGGCTCTCACATCTATACAGCCCTGTTGAAGACCTCCCAATCCCTATAATACAACACTACGCATGTCCTGCGTCAAACATGCCAGATTCTGAATGCGAGCTCGCCCACATTCACCGACAGTCTAAAACCAGAATCAAAGCGAACATCAGACAGCAACAATAACAACTGACAGCTACAATGTCTGAGAAATCCAAATGTAACAGACAGACAAATATTTTAATCAGATCTATAACAATGGTAAATGTAAAATCTCTTATAGTTTGTACAGTAGGGCATGTAAGATTTTGAGCACATTATCATGAAACAGTACAATGTACAATGTACTCGCCCACAATGCAGGAAGACGAACAGTAATCAAAAGCATGTGATCCCACTGTCTGCACATGAACATGACGATGATGTGACCGTATGCTGCACATTCACGGTGAATGGCAAGACACAGACACACAAAATACACTTGAATGGACTACAGGAGCACCTTCCATTCTCTCCCCCAAGTTTTCATCTCAAAGTACTTCGGATGCCGCATTCACTCGTGTACAATTGATATCGCGTGCCAGATACAGTGCCACATTATGTGCGGGTCAGGCATGCCGGATTTCGCTCGGTCTCGACCGTACTGCACAGCCTGCCATCCAACTCAGGCACCGGCCTGGACGGACGCATCAATTGATTGAAAGAATCCAGTTTCACGCCGTCAAGGGCCACTACATGCTATGAGCTCGACTACACATGTGTGGGACTCCAGCTATAGCCCATCCTTACCAGTAGATGTACCACAAAATACAGAGCTGTACTACTCCATGCTGGGCATGCAACAGCCGGGTCATTGGCACCACGCAACTCACGGCGCGAGGAGAATTTAGGCTGGAATAATGCAATACTGTTGAGTGGCTTCACATGCAAGAGCAGTGTCAAATCATAGCAGCAGGGACTCTCGGCAACAGTCGAAATAATTCTACATTGTACATACGTGTAGAGCATTTGAGTGTTCAGATACACAGGGACTATATGATGCAATATTTGGTACCTTGGGGTACCAAATGAAACTTCACCATTTCGTTGATTTTTTTTTTTTTCAGTGCTGTACCCTGGGTTACCAAAAAAATTTGTAAAAATAATTTTCAGTATTATTATGCATAAAAATGTTTTTTGTTTGTGATTATGCAATAATTAATGCATGCAAATAATAACTTTTTTTTCTCATTTACAACTGTACATGCTCAGTTGTAATCTTCACCATAATATTATTGTTCATGATTGTATACAATTGTAATAAACATACAGCTGTCATGGTAAAAAATAATAAGAATAATAAATTCTTGAATAGTCACTCAGTGAAGCTAAGTATTATCACTGTGATTAGATTACACAAGTTGACATGGAAGGAAAATCGGCATTGAAATCATTATTGCCGCGCCGATTTATTCTGGCGCTGATGATGAGAAAAAGTCGCCATGACAACAATAGTCACCAGATGGTGCTACACAATGCCATATCCCCGGGTTACGACGGTACCCCTGGGTACGGCGTGCCGAATCATATCACACGCAACCGAGTTCTTCCCTTTGTTTGATCAATTCTTTCGTCTTGAAATTTCCTAGCAACCAATTACTTTCATCAATCTATGCATCATGAACAATGGAACATTTTTATGTCAGAGGGGGTTTGAAATCCTGTGATGTGTAGCTCAGCACCAAGAGGTTTCAACTTTGGTTACCTGGTAATACACTTCCTCTATCCCATCTTTTACACTGCACACTTCCGTACATCTTGTATGATCGCTAGACATTCATACAAGACATGGACAGCCTTTTTACCCACGCCGATGAAAATCAACAGGGGGTTATGTAAAGGGTTCCGTATGTTTGTTTGTTTGTTTGTTTGTTTGTTTGTTTGTTTGTTTGTGTACAAGATAACAAGAGAACGGGTAAACGGATTTGCACGAAATGTTCAGGGGATGTTTAGATAATGGCAGGAAAGAATCGATTAGATTTTGGTGATAATCGGTTGACCCTTGCAAATTCTGTGTGACCTTGAAGTTTTGACCCCATGATATAGTGACCACTCCGAAAATTTCCCGTTTCTCACTTTGCGATTTTCCGCTACCATACGAACACATAAACTCCCAAACGATCCGACTTCGCTGCTCAAATGTTCGTAAGAATTCTGAAATTTACGTTTAGGCCTATTTGAGGGACTATGTCCTTCTAGATTTATGAAAGTTTGTTCTCCGTCGTCACAAACTGGCCCGTATTTTGATGATTTTTCAAATTAACATTGATTGTTTTTTTCGTTGGAGGAGCATTTGCTCGGTCAGTTACACTGCACGATAGCGTGTGCAAGGCCGCTGAAAATGCATCGCGCTGTACACTGTTGGTGCAAAATTGCATCGGGGACGTTGCGGCGCTCGTTGGTGACCGAATACTGGTGCAGTAGACATTTGCATTCAACCCTTGCATTGAATAATTTCCGTAGACACTAATCATAGGGGTAATTGCCTAGGGAGTACGTAAATTTTGTTTTTCTTTTGCGCTTTTGTGGATACCATCAAAGATCGTACACTCATACGACCTTTGATAACATCACACTCTCGGCTTGCTATGAGCAAAATATCCCGCAAGAAAACGGCGTATTTCTCTATTTTTAGCGCTTTTTCGGCGACTCGTCGCGTAGACAATATACTCTTAAAACTGGACTTAATTCGCGCGCGCTTGGATAAGTTCTGATTCTGCACTTTTGACGGTGGTATTTGGGATTTTCGATGGATTTTTGGAGGAGACTAAAGGACTTTCCTGCTGTGAATGAGTGTTACCGTATGTGAAATGATGTGATTTGCGTGTGATGTGACTGTAGACCCAAAGATCGTACACTTCAGTGTACGATCTTTGGTAGAACTCACTGGCTGGTGATAAAGCACACTGGCAATTAAGTGACCGAATTCTGGTAGATGACCGAATGCACATTATGTTTACCCCGACTTTGTACAAGGCGTGGGTCTGCCGCCTTTGACGGCCCCTCTCTAGTTCACAGTATTTCAATCATGAAGATGATACACAAAACTATGTACAGTTATCATATAGTGGGCCTATACTGTACTATTCTGTAGGGCATACAATTGTACTGCATGTGTAGCTCATTCAAAATGCAATAACTATTATCTCTTCCTTTAAACTGTAACATTGTAAATGAAACATGTATCATACAGTTCTCTACTGGTGAAAATACTTCCAGATGATACACTGTACACAACATTGTACTTATACACACGAGTGCAAGCCCTAAAAAGAAATTGTTGCTGTAGTGATTGCAGTGAAGCAATTACAATTGAATAGTCCCTCGCATCAACGAACATTAGCATACAGGTGTGCTTTAATTTGTTAATAATTGGCAAGAAGTTTTGTTGAAATAATTATGATACAAACTGCACTGCTGTATTAAACATGCCTACTGTGCAATATTTCTGTTGTGTGCTGACCATTGATAACCTTTCATTTACACAATGGCAGTGTGGGTACTGTACACCACATTGAGGTTGTATGCATGACTCAAATGAAACTACGGTATCCACAATAATGACCTGAATACACATGTTACAGTGCATCTGCTATCATGAATAGAAACAGAAACTTGTCTACAAATTGTATCAACTGATTCTTCCCAAATAAATTAGCACCATAACAATACCTGAAAAAAAAACCACCAAAAAAAAAAAAGTTTTGTTCATTATCATTATAAGAATGCACACTTAATTAAGGAGATCTGATATATTTCAGTATTTCTCGTACATATTTTCTGTAATCTTGTGGTTTTTTTTCCTTTAAATTATCATTCAGTCCTGAATACACATGTTATTCAACAAATTCATGTTGTAACCTCCTACACTGTTAACAGTCTTCTACTGCAAGTTTTAGTCAATTTTGTTCTGATTATGCATCCAAGTTATTAAAGGGGCATTCCGGACGATTTTCATAATTTCACATCATGAAGTACATAAATCAACAGCTCCATGTATAGATTCGTGGAATTTATTGTGGTCCTTGAGCAGAGAAACCAATAAATTGAAAATCTCAAACAAATTACACTGAACTGTGTTGATGACATCAGAGCCTCATATATTTCATAAATGTAGCAGTGTAATTCCATTACAATACCACTTGCTCAACAAGTTCACCTGTGAAAAATCTATGCATGCCTTCTTCTTTTGTTCTGCTTCCTTGAGCCCCAACTCATGCATTCTTATCATGCTTAGGCCAAAAAAAAAAAAGGTTGTATTGGCTTAACATGAGATTTTCAAATAGGGTCGGTCGGGCGGATTTATTTTTATTTTTTTTTATTTTTTTTTTTTTTGCTACCTGCATTTTACGTGTAAAACTCGTGCTCAGCTCAGTAAAAAGTTACAACTGCTGCACCGAATGTGCTGTGTTTATCTATTCTACAAATCATTTATGAGGCCGATATTACTGGAATTATACCCCTTCACAGAATTTAAAGATGTTGAAATCCCTATCCTGAATGTTTTCACTTCATATTTTACTATTTTGACTTAGATAAGATAGATGCAAATTGACCCATATGTACGATCTTTTCATCGCACACGGCGATCTCTATTACAGTCCCACATATACAGATTCGTGTAAGTTTTCCACACAAGAAACCTATGGCAAAACTGTGCACAATACATCGCAGTCTGAATGCTAAGTATACACTGAATAAATCTTGTTAGAGTACGCGTCCGTGTTGGAAACAGATGACGTACTGATCAAGCGAGGCTTATGCAAGGCGCTAGATCTCTCGATCCCTCGTATCCGATATCCCCAGAGCCGTTTCCACTTCCGGGTTTGTGCGATCGCGATCGCAATCAACAAGATATTTGATATCGATAGCAAAAAAAATAATAAAAAAACATGGGGTCGGCGGAATTTTTAGGGTCGGGCGGGTTACGCCAATACAACAATTTTTTTTTTTTTGCCTTATGGTGAGGCTGGCATGTCATCATCCTTGTTCATTGCAATTTGTTATAAATTTTGAAAACATTCTCATTCCTTATCCTAATCACTATAAATTCTGAAACTCTGTACTCAGTTTAACTGATTTATAGCTGTTCAAATGTAAAAGTCTGAAAATCATCCGGAAGTCCCCTTTAACCTGCATAACCAAATGAGTATGAATTCATGTAATGAGTATAAAACTGTAAATTCATGTAATCAACTAAGCAAAGTAAAAAAAAAGAAATGCAGGTTGTCTTTGATACTCAAATTCTCGTTCCCATATTAACATAATTTTAGGCCTCTAGTCAATGCAAAGCACTTTATACGTTTCTGTTTTTTTCAAATTGAATTTCATCTTTTCCTTTCGTTCATCCAAGACACTGCAATGAAGTACACATTGTTATGATAGCCTCTGATCAGGGAGGTGCTAGAGAAGGAGAGACAGCTACTGCTCTCCTTTGAAGTCATGCGCGGCACCGCCAAGAAGTTATGCATTCAACTACAGGTGTTACGCATGTGCTTTGACAAAAGAGAGCATCAATAATCGGGACTAGCGCTCTCACATCTAGAAATACTTGCTCCTACTGCAATTCGCTCTCTCTTTCAATGTGATGACAACAATGAATTTGTGTACCTTGAATTGGAGCAGCGAATCAAAATGTAGTGTAAAACTGACAATTTTATCAGCAAATAGTTTAAAAACACGCTGGAACACGCTTTAGCGGAGTACTTCATTTGAAAGATCAAAATATCCCAGATTAAAAGATAGAAAACTAACATGCGGAAATGTGTGCATTATAGAAAAATATTAGGTTTTTAAGAGGGCCTAATTTTCATTTCATTTCGATTTGCGCATTACGAAGAAACTAGAAATACATGTTTATAATATTGAATTCTTTCTTAAACTATTCTAAATCAATTCGAGTATTTCATTTAAAATTTTACGGTGAAATAAAGCTTGTAATTCAACGAAAGGTGAAATGCGTTCTTCATCTCCGAACTTCGTCTTCAACTAGAGCGGTGCCGAGCATGACTTCAAAGCGTAGTGGAATGCTAGACATCCCATTGTAACACCTTGAACCTAAACATGTGTTTGCATGAATTACGAAGAGTTGCCACTCCATCTACAATGTGTTGTATGTAACACCTCCCTGCTCTGATCATAAAAAGGACTTTTAGTTTCTACAAGTTGTAATATCATAGAAACTGCTTGCAAGATTTGGACATCCTTTTGGTACAGGGCTTACAAGTTTGCCATAATGACTGTATGTATCAAACAGCAAACAGTCAGTTAAAGACTGCACACTTGGGGTTACTGCAAGTGTTGCTGACATTCTTCATACTGACACCCTACACAGATTTGTTTCTTTTGTTCTTTGTGATCACATCAAGTCATGTTAAATTTGCGTTTCAGTCAAAGGTGATCTTCATTGCCTCGTCTCATCCATTCTTTGGCAATATTGCTCCATTACAATATTTCAGTAACTGTATTTGACTTTTGAAAGACACCATACTTTACGAACGTCAATGCCTAAATGCATTACAGGTCGGAGTTCTCACACTCGGTTCTTTCACGGAGATGCATGCAATGTGGTTCCCAGATCAATTTACAACAAGGGAGCTTTTGTGTGTTGGCCCATTCAGTCGAGCTTGAATGACATACCTGCACACGCTTGCAATATTGCAATGATATACACACAGAATGTCAAATATTCATGTGCTGCCACCACTCCATATCGTAGCACACACTGCGTATGGTGTAGGCCCTACATTACTGTATTCCACAGCATCAATACCAGTGCTCACATTAAAGCTCACTCCATTTCTATGGAAGTTAACTATGCAAGACACATGCATTTCATTGAACAGCAGAGTACATCTGTGACATAAAAGTCTAATGTTTTCATGAAATGGTAATTTCCATCACAATCATCCACGTACCATTCAGATTTCAGTGATAAACAGGGACTATGCAATGCAAAATGCATGTATACATGATTTATAATACCCTGACAACTGTGGCCAAAAGAATGTACCTAAATATGTATCATATCTTTAATAATTTTTCTACTAATCTTCTTCAGTATGTTTACACTTAGATACGCCCACAAAAAAAAAAAGCTTCCAAACCAAAATTATGTCAATGACATCATCTGTCAATCACTGCTATATTAACAAAGGAATTTGGAATGTACGTCAAGCATAACTTGCATGTTTTCCTTCAATGTCTTTTGTTAATCATGGTGTGGAAACATGCAAGTTACCTGTATGCTCAATCTACGGGACGGTGCATTCCAATGTCTTTTATTCATCATATTAGTACTTTAAAAAGCAATATCTGACAGACAACACCTGTACATGAAAATATTAACACAGTATGCAGCTGCAATACCAAATTTAACGCATGTAGGGCCTACGTTGTACATGTACACCACTATGTATGTGAAACTTGATACCACAAATGTAAATTAAATGTTATTGAAACTTGTACTATTCTCTCCTAGATTACACTTTTACTACTTTTTTATCATACTTACGTTTACAATTGATTGTACTACAGACAACTTGACAGTTTCATCTCAAAACTTTGTAATAAGGGCTCGCTCTGTGCAAGAGTTGCTCTTGACAATAAACTTTAATACAATAATATTTATACAGTATTATTTTTACAATAATATTCATACAGTTTACCAATGTAAAGAGATATAAAATCAATGTAACATCATCATGTGACTTCCTTTATCAATGCAAAAACTTGAATTTGAGAAGATTACTTTTTTCTTTCACTGAAATGAATTTAAGTAACATACTTCAGCACATCTCCGTGTCTAGAATTGTTGGAGAGTCTTACGACATGCTTCCTCTTGTATATTTCTCCCACAAGTGAGGCTTTCACTGAATCCCAATGTAACTCAAGTGCCCAATGTTGGGGCATTGACCGCCCTGGCAATGAATACAGCCCGAGGCCTAGTCTCCTTATACAGACCCCTTTGATACTACATTTCAACCACTGCACACCCTATAGGGCCTGTGTAGATCGGCTGCACGCTGAAAACTGCTGTTTTACATTTCCGATGCATTTCCTCATTATTCCGCTGCGCGTGCACAATTCGAGAGTGTATGCACCATCACTGTGTAATGGGCTGTCATGGCCGAGTTACATATTCACAGATTGAAGTAAAATACAAAACTCTTCTTCATAAGCATGAAACCATGGAAACCTGTCAAAATACAGCACAACCTTTAAGAAATGATGGAAAATATAATATCAATAAAGTCTACAGTATGTAGTCTAGCACGGATCTCGGCATCTGAATACATCTGTATGCATGAATCAGGACACAGGCAAGGTGCGATGCTGAGGAGTGAACCTGAGGGAGCTAGGGCATAACAACCTGGAGAGCTGAGTGGTATTCCTTGGAGAACACTGGCAGCAGGAAATGGGAGGCTGTTTACATCTCATACAACTGGCAGCGTGATTTGTACCCACTTTCTCCCCCGATATTGACTGACAAAGATGGGAAGGAAGAGAGGGGGTCTACAGGGGAAGGAATGCATGCTGGGCTACGCACCTGGCTTTGAGCATTGGAAAGAGACATTATTAAGAAAAAAACAAGATCATTGCAAATGTATGTGTATGTGTGCGTATAGTGTGTGTGTATGTGTGCGTATGTGCGTGTGTGTGTACTATGTATGTGTGTGTGTGCTTATTTTGTACTAATCCATATTCTGTTTCCATATCACATACATTGAACAATGGTGTCTTGTACTTCCATCGGAACAGTCAATACACTATGTAGGTATTTTTCAACCCTAAAAATGAGTTTAAATGTTGATAACAATATTGGCCTATCAGAATGGAACATGGTTTCAGGTCGAACAAGAACTATGATTAGTATGAATCTTGATACAACAACCGTATAAATGTGCTACTGCACTTCAAACGGCTACGTTGCAATCACTCTCACGTATAAGTGTAGTAAATGAAATATTTCAAAGCAACATGGTAAAAAACAAGCAGTGAGAACTTCATCAGTGCAACATTTCATCACAGGTCTCTGAGTTTTAGAATATTTGGCTAGGAAAATTCCGCAACATAAAGGCCCTACGTGGTTTTCTCGTCCAATCTCCACACAGGTGTGAACACTCCTTTATAGAAAACTTCCCCAATCCGCAATGGACTTGTTGAGTAGAGAGACAAACACGAGAAGAGAGTAACTTTAACACTTACAAGTACAAAAGGCCTACATATCACGCAATCAACATCACACATGCACATGACTGTACACTTCTTTGTAGGCACACAATACGGAAGGCAATGTTGAACTACTTTCACGGCCTATTTGCTCAAGTGCAGGCTGACAGCCCTACTTTCCAAAATACTAGTAGGCCCTATGCACATAACAACACTTCATCTGTACAGGAAGCCAAAAAAGTGAAGGTCACTATGCATGTGTAGTAGGTTCTTTAAACTTCTTTGACAAAACATCTTCTCCTTTGCTTTTATGGCGATCTTTATTTACAATCTTGTACTTTGTCAACAAATGCTTAGACATATCAATATTGAAGACTCTCATATCGAAACATTTTTGTGTTGATTTGATAGACTCAACCGTTGGCATAATTTCAAATGTTTCAGTGTCATGTATTTTCTGTAATTAGATCCTGACAAAACACTACAAGTGCTGAAGTAATCTTCCTTGTATGCGCCTCACGTTACTTAGAATAACTCAAAAGAGAAAGTGAGGAACCGAGCCCTGAAAGAATGCAATGCTACTTCTGATAAAATAATGTCATGAATTCAGCCATGTAGCCTTATCAGCATGCACATAAAACACAAATGTTAAATGAATATTAAAAGCATAAAATGCCACAGATTGCTTGGTACAGTACCATTTCTGTACATCACATGAAGTTTGAGAAATTAAAAAAAGGACATCATATATGTTTATATTGACTCTGCTCATGACATATCAGGGATACAATATGTGCTCACACATTTCTTGAGGCAAGAGAGTTTATTTGATAACAATAATTTGCATAAAATTTATGTGGTGCATAATAATCTAAAAGATTTGCTATACATGTGCTTTTACATAACTTCCATCTTAAACATCATAAAAGAGGTACATAAAGTTTTCAACAATTTCACAAATTCCTTCATTAATTTAGTCTCTGTTTGGCAACCTACAGCTGTACATGTACTCCACAGAATAGGCTCTGCAATGACAAACAAACAATCTTCACATGAACAGGTGGATCAAACTGGTATAATAAAGTAAATTATGCTTATATCAGAAGAATGGAGGTTTCTTATGGGTATGTACCAATATGAAGTAATCATAGTTGTCTATAGAATTTGATATCTACATGTATACAACTCCAAGGAAATCATGTTTTATTATCTTTTTTTTTAATGGACAAAGTGAGTGGGGTGTATGCACTGCACAGGAGATGCCATGGTGATAAGATAAACCAGTTCAGTAACAGCTATTTATAACACTACCGTAGATGATACATCTGCAACTGTACATGTACCGGTATGCACTCAGTCACTCATTCAGTTTCTCACAAATCACCTGCCCCATTATGCCACCATCTTGACTGATCTGCTACTTGGTGTAACACTAAGCTGCACTTCATTCAAAACTCTTCACGAGGCAAAGTCTCTAATAAATGATTGTAAACTTTTAAATACAGAACTCGTAAAATCCAATCAAAAGCAAAAGAGGCATATATGGTTGCATGAAACAAATTGAGCACTGGAGACGAGACAGCCTGACACACAGACACACACACACACACACACACACACTCAACCAATGTCGAGGTACAGACGAGGCAAATGAATCACCAACTGCAATTTTGGCGATGCGCAGTTCTAACCCCAACTAGTTGACTCTGAAAGCAAATAGAGGGTGCTACATACATGCACATGTACGTGGCGGCCGCATGAGACACATGTACAGTAGAAGATGTGCATCTTGGATGGGTGTACAAACGCACAGTGTGGCGTGTGCAGAATGTATTCCATTCTATGTAGCTGGAGTGGCAGACACTCCATAAATGTACGCAAACGGAAGGGGGGGGGGGGGGGAGAGGGGGGGGAACAGGCAGGACTTTTGGGAGGGGGAAATGCATCCCCATTCATTTCCTTTGTCTGCGATGATTGTTTACAAAATCCTGCGTAATGATCATGCACATCATGCACGGTCTGCCACGTGAACACTTGTTCCATACAAAGAGATGTTGTCTCGCGCATCTCATAATAGAGGACTGAATGCATCGTTCTGCAAATAAAAATTCTGCACATATCACCCGCAAATATACAGTGTACATACAGGTACTCTGGACTATAGTAAGAACGATGACACGACGCCCTCAAGCCCTACATGCTAATACACAATCAATGTTTCAAAATCAACAACCGCAATATCTATTCCCTTTCTGTTACAAAAAACATGTATAATGTACACAAGAAGGATCTCACATTGAGATAAATATAGAACACTTTGTGACTGCCCACGAAGTGCTCAACACACAGGCACTTTACTTCTTGACATTATGATCAACACGACAGTCCTTACTGCATAGTACACTGTAGTGTCAGCTCAAGGCAAAACAATCATTATTCCCTGCAATAGCTTTACACTGCGCATTTAATACATGCCACCAGCATAGAATTTGTGTAATCCATCAACAAAATGACGCACTTGCATGTCATAGTCCACAATGTAACAGAAAATTTACATTTATAAGTACAAAGTTGATATTATATACACATACTACATAGTGTAGATATCATACTGACAGCTGACAGACATCATTCTCACATAATGACTCATACCTTGTCAAAAGTGTGTATGCATCGTGTCCACTCTGCTTGTTAATTAACGATAATATAGTGTACATGTAATACTCAAGCTTAGTCAGTGCTATATATAGTAATGTGTGCACTTGCGCACTCGTATTCCATATCATATCTTCTACTGATGGATTATGCAGATCCAGTCCAAAAATATGATATTGCAAGGAGTAATGAATTGTACATCCAAATAAATTGCAGCAGTTGAATTATGATTTATGTCTTGAGGATTTTCATGCAGCTTATCTAGTACATTATTATTGTACCTCAGCCACACTGGGCTCAGCCTTGCAATGAAGATCAATGCAGGGAATATATTTGGCTGTTAAAGCTCCAATACAGTGCATTGCAGGTTGTTGATCAAGAGCCATGTAGGCCTACATTCTTGTTTGAATATGCAATGGTTGTTTGTGCATGTCTGAGGGGAGATTCCTTGCTGAGAAATGCTGAAATGCAACAAAATCTTGAGACTTTATTCTAACAGATTAAGTGTTAACTGGCTCCTTTTTTGTTGAACACTGTATTCGACAGATAAAGAGGTATTGCTCCAATGAGTATATAAATCATGCAAATGTGTAAAAATAGCAAAAGATAGCCTCCTTAAAAAATACATACTGTCTGTGAAGGAATTATTCACAACCCCCCAATACACATTTGTACACACACAGTAATCTTGCCATATATACCATTGTAGGAATAACTGTATGACAAAGAAAAGGATAAACAGATACATTTCATGCTATCAATTAATAGAACTAGTTAACACTAAAAAGCAGAAGTTTAACCTGAGTCTCATTCACCATGAACATAGGATATTTGGCAGATTACCAGCTCCTACATTACATGTAAAAGAAGTTACACGACATTCGTTCCTGCAACACTTGTCTCCATGAAATATCTGCACACTAAAAGCCAAACATAAATTCTACCCACAAACGTAACCCCAACCCTAATCCTAATCCTCACAGCAAACTAAACCTAAAACCCTATCACAAAAACCTAAACCCTAACTCTTCAGTTCTTGGACAAAATAAGACCAGAGCAATTGTCACAGGAGCAAATGTTGTGTCACCGTAAAGGAAATTCCTACCACATCCACAGTATCATGCTAAAATTCTCAACATTTCGGAATATTAAAAAATCCACAGAATATTCATATCATGCCTGTCGGCCGGTAATATGTCTGTGCATGGGTCAGAGCTAGGGAAGTGCACGTGCACATCTCTGTGCAGTGCCACACATACTTGTGCTCGTTACTTGAACATGAAATCACATCATATACACTTTGTAGTGGACATGGGACATGCCACTAACAGGAAAAACTGGCTCAAAGTGTCTGTCTGCATTACCAGCTGGACGAGGACATTTTGAGCATGAGCTGAAATACTAGGGATACTGTCAATATCGATAAGTTGCCGTGGAATAGTTGCTGTAATTCGGCTTCGGCACTTTGGATTTCTACAATTTTTTTTCTATTATAAGATGATACGTCAAAGGAAAATTATGTGTGGTGTGGGACATAACTCTATAGAGTAAAATTCGCAAGGAGAGAACAGCTCAAACTTGTTTTCCACTGGAAATTTCCCAGGCAGTTAAAGGACAAGTTCACCTTCATAAACATAAGGATTGAGAGAATGTAGCAATATTAGAAGAACACATCATTGAAATTTTGAGGAAAATCGGACAATCCGTTCAAAAGTTATGAATTTTTGAAGTTTTTGTGCAGTAACCGCTGGATGAGAAGACTACTGCAGTGTATGAATAACTTAGATGTCACATGCGTACAACAATATAAGGAAAATATAAAGAGAATTTCACAAAATTTCATCTTTTGAAAAAAGTACACATTCCCCTGACTCGTTACCGACATACATGTATGTTATGGGTAATATTATTCCCCGTGCCTTTAAAAAGAGGCAAGTCAAGTGCTCTTTTATTATGCGAAAAAAGTGAAAATATGTTGAATTTTCTTTACATTTTCTTTATACTGTTGTACGCATATGACTCACAAGCTGTAGTAGTCTCCTCATCCAGCGGTTCCAACACAAAAATTTTAAAAATTCATAACTTTTGCATCGATTGTCCAATTTTCCTCAAACTTTCACTGATGTGTTCTACTAATATTGTTGCATTCTCTTGATCCTTATGTTTATGAAGGTGAACTTGTCCTTTAATGTACCCTTTAATAGGCATCATACTGTATAAATAGTTATTTTTGCGAGGGTTCAATTTTTGCGAATTTTCGCGAATCACAGTTGGATCGCGAAGTTAACAACACGCAAAAATGTCGCCATACACTAGAGTAACAATGCATGCAATATAGCGTCGGTGTCAATTCGCGAAAACAACATCTCGCATTAATGTCTGTGACCTTCTAATTCGCGAAAATATCTGTACGCGAAAATAACAGCTTAAAATACAGTATTACAGAGGAATTCCAGTCCAGTTATAAGTTAGTCTGATAAGAAGAATAAAACCTTATGAACACAACAGTGAAAATTTGATTAAAATCAGACAGAAATGAGGAGAGCTAGACAAAATCTTAAAAGTTTTGCTCATTTCTGCAGAACAGTTCTCGTACAGTTAATATGAATATACCCGGTATGTACATAAATGAGTGAGCTGATGATGACACCTACAGTACACTATTGTACACTCTCCTCATACAATATGCTGAGACCTACACTTGTACACTACAAAATGTTCTGCTACAATGTAAAATGTCTCTGACCCAAATCCACTCCTCCACCTCACCCCTCCTTTTTACGCCCACAATGGTCATATCAAAACAAATCAAATTATACTACATGTAGTACTTAGCTGAAAAGCCACTAGATTCAATTGGCCCAATAAAATTTGGCTATCATTTCATGGATTTTCTGCTTAATACCATCATAAAATAAATATTTGCACAGACTGCACCATACACCAGCACTGCAGTTCAACGTATATCAGGCAAGGTGCAAATCGAAGTCCTTGTTGTATTCTTATCTTGCTAAATTCTAGCTCCGTGTCAAATTCCTGTATTTTCCCATCAGGCTCCTCTTGTCCTCCTCCTCCTCGTCTTTATTTGGCAATAAACAGCCCACTTCGAGGAAAAGTATCGCTGAAAATATCTGCCAAGCAGGCAGTTTGCACAATTGGCTGACGTCGGGCAACATCCAACTGGCCGGACAGCTTTCATTTCATTACAGCACATTTGTACTACCTCCCTTGCCCCACCCCTCCCCCCCCCCCCCCCCTTCTCTTCCTCCTGCAAATCGAAGCATCTGATTGCATTTTGATATATGCATGCTGAACAGGCATTATTAGGAGAGGCAACACAGACAGACGCCATGTGCGTGTTTGTGTGTGTGCACACGCCTTTGCCCTGTTCTGTCAGACTGCCAATGAACTCGGCCAGCTAGGAAGCGACAGTCAGTTATCAAACACAAATGAAATGGGGAAAAAAAATCTCCTAGCCATAGGGGCTGTTGACCCCATAACACTGGCAAAAACACACACTGAATAAACTGTTCAATAAGGCACTTACAACTGGTTTACAAGTTACCAACTTTATCCGCAGAAGAAGGTCACTACAGTGATACAGCAGCATCGATACTTCTTCTAGAGTCATCATCATCATAAAAAATTACAAAATATTAGAAAAAAAAACCACTGAATATAATACTGGTGCCTTTACAGTATGGGAATTACATGTACAATTTGTATGCAAATAATGTCATCTTCATTAGTTCATATCGTCAGCAGCACAAACCATGATAATCAGTAAAAAAAAAAAAAAAAGAATGGGGCAAACCATCACTAGTACAGTAGTACACACTCAATGTTGGGTCCCTGCATCCTTAGATAATATGTAGAACTTTCAGAGGAATGAACAACTACGAAAATTAATTGCGACATAAAACAAAATATAGGCAGGGCTGCACACTAAACCATTTTTTCTACTGGCCCGACCTGTCTGTTGGACCAGTAGGTACCCGGGTTTTTCTATGTATTCCTGGTCCATTCCTGAAAAAGTTACGGGTCCGACAGTAATTTTTACTAGTCAGGGACCGTCGGACCAGTGCCAGTGTTTAGTATTGATGTAGGTGCTACACATTCACTGATATTTAGGCCTATTGGTCAACTACACTAGCAGAGAAACAAGAACTAGCGAATATTTAGAGGAGTTATCAAATTTTGTGCAGAACTACTCTCATTGCAAAATTATAAATTTATGGATGAAGTTCACTTAAATCAGCACATCACAATAAACTGATTGAGCAAAAGTTTCTGTGACAGTCATCGAGAGCTGATGGAGGCAATTTTTGACATGGATTTGTCTGTGTTACTCTGGTACAGGATTAGGGAGAAGCATATTTTATCATAAATAGCTTGAGAGCAATGTTGTCATAGTTACTACAAGGAAAGAAGACAACAATTTTCTAGAATACAATGTATGTGCCAGTTACTATTGTAATCACACCCATTATTTCAACTGATTCTAAAAACTACAAATATGCTGACAATTCAAACTTACTTCCTCCTTGAATAATGCAACCAGCATTTTCACGGCAAGATTGTAAAACAGAGACCCCGTTTACAGTGCGAGGCTCGGCCACGGCTCGGCCCAGCCCCGCTTAAGTGTAAACGCGCAAAAGGCCAAATGCGAAGCCAAAATTGGCCTCGCATTTGGCCACGCTCGGCCGTGGCCGAGCCGCGGCCGAGCCCGGCCTTTTCTCAGTGTAAACGTAAACTGGGCCAAATGCGCGGCCAATTTTAGTCTGGCTTCCAAACCCTCTGCCTGTACTATTTCGTTGTTCAGGATATTAACCCCCTTAACGTCGAAAACTAGTATAGTTTAAGGTGGTTTTGTCCTGTAAAGGATTTTTTCCTTCGGCAAAGGCCTTTGCCCGAACGGCGATTTCGTCGCCACGGAATTCAGTTGGCAAAGGGTCTGAAAACCAGACAATACCAAATTGCCTTTGTTTACAAGCAGAGCGCCACTACGACAAAATATTGAAAGGTTTGAATCAAAAGCGTGGCCGAGCCCGGCAGTTTAAACAGACAAAATTGCGGGGCCTGGCCTCGCAATTGAGGCTGGGCTCGGCCGCGGCTCGGCTCAGCCCCGCACTGTAAACGGGGTCAGACACATACATGTACATTACGTATATAGGAAAGATGATATTTTCACACTAAATCCAGATCAATGAATTGCACATGATTTTGTTCATATTGCAATGTACCAAATGTCAGCACATTTCTCGTAAAGCACAGTCACATGAACAAAATATATGGCGACCATACAATAGTATTTGAACAAGTCTTATTTTTGCTTGTCTGTTTGTTTATTTTCTGTTTTGCTGGGATCACATTGCCAAAACTGCATTAAAGACAAAAAAATACTCCAATGCAAAACATTTAATACTTACAGTTAGTATTACTCGTAATATACCTGATACATGATCTCAGAACACTTACCATAGTTATGCCTGTGAAGCTATACACTATGCACCAGCTTCCTCTCAAAGGGCAAGGTGGGTTGTTGTTTACCATATCAGAAAAATCCTTCTGCTCAGGCATTTAGTAATCCCTTTAAATGTCAGACTGACAAAGGCAAAAAATTGCACAAATATACATCTACAGGTACAACCAAAAAGAAGTCTACAGTGGCTTTGCAACATCAATACAGCATACACAGTTGAACAGATACAGAAAGACTAGTATTCTCTCTAGCGGTCTCCTCATGTACTCTAAACAAAATTTGTAATCACAATGACCTATTCCGATACACACTCATTCCTCCGAAGGAGGGATGAAACAATTTACATACTACCGGACATCTTCGGCGTCACATTAAACATGACATTGAATGAGTTCACAGATGAGTAAACAAGTTTACACCCAGCAAGAGAGGACATGTTCAGTCAGAAAGCCAAGGTTTGCCCAATACCATCCCAGCTCGAATCCAAACACATCCCTGACAGCAATGTTGACTGTGTGTTCTGTGGTATTTCTGATAATACCAGACCTTCGGTGCAAACTGTAATCAAACTGTTATCCTCTGAAGGAGCTTGAAATCAGGACATGCTGGCTAAAATGTTGTTAATACTCTAGCACATGAGCTCTGTTGTCACAAACTGCGCATAGAAATGCTTGATAATGATATACATGATGTAGGTATAATACCACAAATGTATCAAATTGGACATATACAGTCCAATTTTGACTACGTTTATTTGTACACTTGCCTAAATCTTTATAGGAGACTTTACAGCTGACATTGTACTTTTGTGACAGTTGTGATTAGCTTTGCTAGACGAGAACTAGGGTTGTTGTTTTTTAATCCTAACTTAGGGGGGTCTGGTCATCCAGCATGAGGTCAGCGTACGTTTTTATGGAAACCAGTGGGCGTGCATTTTTCCTCGAGAGTGGGCAGTTTCTCGTGCGCACACATACAATGTTGTATGCACTCTGCCACGAAAAGCGCAGGTCACCAACAATGAGTGTCTTGTTTTAAACGCCACGACCATTTAAAGTCCCCTTGTCTGCAGTAAACATGGCACAACCTCCACAGGTTACCTCAGATTCGTGTTTTTACCCTGTCTAGCATGATCTTTACTTCAGACTCATACCAGACTCCCTCCAGACTCATGCTTTGTGTTTTGTGCCATGTCTGTTTAGAGTCCCCATCGAGGTTTAACACAGCCTCAAAAGGTTCAGCTGTGTTATGGGGGACTCTAGATAGGGTGTAAGATAGAGTAAAGATGAATAAAATATGATTTCATCACAAAAACAAGTTTGCATGATAAGAAGCCCTATAACAAATATGTAAGTTCTTCAACTTTCCCCATCACATTTACTATGGTACACATTGTAAATCTACTCACACACACATACACACACACACACACACACACACAAACAAACAAACATTTTTATACATGAGATGCAGGGTTTTACTGCTCTTGTCCACATGGTTGCAACACATATCCTATATCACGACAATAAATCACAAAATAACTTGGAATTCCAGAATGTTTGTTATCACCACCAACAATTAAAGAGATGTTTGAAATCACAAAATTTGCCTAATCCATTGAAGGTACGTTTCACAGTGTAGTCTTCATGCGATGTTTGATGTTCATATATGACTGCTTTGAATGGATACTTTGGGTTTTTCTGGAATTTTTTCAAATTACATAATAACAAATATTATGCAAGTTTGGGCTATCTGTGTGAGTGAGCACACTACTGTATGGGTTATTCACATATGCATGTTTCACATGCAGTGTAGGAGGAAGAACTGCTTGCTCCTTTAAGCCACGGTTGAGGTTTAGTGGTCTGACTTGTAGAGCCCGCAGGTCGAGAGTTGATTCAACATGACCTCCAAACCTGCCCCTGAAAAGTTGCACACAATTTGAACGTGTCATATCCTTGGACAGGTGATGACTCAATACACTCACCAAGGCTCTGGGGTCACTGGTAAATAGCTGCATCATTTCTCTACACAGTGAGGCCATTTTCATGCCATCCAAAATATTGTCCTACTACAGAGCTTCAATGCCACTGTACTCAAATTCTTGGTACAGATATTTCAGCATCAGAAAAATGCACAACCAACTTCAGGGATGCCAACCTTGTAGGCCTAAATAGCACTGCAGTATTCTGTGGACTGCAAAGGCATATCATTGGAGGGTATTCAGTACTACACTGTATGCTGTACTTTAACCTTTTATGCACTAGAAATCCATAATTGGGGGAAAACAATATTTCCCATGAAACATGAAGTATGGGGGCGAGAAATAGGCCAAAATACTGAAGAGAAAAAAAGTTGTCACTCTGCAAGTTTTGTCCACTGACATTACTTCATTTCAATAATCAACTTTTCTCTTAATTTAGTACAACAGTACAAATGTGTGCACCATCTCCACAGAGGTGACTATATTACAGACTGTGCCCACTGAAAGTAAAGCAGTACTACCGGTAAAAGGGAAATAAGATGTTGTTCCAGTGATTCACAAGTCTGTGAATCATGCTAAATTTTGAATACCACAATGTCGCAAGACTAGAACAAAATGTGGTGTGCACTTAAAGTCACAGAGATCAATGAAAAACAGTATGTACAAAAGTATGAGGATTTTTGTGAAAATCAATTGATACCAACCGAAAGCAGAGTCAATGCATACCCCCCCCCCCCAAAAAAAAGAAAAAAAAAGAGAGAAATATTCCCAAGAGGTCACAGATAAGATTTTGTTTTTGCTGATGCATGACACAATGATGTCTACACGCCTGACATACATGTATGTGTACTGTCATCACCATCAAAATCTGACCCTAGCCAGCTGGCATGAGAAAGTGCTCAATGTCCACTCACACTGATACTGACCTTTTGGTCAAAGCACCTGTTATTGTAGTCTGACCAAAACAGAGATCAACAGCTGACCATCACCCATCTCCGCTACCCTGTAGTACCATCACACAACGGCCCTACTGTAGTTGTCCCCTCCCATCCTTTTTATTTTGTTTCCAGGAGCACTGCAGATACTTACCACTGTGTCAGTGGCTTGCAAGGATCCACATCTTTGTTCCTGCAACAACTGCTCCCATGAAATATCTGCACACTAAAAGCCAAACATAAATTCTACCCACAAATCTACTATAACCGTAGCCCTAATCCTAACCCTCACATCAAACTAAACCCAAAACCCTATCACAACCCTAACCCTAACCATAACCCTAAAGGCCGTGTCACACCATTCCCCGCAAGCTACGCGGGCTTGTGGCGAGGAGGTAGTTTCCAGCACGTAGAAGATTTTCAGCGGGCGAACAAGAATGTTTGCAATATTCATTCATGCTTTGTCATACCATATGGGGGAACTTCTGCGGCTTGACTTGCGGGGAAACAAATTTACTCCCCGGAACTCTCCGCAGTCGGTCCGCACCTGACAGTATCTAGCGTGTAGTTGCCCGGAGGTGCACACACAAGTCCGATTTAACCGCAGCCAAGTTTTGAGCATGACCAAAGCTTTTTCCGGGTGAGTCGCAGGAATGCCCGTAGAGGTCCACGCAGAATGCCAGTAGGAGACCCTTAGCGGCAGTACTTCCCAGGCAATTCCCACGCAGGTACTTCGCAATCCCGTATGCAGCCAAGATAATGAAATTCTGTGAGATTTCAGCCATTCCATTAGAGGAATTCCTTCACTGAGTTGTCAGCCCCCACGCGACTGGTACAAAGGTCACACAGTATACTCGCAAGTATAACGCGTCCAGCAAGTAAGACACATGCGCTGACTCGCACAAATCCTTTTCCGCCCTCAGGAATGTCCGGTAAGCTAGAAAATCCCTACACGTAACAAGCCCGAGTAGCTTGCCTGGAAAGGTGTGACAGGGCCTAAACACGGTTGCAGACGTAAAAAAATATGCGTGCGCACCTCCGGGCGACTACTTTTGAGATACATGCTAGGTACTGTCATGTGCGGATCATCTACGGGGACCTCCGGGTAGTCAAAATTGTTCTTTGCAAGTCGCACGCAAGGCTGGTGTGACACGGCCTTAAGTCCTTGGAGAAGAGCAAATGTCGGGTCACCCAACAGCACATACTGCATCTTTGTGTAATGATAGCACACTAGGCTAGACAAATTTTGAAGTTGAAAGATATTGGTAGAGAAATCCAGTTCCCAGAGTGTACACGAACATGAAGACATGCATACATATACATTGTACATTGTACACACACCCACACACTTGGCTTGCCATAATCATTTGCTGCACTCTTTATGTTGAACTTGAGATGTACGCTGTTATTTTTACATACCATTTTCGAGAATGAGGAAGTCACGGACATTTTCGCGAGATGTTGTTTTCGCGCATTGATACAGAGGCCTTTATAAGCGCACTATCACCTTGGCACATGGTGACATTTTTGTGTGTTGTTAAATTCGCGGTCCAACTGAGATTCGCAAAATTCGCGAAAATTAAACCCTCGCAAAAATAACAGCTTATAGGGCCTACTGTATTTACATACAGTGTACATGGATATTGCAAGTAAATTACATTGGTGCCACTTTTTCAGTAGGCAGTACATGTACAACCACACACGTGTGTCTTTACCAATAACTCAATAAGTTGTGAACAGATTTTGATGAAACTTACAGACCGAAAAATGATGACACATGAAACAGATTATTAAATTTTGGAAGTGATCCAGGTATTTTATCATTTTTTTTTTTTCACAACAAAAAAAATGATGAGGTAAACACAAGGCGTCTTTATCTTGGGAAATTGGGCGATTTTCAGCATGCAGGTATGGATGGAAATGAGCTACTTGGCAGAGGTGTGTACTCTCCAAGTGCTTTTCTAATTTATCAAAACCAGACCTTTAGTAGGGTGTCTGGTAGATTTTTGCAACTGGAGAAATACAAGTCATTTCACACTAAAACATACATATCCATAATGTCCATAGTTAACATAATACATGTGCAAAATTTCTCACCATAATCATGAAAAATGGTGAAGTTATGAGCAAATAAAAACAGGGTATTTTTCATCCTCACGCTGTCAAAACCTTGGCGAAAAAGTGGGTCGCGAGCGTAATGAAATTCACTGTCAAGCGCACTCCAGTGGGCGGTGCTATTCACTGCGTTTATCACATTCAAAGCGCGCGTGTTTCTAAGGCTAAGCGCGCATCCTTGTCAGCTACAAATAATAGCACACACCTACCCAGCCAGCTGTGCGAGGCCCGCTTCGATCCCGCGGCACGCACTTGTACTTGCACTCGCACGCGATTTGTACACACGGGTTTACGAGACCGATGACCCATCATACATACAAACGTAGGTCTAACAGCGCGGCGGAGTAAAAGCGCACACAGTAGTGGTGCATGTGCGATATGTAGTACAGTGTACATGGAGACACGCACATGTACCGGTACTCACGTACGTACCGGCGGTGCGCTATAGCAGCTGTGCGGAGGCTGAACACCGTACCTATGCATGCAAAACCGACTCGACTGTATGGAGCTTCGCGTAAGTGCGCGCCGTAACCACGAGTCATGGCGTGTAACTACGTGTCTAGACTTGTAGGCCCCGCCTCGCTTAGTTCGCTGATGCTGTTACTATGCTGACAAGGGTATCTTAATCGCTATTTCGCGGGTTTATCCTGGGGAATAAGCGAAAAACCAATGCTATTTTTGGATTCAGCACCATTGAATCCTTCTACACCGGTATGGCCAGTTTCACAGTCGGACGGAACAGCCGAGTTATAGCGATGTTTAGGCTTAAATCTGAATTTAGGTAGCAATATGTCTTGATATCTAAACTCGGCGTAGGACGAGAAGAATGAGACCACCACAAGCTTTCATATGATACCAAATTTATGGAGATTTGTTCCCGGGATAAACCCGCGAAAATGCCTGAAAAGTGATTTTAAGCCAAATTTGTGGGTCCACTTTTTGACCGAACGCGCGCCCTACGTTTACCCATTGCCCAACACGCACTGAACGCATCTGGTAGTCGTAAGTTTGTTTGAAAACGCTAGCGCTTTTGCATTCAAAATGTGACTTTCGTGATATCATTTAGTATCGAAGATAATACGATAGATTTCTCTTATTGTAAAAAATGTTTTGAAGTAGTTTTATGTTCTGTAGATGCATGTAGACCTAGAAAATGTAGGTCAAAGATGACTTGTGAACTCGCGACTTTTGCGTGAATTTCGAAGGGGATGACAAAGCGCATCGCGCTACCGACGCCCTACCTTTAGACAGCTTAATTTTTCCTCTTTATTTTCACTCCATTCTCACTCTTGCAATAGATTGGGGGACTTCTGATCGAACTGAGAATCAATCGCAAAGCTACAACTGAGTCTCAGGACGTTGGGACAGCACGCAAGCCTAGCCAAGCAAGCTGTGAGATTTTCAGAGCCAGCTTGCGCATGTGTGGGAGGAGATGCTTGCAGGAAAGGTGCCGAAAGGCTGGTGGACAGCAGAATTCACGAAGAAAGTGAACTTGTAATACCTACAAAGTGATTAGTTTGCTGACAAATTTGAGTACCAACCTACTCTATCAGTGTGGAATAGTAATTTGGAATATATGCACAAGATCAGGTTAGTTCTCATTTTATTTTTCTCTTTACGAATATTTGTAAAATGACGTCAGACTTCACTCTCATGGGGTTGATTCGTGCGTGAAGAGGCGAGAGCAGCAGAAAAGAGCACCAAAAATTTCACGTCAGATCAGGCCAATAGGTGCGGCAGCCCTGCATGCATTAAGTGAACCAGATGGCACATCTGTGTTTCGGTGGGTCGCTGCACATCGGCTGATTGAAACTCGATTTTTGTCAAAAAGCGCAGACAGAATTTCTTTCTTCTTTTCATCATGGAGAGTGGACATGTGTGTGTATGTAACAGAAAATCACCGTGCGTGCGAACTTGCGATAAATTTATATGTAAGATGTGAGATGAATGATGAGTGAACAGGGCCAGGGGGCCTCTCACTACACGCAGCCGCTGTCGCGAAGCGACAGCGGCTGCACGTCTACTCCTTCGCAGACGTTGTCATTTTTCAGTGGTGGTTGTGCGACTCCTTCATGAATATCTTTTTTAATCGTGGAAAACTAAAATATAAGGAATCCCCGTAATCTATGATAATCATCCAATAATCGGTATGCATATTTTTTTTTAATTACGTCAAAAACCTACCGAAATCCGTCCTTAAAATCAGGTCTGTGAGCGTCCGTATTGCTTCACTCCTCATCTTCTGCGTGTTATTGAATGGCAATCACTCTCCTATGCTACAACGTAGGTAGTCGGAGGTAGTCGGAGTGACGTCATATCATGAGAGCAGCACGCGCGGAAATACATGGTAGAAGACGACAAGCTTTACGTAACACACGAAACGCACGGGCGTACGTAAAATGCTAACACGGTACCTCAGGTTGAGCGTTCGTGGCTGTTCGTTTATTTTGTGAATCATCGCACAATCTACTCCGAAAAATTTAACAATAAGGTTTGGATACCAACAAAACACCAAATTCAACTCAACCATCAGCAACATACGATATAGGTGGGTGGTATTACTGTTCAAATCAAACAAAATAAAAGATATTTTTGTGGTCTTGCCGTCAAAAGCGACAGTCGTTTACGTACGTTTAAACACTCTTCACTAGTATAGTGAGGTGCCCGCACCTCGTCAGGGGCCCGAATACCGTCACCCCGTTTAAAATTGTTTTGAGCGCACTTAACAAAAATGTATGCCCGGGACTGTGTTCAGTACGCTTGAAACTTGGCAGGGCTACCACAACCAAGCAAATTGTGGTGAAAACCGAACAGTTTTTCGCGAAAATCTGAAATTTTAATAGGGCTATAGGAATACGTGTTGTAAGTCACCCGCACACATCTTTTACGTGTATGTCTATGGGAACATCACGGTCACCCGCACACGTCTTTCACGTGCTAAGTCTATGGGAGAGCGGGTGACGAGTTGCGGGCCCCTTCCTTAGCGCGCAACTTTTTTGCATCGTTCGCGTTTGTCAATGACACCTGCAAATTTTCAATATCGATCAGTGAACTTGTGATTCCATTGGAATTTTCAGCATTTTTCCTGTATGTGAGTTGGATTTCAAAGAATTTCAGTGGCAAAATGTGATTCAAATATGGGCAAACATTAACTATGACGAGGTGCGGGTCACCCAAGTATACATGTCAGACTGCTGTGCTGTGCACAGCGGTCTGGTCAGGCTAGGGGGCCTCATGAGCATCTCGCTCTGAGGGCCTCGGAGTCGGATGAGCTCTCCGGCCATGCTCAAATTCCCATATGAGGAGGGATCCTTATCACTTTATCAAAAGTTTTAACAAGAGCCGGAGGAGCCCCCCTCATGAGTGGATTTCCCGGACTGTTCTACAACTTACAAGTAAAGGTAGTAGTAGGCCAAGAGAGAGGAGGCCCTTCTTGTTAATACCACCTCTTGCCGTGCACTGCCACTTGACACTCTATTCTCTAACAAAGTTAGCTAGAACTTGTCTAGTGACTCCAGAAATGCACCAGATGATGTGCATTATTGCCATGGCCAACGCACTGCCACTGCGGTGACAGCAGCAGCGCAGTGCAATTGCACAGTGCCAGTGTGGCTTCAGTACATTGCCGTGAGGAAGCCGGCTTTACGGGATGCCGTACCGTGTAGAAATTCTACAGCAGTACACCAGCGTACCGAGAGTATGGCCAAAAAAATAAAAGGAAAAAAAAAAAAATGACATCCGCAACAACGTTACTCCCTCCCTACATTCACACTCATCTCGCACTCTACGAGGAACGAAAAACTGTCAAATGTTACGACTTAATACAACTCGTAGGTGAAAATAAGAAGCAGGTTATCACGCATAACTGCATTACTATGCACATACCTTGAAAACACGGGCAAAATCAGCACACAATTGTATTATTCCAAGTTTCCGTACACCGATTCATTCACTGACTGATTCACTGCACAGCAGCCATATTGGCCGAATGTTATTATAAGTGTACGCATGCGTGGAGGATCTAGGAGGCGTGCACGTGTAGCATCATAATAAATGTGAGATGCAGATGTAATAGGGAAGTGACAAGAGGAACTGAGTCTCCTGTGAGTTGGCACTTCCGCAATAAGAGTACTTTATTGCCAATAATATAGTCAGTTCAGAAATACTCCAATAACATTGTTATCTCTGTTAGAATCAATCCCAGAACCCACTGTTGTTAGACTTGTCACGTTAAGATGAGGTTTAAAAAAAAAAAAATATCTACCAATCAAAAAAGTAATGCCTAGCTCCCACAGGTGAGCGTATTAAACTGACCTTCTTGGATTAAAAAGAAAAGAAAAGAAAAAGAAATCACAAACAATGAAAGAAAGAAAATTCACAGAAACATGGATGAAGTCTGAATTTCATCCAAGCTTGATAAACATACCAATATCTCTTGGGGACACATCAGAGAGGTAAACACAGCAAAAAAGTCGGATAGATAGATAGGTGGATAGATACATTATCTGCGTACATAGGCCTACATGCATAATTTCCAGACACAGACAGACCGACCGAGAAATAGACAATAAAAGATAGCACTTATGAATTCAGGCCCGTAGCCAGGGGGGGTGCGTCGGGTGCGTACGCACCCCCCCCCCCCCCAAATTCTGAAAGGTCCACTTTTTCATAATAACGGTTTTTAGCAATTCTCAAGATAACAATCCAAATAAATATAAAGACACATTATATGCTACGTAAATGTGGAAGAGTACGTTTAACAATGTTAAAAATAATTGTACGAAACCATTTTGTTGTATGAACCATCGGATCGTCCCCATGCACACAAACACAAATGTTATGTATCAATTTGTGCGAGCTATATTGGCACTGCATGCCATGGCCCTTGGCGCGTGTGACCGGTGTTTTTTTTTCCACTGACCGCCCGAGTACGTGCGATTCGTGGGTGACATTGAGGTTGACACTTGCATTTTTTCACAGGAACAGAGGTAAGTGGATGAAAATCTAATAGCCTCAAGTTTACATATATGATAAAAATTAAAGAAATTTCCTCGAAATTACTATGATCGAAAACCTGAGACATTTTATATCTACGTCTCACAAAGATATAGTACATGCATATATAAGTACATGTTGGCATGATAATGCCTGGGGATAGATTATTATGTCAACTATTTTCCATTATGAATGCATGCTCCAATCAAATTGTGAAAAGGTGGTCATGAATTAGCATTTCTTACGAACGATCAGGAGAGACAAAACAAAATGAAAGGCCTGTCTTACTCCAGTTCTCTTGTAACACTCATTGGGCCATTATGCATGCCTAACGAATTATAATAGCTGCTTTTTCTAGCCCTTTTGCTAGTACCAACATTCGAGAAAAGATCATCTATCAAGTAACTGTACGATCTCCGACCGTGCATAATCTAATGCTTTTAAACACACTTGCCTACTCGCCTTCAGCTGGCATTTGCTTACGGTTCCAACAAAAGAATTCACCCGACCCGTAAGAGGGTATGAGAGAGAATGGAAAGTGCTGAGCTATGAAGTAAAATGGTAAAGTAAAAAGTTTGTCAGATAGTATTACAAAAGAAACTCATTCTTTTTTGTTTGTTTATTTTATCATTATTTACTTATCTCTCTTCTAACTTAAAGGTAGTGGATCTCTTTGCAGCCCAAATTCGAAAATGCCTAGAGACTGCTAGTAACCAAATATGCTACTATAATTTAATAAATAAGAAATAACCATTCCAGTATGTATCTTAGTGTGCACAGTAAGACAGATCAAATCAAATAGGAAAACATCTGAGCACTAAGCCTGAGGTCTGAATTTGCACTCAACTTCTTCCAATGGCTAACGGATGTTTAATTTTTGAATTTCACTGACCTCCAAATTTCACAAAGAAAACCTTCTTAGCATGATGGTTAATATGACATTTGACTGATATTGGAGATGTTTGCGAATCGGATCTACTACCTTTAATATTATTAAATCTAAAATGATTATTTGAAAGTTCGGAAATGCTGGAAATATCCTACCACAAGGAGGCAAAATATAAATGGTTCACATTTACAATTCATTTTGTTTTAAAAATTTTCTTATTTATTTTCATTTTTGACAAACTCGCATACCAACGGCTGATATACTGTATAGTAAAGTGAATGTTTCATCTTCCAAACAGCATCCAATGGGATGGAAAACTCCAACTGAAAGGTGGACACCGTGACCATACTCGCTAAAGAAAACGCGTAATAGGGGTCGTTTTTTCTCACGGATTAGATGGAAAGTGTGATGTACGAGCGTATATAATCAAAGGGTATCAAAAAGGCCGAAATTTGGGAAAATGGTATATTGTTCAATCATTATGAAGTACTTCTTTAGGGTGCAGGAAACGATTAAGGAATACTTGTTTTTAAGGCCCGAAAAAATCATATGATCATTACTCGTTTAGGGGCCATTTTGAAAGTCCATGTATGAGCATGGTGTCCACCTTTTAATTGTCGCTACCCCTCCCGGGACAGTATCAAAGGACCGTTTTGTTAATTAACGCAATCCCCCCTTCCTTTAAAAATCCTGGCTTCAGGTCTGCTAACGCGGGTATACAATAGAAAAAATAATAGTTAAAACAACACCAGGAAAATCACTATTCTCAATTTTGCGGCGCGCTACGCGCGCAGAGTCTCGAACACAATTAAACTTTGCAACTTCCTGGCAAAAATGAGTTTTTACTATTTCCTAGATGAAATACCGTAACGCGATTGCATGCAACAGACAAAAATACAAATTTCCTCGAGACTTTAAAACGTCATTAAAACAGTCAAATTTCACAATTTGCGGCGCGCTTCGCGCGCAAATTCTTATACAACTTTTGTAGTTCGGTCGTCCAAAGAATATATATATATATATATATATATATATAATGTGTGTGCGTGTGTGTGTGTGTGTGTCATCATTGGTATTGGTACCGAAGGTCCGTTTTTTTTAGTGACCGCACCCCCCCTTGAAAAATCCTGGCTACGGGCCTGTGAATTTATGCACTGCAATAGTTAAATCAGGATACTGATTATATCAAACTGTAAATACGTCATTATGCTTCCAGTATAATGTCGCTGCGATACTGATAACTTTCGATCCATGAATCGCATGCCGTGGGTTGTTGTTCAATAACAATTCAACCGCAACTAAGATCATGATCACGTCCAGGGAATTTCCGAGAATGATCTTCATGTCACGTTATACAGTCCGCCTAAATGGCGCGAATATTTATAACAGTAGGTAAACAAGCCGCGATATCATTATGGTGTTTAAAATCAATTAAATTATGAGAAGAAAACAAACAAACAAGCAAGCAAGCAAACGACAATTTTTGTTCAGGCACAGTATAGTATAGGCCTATAGTATGCTAATTTTTGCATGCAGTTAGGCCCTATAGAAGAAAAAAAACCTGTTTTTATGTCCACATAATCGTATATAGTAGCCCGTAAAACCTAGAAAAGTATCTTATTCTTGTCACAATTCTGACCTGAGTAGAAATGAAGAACCAATGTTCCTTCACGATTATACAGAAGTGAATGTATGATTTATTTCGTAAAATTTCTTAGGATTCGTGTAGTCATTAATATGTGTGGTTATCGGTCCATTTTGAAAGATACATTTCGAATGAATTTTCAACTAAGATTGCATAATAATTATAAATACGGTATATGGGGTTGCCAACAATGTCCTATCTTAGGATCATTATGAGATAACACCGCATGACCCACATCCTATAGGCCTGCCTGATATTTCGAGCAGTACCTACATCTCTAGAGGCGACCAAATGATTTATAACTTTATTCACTTATATAGGGAATTTGATAGCATAGAGAGCAAGAGGACATTTTTTCCCACTTTTCTATTGCATTCGTTGTTAAACTGCTTTTAGACGAGTTGGTTTTAACATTGATTTCATCGTTTTTTAGTTGACCACGCTGGTGCCATGGTTTGCGTTAATAATCCCTATGGTTTCAGTGTATATGCTGTAATTCATTTTCATTCTTGAATTCTCAGCCCAGACTATAACCGACGAGAGAAACTTAATTTTCTTGTCATTTAAAGAAACTCAAAGAAAAAAAAGAGAATCAGCAAACTGTTGACTGAATGTCAATTGGAGGCTTGTGAGACGATGACATCATTAATCTAACTCCATTTTTTTTTCAATTCTAATGAAACCTTCACAATTTCTCCAATTGGTTTACACGTAGTCATCTTACACTACTTTATGTACATGCCTATACAAATTTTCTTAAGTCAATTTTGACACTCAGTAGAAGTTGCATGAACGGTTGTTCACTTTAAAAGATGGATCGTCCATTATATCGAGATGTACCTTTCTTATCGAAACTCCCGTGAGAAAAGCAACAAGAATATCATGATTGCGATAATAACAATAATATTGCGTGATAAAAACAACAATAGGAACAGGTGAGTCTCAATAAATTCTATCTGATTGTTGTAGACTTAGATATTGGTGCTTGCAAGATGAGTGACAGATAATATCTTTATGTTTGATGAAATGAAATAAAATTAAATCTTTAATGCTGGTCATGTCGGATAACTGTAGTTATCTTTTTAAATTCAGTTCAGGTCATAGGTCAGTTTCGAAAGTTCACTTCACAGCCGAGGCTGAACTATGTGTCATCATTTACCCTGAGCATCAGCATTCGTTTACATGCAATGTATTACATCGAGAATCTTTGATTATGTATTACCATCGTCCTTATCATTTTCACACCCCTTAGCACCCTTCATACGCATTTCACGGTGAATGTAATGTGTACAGATATGAGCGAGAATATTGTATAGTTTGTTTTTGTTTGTTTGTTTGTTTGATGCTGTCTTTCATGAATGTGCCCCATTTGATCACTATCTTGAAATCATGTGAAATTATTTCCTACACTTAAAATGTAGCCATTGTAGGAACTGAACAATTCTCGAGTGAGGAAACGCTCGGCATTTTCTATTGTTCTAGAGACTCGTCGTCGTTGCAGTATACTAGGAAGTGATGATATTAAATTTACTCTCAATTATTCTTTAAATAGAAATTACGTGTTTCGTATGACGAATGAACACCAAAATTATGACCAACGCCAAGATGAAAAGCTTATAAGCATTTGTCATGATTTTCTTAGAAAGGGGGTTCACTTAGTAAGTAGGAAGAAAAGAAAATATGAAATATCATAAATCTGAATCTGTCACTGATTCAGAGATTCAAGGATAATTTCAAGTGCTTGTTTCCACACAAGTAGGCCTATACCTCGATAGTGATGTTATAATATGCAGGGTATAGCTAGCTGTGCAATCTTTTGGTTTCATTTATTCGATTTCAGTCATCTATTCTATTCTACTTCTTGAGTCACGCTTGTATGTTTTGTGCTGCTCGTCGTTGTTTAGACAAGGGTTTTATTTTGACCATTTTTTACAATAGCACTTTTCCAAGCGTGTATGAAAAAAAAAACATGAACACAGAGGGCGCGCGTGCATAAAGACAAACGTCGCAGCAGAGTCTGCACCACTGATCTGTACCGAAGGAGATCAACTTACAGTCTGCACCCTTCTGACTGACGGCATCCCCACCCCTGAAATCCATGAAATTTCGGCCAAATGTTAGACAATTGTGGTGTGGTGTCCCTTAAACAAGGTGAGCGAGTCAAACCATACCTCGCATTTCCTGTCCGTCAATTTGTCCACTCCAATCCTCTGTAAGCACGGAATAATCGCCTACACAACTTTTGTCACTGATCCTCATTCAAGTATAACAATACCTGTCACACCGTTTTACATCCGAAGTGAATCAATTGAAACACTGTACATTATAAAGCAGAGTGATCACTAATGATCCTATATAGGAAAGAATCGAATGCGATTGTCTACTTGAAGTGTGCGGCCGTTGATTAGGTGATCTACCTCCTCCTGATCTTTAGAGACAGGGTCATTGTTCTTCCTTGATTGAGTTCTTGATCCTGTTGTTCCCGCCAGTCAGTCAATCTGTGTCGGTCGTCTGCTCGCCAAGCTTTTGTCGCGCTTTCAATAGTCTTAATCACAGCAGTATTGGTGATCTTTTGTCTTCCGACGTTAACGACCCGTGATCCTATTGAAGTGACTCCTCATCCTTGACCTTTCATTATATCATCCTCCTGACGGACGGGATGGACTGCTTAAGGTGAAGTGCGATTCTTTAAAGTGGAAGTCAACTTGTGCACCTAGCAACGATGACACAACCCACCCAGATGTCGATGAATGTTGGAAGGACCGCGCGCATTCTCTCGCTGGCGAGTTGCACAGTTACCTTGAGAGACACGGAGAGAGTGTGCTCAATTTCTTCTCTCTATGCATTACAATCAGTTAATTTACATATGCAGAATTTTTAGAAGTTCCGGGAATATTTTGTTTTCTGGCTTCGTTGATCTAAAGAACAAAGTTAGAGGAGTTTCCACTGGACTATCATCAAGGTAAGACGAAGTACTCTCTATAAACTGTTTCACCACTGTTGAAACAAACTGTTTTTTGTTTTTTAAATATAGACTTCTGTCAACTATGCAAATATGCATGATAAAAGACTTTTTGCTCGTTTTTCTTTCAGTTCGCAGTGTCACTTCAGGATGCTAGTATCTATCAAAATATCGATACTTTCTTACATTCTATGGACGTGACTTTAATGTAAGTCAATCGATTTTACGTTGACTCCTTTGATGACATCATTCTGTCTTCAGGTAAAATATGGTGTATACTACTAATAGTAAATTCATCAACAAAATCAAAGCGTGTATATAGGACCAATGTGACTTGCGAAGGGGGAAACAAATGAAGAGTTTTATCGCAAAACAAACTAAATCCATTCTTGTTAAGTTAAGATATTTGTGATTAAAGCTGCTAAAAAAAACAAAGAAAATATAGTCAGAAAATACAAGATATTTTTAATCGTAACTTCTAGAATATTCCTTGTTATGGTACAAGTGAGGTATACTGGAAAGATTTAACTTTGCTCTATCTGACAATGGGCTTACTTTGAAATGTTTCAAATTGGCGCTAAGACCATTTTGCAATAAAACTCTTCAAATAACCAAATTAAAAGAAAAAGAGGAACAAGAAGCAGAAAAGTGAACAATAAAGCTGATAGAATGCCCATAATAATGCTTCAGAGCCAAAGAAAATGGTCATGAGAAATCGGCAGAAATATTTTCTAAATATCAATGACTTGTCTGTATTTCAGTTACTTTCTTGAATTTTGATTTGTGTTTGTCGATCCATATTTTGTGTACATGCATGTAGGCCTACTCTTTATTACTCTTCATACTTCATATTTCCAATTCATGAAATATGTGCAATAGCATCCTTTTTGGTGTGTGTATCCTCTGTATTCATTTCATATATTATAGGTTTCCACACAAATCATACAGTGTTATGTTTACAACATCCATCAATGACAATGTAAAGTGACACAAAAATTATAAGTTATAAGTTCAGTATATACAAAAAGCATTTACATAGCACAAAATCATTTGAAATTATTCTCAAGGGTACATTCATGACGGATGAATAAAGTTGTGTGTGGAGGGAACCCACATAATCATTTAATGATTATGGACATAAATTGAATCGAATGAAATTGACATCGATTGCGATCGGTGTATAACAATCCGAAAAGTCAAGAAACTTGAAACGAGATCGTAATGTGCCTATACAGCGTCGTGAATGCACTCATTGGTAGTTGGTTACGGAACAGTGCTGAGCTTTGTGGATCTTCCATTCTTATGCCCTGCTTTGTTGTTATTTTTTTCTCTCTCACAAAGTTATAAGAGAAGTGAAATCTTTTCGAAATGTATACATATTTGTGCGTATGTTCTATAGTATGGCAACTATAAATATTTTGTTATTATGCATTTCATTGGCTTTGAAGTTCCATGCTCCAAGACGCTCTTTCATAGAGTTTTGATTTCGCGACAAAAGAAGTCGTTCTTAATTTAACAGAAGTACTTCAGAGGAAATATAAGGGTCCTTTATGGTGCTTGCTGGTGATATTGTAGGGAGCATTATTTTTAAATGTTCTTGTTATGAATGCCCCATGACTGAAAAAGGGAATATAAGTATCTCATAAGAGTTCACATTAACCATCTTTGGCAAATTTGTGATCAGTTTTATCCAACAAGTTCGGTGCTTGAATGTTAAATCTTTTGGATTGAAGTAATTGGCCGGAATGCTTGTGAGCATTTTCACTTTTAATGCATTCTTTTTTGTTCTGATTTTCTTCGCGTGTCCTGCTCTTCGCACAGTGAATAATTGCTGCCGAGAGTATTGAAAAGGGCAACGAACTGCTGCTTGCAGTCTGTTGTGATTTAGGAATGATGCATACTTATTTAACAGATCTGAACCATATTTTCAGAGCAATTGATTAACACCTGCAATGGAACACAAAGCTTCGCCGCGGCACAGAGCATGGGTACAAAGGAGAAATTATGGTTTCTTCTATCATATAACACTTCCCCACTTACTGCCAAGGGTGTAATTCGAACAGCTGATTATGCAGTAAAAAAATTGAAAATAATTATATTCCCTAAACACTGGCACTGGTCCGACGGTCCCTGGCCAGGACATAACAATCACTGTCAGACTAGTAACTTTTTTTTTCTCGGAAATTTACTATTAAAAAATAGTGGGAAAAAACAAACAAACTAGGTACCTTTATTGGCCCGACAGACAAGTCAGACCAGTAGAAGAAATGGGTTAGTGTGCAGCCATGCCTAAGATTTGGTAACTCGTTCATGTTCGTTTTGTGGTGTCCACTTTCCTCCCTATAGATGCCTCTCGCTGCAGAACCGGTTAATTTCAATTGGAACCCGTCAACATCGAGCTGTGGCTGCCTTCGTGACAGGGAAAGTTTCACCGGAGAATTCTTTCAAAAGATTCGGGAGACAAAAACAACGCTCGATCGAATTTACCTCTCCTCGCTGTCGAAACCAGCTCACTTGACCACCATCCATGACTACGAAGAATGGGCGCGAAAGAGCGGGAGGAAAGACGAGATGAAACATCGCCGATCGCAACCGTCTTCGAAAAAGACCCGACCCTCGAAGTTGTCAAGTAAGTGCCGTCCGCTCGGCATCTCTGATGAGAAAATCAAATCGGCCCTGGACTGCAGCCTGTGGGAAGACAAGAAGGACAAGGTCTGTAAGTTGCCCCATCCGTTGGCCAGGGTGCAGTGTTACGATCTCAGCGATGACTACGTCATCGACAAAGACCGAACTAGGCTCGACTACAGTCGCGACAGCGCCAAGGTATGGCGAGTGATGCGGGAGGAGATTCGGCAGCAAACCAACCAGAGGTTGACGAAGGGCAAGTGCGGAAGCGTTCTAATCAGACGACAGACAAAGCAAAAAGTTCGTTCACTCTCATCGTCGAACGAGGACGAAACGAGCTGCGAGGACAATGCTCACGAAAACGACGTCGAGATAACACTAGAACAAACACGCTCAGAGAGCAACGGAAGAACGGTGACGACCTTCATCGACAAACAGAAAATCGCATTCTCCAAAATAAAGAAATCTGGCGTGGTCAAAAGCAACACTATAGATTACCGCTTGCCGAAGTTGAACGCCGCGCCGATCAAAGACAGGACTAATATTCCCATCGAAAAGACGCCCAAACTTCCACAACTTGGCAACTGCAAGAGATCGCGACAAGAGAAAAAGAAGAGAAAGAAAGACGGAGAACAGCTTAAGCGAACGTCCTTGGACAAAAGAGATTGTGCAGAGAAGTCAAAAGAGGACGGAAAGATTGTGGAAGTTACGTCGAACTCAGAGACAGACAATATCGCGTCGCCGAAACTCGACGAAGTAACAGAGAAATTGTCAGAGATTACCAAGGTCAAAAGTAAGAGAACGCACAGACCAAAGATCACATGCAAAAGGGTTCCAGACGACGCCAACTTCGTTGACTATCCGTTCTTGAAAATGGGTTTAGACACGGATTCTGAATCGGATGAAGAATGTCTGTGCGATTACTGTCTCGGAATGACTTCTGAAGTGCCGAAAACACAGCCGAGGCCTCTCAAGTCTATTCTGTCACCACGGCAACGCCCTAGCGGTTCCGCAAGAAGCAACAAGAACGTGAGCTTCCAGCAGGACGGTCTGGAGGATGTGCGACTCATCACGCCTCTAGCTATTCGCAACGAGAACATGAAACGGTACGAGGATGAAGAGCGCCGGGAACGACTGAAACAGCAAGACATGAAAAGGCGGCAGCGGAGAGCTGCTATTCTCGCAAGGAGGAACAAAGCTGCGTACAAAGGCTTAGAGCTGATGGCCGGCGAAACGTCGTCCGCCACTAAGATAGACGGTGAATGCGGCTCCCAAACTGCAACACGTGATGAAGATTGTGTGAAAGAAGGCGATCCATCTACAGAAGAACGCACCGAGTCATCCGACAACAAGCTCAACGCAGAGAGAAAAGAAGCCAGCCCTGTCAGTAGCGATCTTTACAACAGCAGTATCGACAAAACCTCGGAATCCAGCGCGCAATATAATGCACCCTCAGACGATTCAAGTGACATTCCGCTTAATTCCAGCCCAGAATTAAAAGAAGTTCCCGCCCTTCTACTCGACCCACAAGAACACGGTCGCCTGTACGAAGACATAGTTCTCGAAGAAGGGGATGGACATGTAACGGTTGCCCAACTCGGTCATCGGATCAAAAGCATTTTTGATCGAGAGCCCGTCGTTAGAGATCGTGATAGCAACTCGCCTGCCGAATCCGCTCGAGTTCATGCGAACGATGGCGAAATGGTGTCGAAAGAACGCGAGCACAGTGAATCGAGCGACGACGACATGAAAGGAGGCGCCTTCGTGACCAAGTGCGTGGTTTGGAATGAAACCTCGGATTCAACGAACACGTCTCGGTCTGTCACTCCGCTCCCTCAGGTAGAGAGGCAGGATTTGTCTGAGTTTATCCTGTCTATGAAAGACTGCAGATATATTCGGTGGAGCAAAAGTTACATGGACATGTTGGAAAAACTCGGCGAATAGATTATTTCCAAAGTCTTTCACGTGAAGATTCGATTTTACTTCAGTGACATCGATCGTTGACGCAGTGATATGTGATTCACCGTTAACCACGATACTCAACTGTATGTTTGGCCGTCTTGTGTATAGATGTCATGTAATGCTTATTTCATCTATGGTTATCATTATCATGATTGATCACTGCAGTCATATCATTATCATTAATCATTCACATTGTCGTTTTATTATTATCATGATCGATATCCAATGATTTGAAAATTACACTGCCCATATTCAATTGAGATGTAGCACAAAAAAAAAAAGACTTTGTATTATAATTTCGTTGTTGGTGTTTGAGTATGACAGTAAGTATGAAGACCCTATGATATAGTGTGGGTGCTCTAGCTGTGTTCAATATTCTGTTTTGTTGTTGTTGTTTTTAATATTTTCTTTCGAGTTTCTCCTGAATTCCGATCAGGACTATACCGAGCCTTCAAAGTAGATCACGGTGAATGGCCTGAAAAAAGAGAAAACGGCAAAAACACTAAGCAAACAAACAAACAAACAAACAAACAAACAAACAAAATCGTATCTATTTGTCAGCTATTCTTTTAATAGATAGAAGATGTTTTAAACTGCGATACGTCAGATGTGGAACTTTTAAATTTTGTGTGTATAATGCATTTAAATTCTCAATCAATTTGCACATTTCAAAGCTTGTTTTCAGCTCTTCAATGATCTGATTGATGGTGATCAGTTTAGATGACTATACTTTGAACGATAAATCAGGCAAAAGGAACAGAAGAAATAATGTTATCACAATGACATTATAGGATGTCACACAACGCTGTGGAATATTTACATGTCTCTTGCGCTTTTACGCAGTTATTATATTATGTCATGTCCACATTAATGTAAATGAGAAAAAGTGATCATGCAATTTCCCTTCAGGTCTCTCATTGATCTGGGTACAGGCTTATTCTAACGCATACAGTTATTGAAGAGTTGTAAACATTAAGCAACTATGATTTTCCTGGGGTTAGAATTAGTTATCGACTAAAATATTACCATTTGATGCAATTTCCGCTATAAACCAGTTTGATAGCAGTGAGGCGATATCATTATCAATTTGTCTGATAATACAAATTTTTGGAATCATTATGCCAGAGGACCAATATGATTCTTAATCTCTTTCCTGAAAATAATATGTTGATGTAACCGATGCATTGGAAGTCGCCTAATTAAAAGGTTCGCTGACATTATTACGAATACATTCGAGTCTTGTATTTCTGTTAAAAAAAACGTGCGTATGCATGACATTTGTGTGTGTGTGTGTGTGTGTGTGTGTGCGTGTGTAAGTGCATGTGTGTGCGTGTGGGAATATTTTTTGCCCATTGTGACCAAATGATTGTGTATAGTAATATCACTTTGAATTTATGTCTTTGGTATTATGAATGGAATTCAATTAATACCGTTTAAAGGGAAAAGAATTTGCATGTGTGTGTGTGTGTGTGTGTGTGAATGTAAAAAGGATCGAAGCGATGGGATGTAGGATGGGTGTAGAAAAATTCGTATCGTAAGAGACCATTAAAATTTGCTGAGAATGTACATTGTGGTCAAGTATATATCATTCATAATGGCACAAACACACATACACCACACACACACACACACTATATATATATATATATACATATATACATATATATATATATATATATATATATATATATATATATATATAGACAGAAGTATTGGAACAAGTTCACGCGGTTGACTGCAGGTTCATTCGTATTTATTGCAACTCTGAGTTTCATGCAACCTCCATGAGGTGCAATCATCAGGCAATTAATGTAACCGCGTGAACTTGTTCCAATACTTCTGTCTAAAGCTCTTCTTTTGAAGATATTGAGCACTCTTCATAGTAGGATAGAATCACCAAGTGTGTATATATATATATATATATATATATATATATATATATATATATATATATAGTGTAGTGGGATGATGCTGATATATTTGCCAAACGCTTCTGTCATCTTGGGAAGAATGATATATTTAAGACAATGAAGACAGATAGATGTCGCACGATGCTGGCTGGTGATAGAAGCTATCTCTATGCGTGTACACATGGAAACAACATCTCTCAAAAATTTCTCTATTATACACATATAATTACAATTATCAAAAAGATGAGTTTTTAACACAGATTTGAATTTATCAAAATCTGTAATGCATCTAATACTGAGAGGGAGATCATTCCATAATGATGGTGCCATTTTCCAAAAGCCCTATCACCAAATGTCTTAGATCTGATACTCATTTCAGAGAGGAGATTTTTTTATCTTTTTTTTGAGCGCATATTACAACTGGAATGATGTATGGCTCGATGAATACACTAAGGCATGCAGGTGCATTACCATGGAAACATTAAGGGCCAAAATTTTAAACTTAATACGAGCCCTTGTCGGCAACCAGTGAAGACTACGAAAGATGGGAATTATAAATGATAACTTTCCTTTTGCGTGTTACAAGTCTTGCGGCTGAATTTTGTATCCGTTGGAGTCCTTTCAGCTGGGAGTCTGGAACTCCAATCCCATAAGCAAACCATTATTATTATCCAAATGACTAAAGATAAACGCACAGGAATATCACAAACATTGACGTACAAAGTTGTTGAAGACTTGTTACGAGATCTTACCTACACAACTTCAGTTTTCTCAAGATTCAATTCTAAACCATTTTGCAGAGACCAATCTTGAATTTTACCTAAGCGTGATTAAACCTAAGCAATCGCTGCATCAGAATTGGTACTTTTTGGCAATGAAAGATAAATCTGAGTATCATCAGCATATCTTACTTATACCACACTTCTCAACACATCCTCGGCCTCTAACGGAGCTGTGTACATTATGAAACACAGTGGTCCCAAGACAGAACCCTGAGGATCTCCTTGTCTGAAAACATAAGGGGCAGATGCAGTACCATTGATTGACACACTCTGCGTTCGGTTGCTAATCAAAATAATGCAATACCAACAATTCCATAAGTTGACGACAGACGATGGAGCATGATGTTATGGTCAATAGTGATCGAAGATTGGTAGTGTGATTGTTAGTCGCCACGAATTCACACAAGCAAACTGGTCATGGGATAATCAGTGAATGCAGGCATACTGACAGTATGAAAAAATAGAAACTGAGTTTGATTTCCACGCAAGTATAAGACTACATGATCCAAAATAAAAGATAAAGAAAGAAGGAAAGTTTCTTATAAACTCCCAGGTCTATTTAGAAAGCAGGAAAGTTTTTTTTTTAAAAAGAGATAGTCACATCATTAATTTGTTCAGAACCTTATACATGTATGCACACTAAATAAAGCATCCACCAAATAGAACCTTTAATCTGTGCCGATACCAATTATACGCAACACATGTTTGTGCTGTTGGTTCATATTCACAGAGGAGGAGGATGAGGAAGGGAAGGAGAATAGGAAGAATTAGAAGAAAATGAAGAAGAAGTTAAGAAGAAGGAAGAAGAAGGAGGAGAAGAAGAAGGATGGGAAGGAACATGACTGTAGGCCTACGTGTCAGTATCAAAGCCTGTGGAAGATACAACATAAGAGAAGGAAAGAGACTCTAGAGTAGTTTTAATCAGTAAAAGCTGACCTTCTTTCTGGCACCGAGCGGTTGACCTTCACGGGAGGGGAGGGGGAGTAGTGAAGCCGTCAGTCAAACCTGTCTATAGTGTAGTGACCATCCAAGGGAGACGGAAAAATGGCCGTTATGGACAGGTGGCCGCTATAGACAGGGTCTTTGACGTGGTTTTTCTCTAAGTGGGAATTGCTTTTAGTGGCCGTATGTACGGCAAGTGGCCGCTATAGACAGGTGGCCGCTAATCTTGATCTCCATACATTAGCATCAAGGCGGAGATGCGCAAGGCTATCTTCCTGTACCAGTACTTCAAAGTGGTCAGGGGGTTGATACCAGCCCTCCCTGTAAATGATTTCCTCAGACCTACAAGACCAAAAAGACAAATAAACGTAAAAAAATTTACTGGGTTTGAGGCAGCTAACCCAGTAGAAAGGCAAGTCACAAATCATAGCAAGTGTTTTGTTGTTGAAAGTTCAAATACAGATCAGTATAAGAACTCCTTTTTTTTTTGTTGAAACAACGGTGGACTGGAATCATCTTCCATCAGACACCATAGCAACCTCCCAAACAGTAGCAATCTTCAAGGCTGCGGTCGGGGACCAGTTTCTTTAGTACCAGTAATTTTCATCAGCCCTCTCTCTCTCCGGTGCACTATACCACAGCGGTCCTGCACAGTACACATCCAGATCCAGATCCAGACAGATTTGACTGTACATAGCTAGCTAGTCCTCAGCATATTAAAAGTATTACCGACCAAAACATATTGCATGCAGGCTGCGAAGGAGACTAGTTTGGTGCTGCAGGTAATCTATGACGTCCACGTCAGATCAGCTTAGTTGATGGTTTGACTCTGATTCAGGTAAGCGTTAAATTTTGTGTGACACGACGGGGAAGTGGACCCTTGTTGCATCTTGTCAAGCATACTGTCATAAACAACAAAAGGGATGTGGACGCTATACTAGCACGGATGAAAAACTGCCCTCACCCCAGTCTTCGAAAGTGTAGTCCCAGTAATCGTAATTGATGTAAGCTGAGTTGGCTGAACTTCGTGATCGTGTAAACTTCACTGACGGTCGATCTGAGGTCTAGCTAGTATCACTAGGTACGTTACTGAATCGAGGGCCCGTCACTGAACGTAAAGTGCGCTCCTGAGACACGTAGAAGTGTTTAAAAGGCACAACATATGGAACGATGGTTCGGATCCTAGCCAGTGGAGAAATCGTTGCTGATGATGATCCCCGTGCTCAAGCAGCCCGAAGAAACGAATCGTCCTCTTCATCAAGACGAATGCCAATGGTAGGATCGCTAGTCCATTCTCTTTTGACTCTAGTTTAAGTGGTAACTTAAACAAACACAAACACACACACACAACCAAAAACAAACAAATGGACAGTAGTTGTGGTTTCTCTAAAGATGAATCTGTGTGTGTGAAATTTACGTTGACTTGACGGTAAAATTTGACAGTGTTGTTGAGCAGGTGAGAAAAAAACAAACAAACCAAAAAACAAACAACAGATCCAGGATCAAGATGACGTGGATAAAGGATTTATTGCAATTTATATTTACATTATTAGGAGAGCATGACTGCACTACCCTTGCTGTTGCACATGGATTCCTCTAGCTATTTACTTTAGTTTTCGACCAATATACAACTGACTTAATTTAAATATCTTGATGTGTAAAGAAAATTCCATAAAAATAAAAATAATTCAAGACAGTCCTGTGTGAACCTAATTTGAAGAAATGCCATTCAGACAGTATATTCATTTGGCTTTTTACCGTGTGGAAAGTACTGTATGCCTTTCCACCCATCCTCATTTGAAGTTGTGGTTTACTCCCTGTTTGTTTCAATTCTCTCAGGGACGTATCCGTCATGATGAAGACCAGGGGCCGGAGGGATATGGTTACCAAGGAGGAGAAGGAGGAGGAGGAGGTGTAGGAGGACAGCAGGTGTCCATCTTCCAGGTTCTGAACCAGAAGCTTCTCGATGCGGGCATTCCTCGATGGAACCTCGGCTCCACCACCATTGAGCCCATCGTCACCGTCGGTTTCGTCCTGGCCGGACTCCTGCTCGGTATGAGAGGACTGCTGCTCGGTGCCATACTCCTCGCTGCCGTCAAGTTCAGCGGAGGAGGGGGAAGTGGTTCAGGAGGGGGAGCTGTTGGAGGCGGTGGTGGTGGTGGTGGTGGTGGCAGCAGCGGTGGTCGCACAGTGGGTGGAAGGACTACTGGGGGAAGAACCCTGGGTGGTCGGAGATGAAGTGGCAAATTACTATGGAGCGAGACTGCTGAGTGGATTCCAGTCAAATTGTGATGATCATTAAATCCATTGCCTGTGAGAGCCTGTCGGGTCTTGTGCAAAATCTGCTAGGAATGCAGAATTGTGCAGGGAAGGGGTCAAAGGGAGTTTCCATCCTGATATCATATTACTATGTGTGAAAAAAAAGAAGAAAAATCAGGGAAGGAACTGTTCAAAACTTTAAGAAAAAAAGAATCAGACTCATAAAACAAGATTATGAACTGTTTTAACATTTAGAGAGCAAGACAAATTAGCAACTCTGTATCATGTGGTGTTGAGTAGCTCTGTATCTGGTTTGTACACAATACATTGTAAGTCACCAATTTTAATTTTTTTTTTTGTACTGCTATTTTGTTTTTGTTTTGTTTCCAGACATGCTCTGTGGTATATGAAGAGTAATAGGTTTATGCATGTCCTCCTCGGCAAAAAAGTTCTGTCCGTGCCCAAATATTTGACAGAAATGAAAATCAGGGAAATTTACACTAAGTGAAGAACATATATAGTACAAAACATCATAATATCAACAATAAATTTCTCTTTTATTTTGTTTGACCCATCATGTCAGTTGCAGACTCTCGTGCAGAGCAATTTGTAATGTTTACAAAATTAGACATGTAATGCATGTTAAAGTGGACATTGCAAAGCCCTGCTGTGGATCGAATATCACAAGTCTAACTGAGCTTCATGTGTGTATGTTGGATTTCCACGCTGCCTCCTAGAGACACCAAGAATGGATGGTCGAAGAAAATGCCTGACGGTCAACAAAATGCAGAAGATTTTAGTTTCCCCGTTGGTATGATGACTAATGATATTACAGGAAAAGTTTTACAAGAATTGTGAAGTACAGGGTGGTGTGTTTGAATGTTACCAGGATGAGTAGTATACTGGTACTGTAAAAGCTGTTATTTTTCACAAATGAGAAGGTATTTGTAGCATACATTTCTGCAAGATGTTGTTTTTGTGAATTGACACTGGAGCTTATATTAGCCCAGTGCATGGCAACATTTTCACGTGTTAAATATGCCGTCCAACAGTGCTTCGTGAAATTCGCAAAAAATAAACCCTAGCAAAAATAACAGCTTACAGTGCCTGCCAACTGTCCCTGTCTAATGGATTATTATTATTTCTTTTTTTAAAGGACAAGTTCACCTTCATAGACATGTGGGTTGAGTGAATGCAGCAATAATAGTAGAAGACATCAGTGAGAGTTTGAGGAAAATCGGACAATCCTTTCAAAAGTTATGAATTTTTGAAGTTTCTGCTCAGTCACGGCTGCATGAAAAGACTAATATAGCTTGTGATGTCACATGAGTACAACGACATAAAGAAAGAATAAAGAAAAATCAACATATTTCCATTTTTCTCGCATAACAAAAGAACACTCGACTTCTCTCTTTCAGAAGGCAGGGGGAATAATATTACCCTTTACATACATCAGTAATAAGTCAAAGAAATGTGCACTTTATTAAAAAAAGTAAGTTTAGTGAAATTCTCTTTATATTTTCGTTATATCGTTGTACGCATGTGACATCATACACTGTAGTAGTCTTCTCATCCAGCAGTGTCTGCACAGACACTTCAAAAATTCATAACTTTTGAACGGATTGTCCAATTTTCCTCAAACTTTCACTGATGTGTTCTACTAATATTGCTGCATTCTCTCAATCCTTATGTATATGAAGGTGGACTTGTCCTTTAAAGGAAAGAAGCTTTATTCAAAATAGTGTTCCTATTTTTATGAACACCTGCCAGCAGAAATGTGAAGGATGCTGGTGAAATTTCTTCTTGTGGAAATACTTTCTCCCTTTAATTCTGATTTATTGAATTTTAGGGCTGACTGTAATGAAATACGGATATAATACATAGCGTGTAATATCTTGTGTACATCAGAATCAGTTGTATGGTTTTGCCACATTTCTTTCAACTCTTACTTGTAATAATTGCTCACAAGAATAAAGTGCTAGCAATTTTTCATCAGCAGTTTTGTAGTTCTCTGCCTGAATAGTTGCAGCTGAGGTGTTTAAATATAGAATCCCCCAGTGACACTGGTGCAGGCTGGGACTATGATTATGGTACAGTCATGTATCATATAAAGTGGATAAATGCATATGTTTCCTTTCATGTTTGGTATGCTAGTTAAAATATTCTCGTCCTACATTTGGTCAAAAGAAGGTATGAGACATTAATCATATTTTATCTTTAAGGTCTTTGCTTCTGATTGGATAGCTGACAAATCACAAATCAACTCCAACTCTGTTTAACTCTTTATGTGCCACGTTCGCACGTCCGACTCAGTCGACCGCGTGCCAACTTTGCATATTCTGCTCAACAAACAAAGCCGCCAAAATCGATCGATAAATCGCTAATCACTGCTAATCCCGCGGCACAATGAAAGCGTTTCACGTGCTTTTGTTCCTTTCATATACAGCTCGCATTCTATGTGGTGATTGACTATGAAGCGGTGTTCCCAACTAGATTTGCTCGTACATTCTTTAAGTTTCTGTTACGGTTTTATGTGCAAAAGTCATGCCTTTACAGTAATGTAGCAACTTGTCATTCTAAAGAAAAATTCAAAAAAGATTCGTCATACAATTTATATCAAAACAAAGGTTGGCATTCCTCTTTAACTATGCCTACTATTATGCCCATCTTAACAGAAATTTGTAGAAGTTATACAAATTGGAAAAACAGAATTCTTTCTCAAAGCATGACTACCTTAGTGTCTCAGAATAACGTGGCACACAGGGGGTTTCCACCATGGCACATAAAGAGTTAAGACTGCCCAAAAAACAGAAATGGTGAATACTCAACCTTATTCTGATGAGAAAAATGTGTATTACTTGGCACTTGATGACTTCACTTTCATTGTTTGTAAAGCATACAGCAAGAGGCACTCTCCACTAGCAGTCTACAGACAATTTATATGTTCACTTGTGAGCAGGCAGCAGGCACTTGTGAGCAGGCAGCAGGCCACTGTTTGTCGAAAACAGTGTCTTGTCCATCAGGAAGTATGTTTGGTGACAATGTGTCAAATATTTTTGTCATAGGTGATTGCTGTAGAATTGAACTACTACACATGTACTATCTTCTCGAGATCTCAGGTATGTGCAAGTATGTGCAGTGTGTTAAACAAATAACGACTGCCACTATCGTTCAAGGTACAATGTAGATTACAAATCATTGTCATAATCATTGTCAGTCTGTGATTCTTGATATACACCTGTACCGAGGCCATGGCACATGTGCAAGAGTAATCTTTGCAAAAAAAAAAAAGAAAAAGAAAAGAAAAAAGAAAATAATCATAAAAAAAAGAAAGGAAAAGGGACAAAATTGCAGTGTGATCCTCAATGTAATCTATGAATGTGTTCAGTCCTAACTGCAGTGAACTGTGCCAGAATGTTCTGTGCCAAAGCGAACCATTCACGAACCAGAGAGCGATCCAGATGGTACAACTGAGATGGTGGCCTGGCTTGGAATGGTTCATGGAGCGTCAAGTCCTATGCGCCACGAGGGTATCTGTGGGGTGCGCTTACGTAGCTCATTCAAGTGAAGTTTTGCACAAGCTTATGGAGCATTCATAAGAAAAGATGGAATGTAAGCCCATACTGGGTACTGTGTACACCGATTATATTATGTAAGGTTTTCGTTTTCGTGAATTTCATGACTTGCATGCTATTCACGAATTTAAAAACATGAAAATATTAACTGATCCTGACGTGATTTTGAAACGCAGACATACATTCTTCGTTCAGAACCTCTCTCCATGGTCGAAATTGTCTGGTAATCCCGATTTGTGAAATATTAGACTCCCTAAATATATAGGGCATATACAGTAATTATTCTGTCAATTAAGGTGCTTGAATTGTAAATTACATATGGCCCCGTGTTGTTGGATGGTACTCTAGTGTACCTACTTGTGCTAAAGAATTTGTGTGTGCTCATAGTTTATGAGGTCAAATTCAACACTAGGTGACAAATTACATGACTAGTGTAAGAGTGAAATATTTTGATGAATAGTCAGGTAGATATTATTTCATTTCAGACAAGATGAATAAGAGCTGTTAAGGCAGTACTTTTTATGGAAATTTATGCATTTATACTTCAGAACTTTACGCTAAACATTTATCGGTAGGTATTTCAATGTGAATACATACAAAGTCAACATGGCACAGTTCACTCTGGCACAGTTGTATTTAGTCCCATTTTCTGGGCCAATACGGTTTTCACTCTGGCATGTTCTGGGCCACATCATGAGGTGGTCCTGCATTGTACTCTTCTGGGCACGGTTCATTCTGGTAGGTTTGCTCTGGAAGCATGTCAGTCCCAACCAGAGGTACACTCTCGACCGCTTTGAAAATTGGAACTGAATGCATCCTTTTGTGTACATATACCATACTGTACTAAGGGCGAATGATGCCGACCCCTCTTGGTTCGCCCCAGGTGATTAGCTTTAGTCAGGAAACAGTTTCAACCAGGCACATTGTGCCATACGTTTGAATGAATGAACTGCACTTGCGAAATGAGTATATTGGATTAAAATAAAGCAGAAACATGAATGTTACATTTTGTAAGTGTGTGAAACCTTTGTGCTACAAATGACCACACATGCAAATTATTTCTTGTGCTTTGCCTTTACAATTGGTAGTTTGTGCAGCATTGAATTGGGTGTTTGATTTTGTGAGTGCAGCTGTCTGGGTGTGAATGTGATGTAAGGGTGTTTCGGGTGGGGTGTGTATCACCCCTAAATGTAATATCAACGCTAAATGTAATATCGACCCTAAATGTAATGCACCTTAATCCTAAAAGAAATAACAACCCTAAATGTGATACATTTTAACCCTAAATGTAATAACCGGAGACAACCCATTTTTTATTTTTCATCAAAACTTTAAACAAACATGAATACTAAATGAAGATAGGAATACAAAATGTTTATGTGATTGTATGATAAAGGTATAGATTAAAAAAAAAAAAAAACTATGTTGAATGTACCTGATTAACTTTGCAGCAAAATAAACAAAGGAATTAATAATGACTGTGTGATCTTTACCTGGGTAAACAACAAAAACAAATCTAAGCAACTATTGCTGCTCTTTCAAGAGTGCTATAAAAAGTTGCGTCATATCCCTTTCATATACCCCCTGACCTTTTGCCCGATATTCTGCGTTGGTTACACTCTCTATAAGAGGTTTTTAAATTTAGGGTCGTAATTACATAAGTGTCAAGATGTGTCACTTTTATATAGGGTTGACATGAATTGCATTTAGGATTGTTATTACATTTAGGGTTGAAATGTATAACATTTTAGGTTGTTATTACATTTAGGGTTGAGGTGTATTACACTTAGGGTCGATATTACATTTAGGGTTAAGATGTATTACATTTAGGGTCGATATTACATATAGGGTTAAAAAGTATTACATTTAGGGTCGATATTACATTTAGGGCTAAAAAGTATTACATTTAGGGTCGATATTACATTTAGGGTTGCTATGTATTACATTTAGGGTCGATATTACATTTAGGGTTGACATGTATTACATTTAGGGTTGTCTCCAGTTATTACATTTAGGGTTGACTCGATTGTTACATTTAGCGTTAAAATGTATTACATTTAGGGTTGTTATTACATTTAGGGTTAAGGTGTATTACATTTAGGGTCGATATTACATTTAGCGTTGATATTACATTTAGGGGTGATACAGGGTGGAGGTAGAGTTGCTAGGGGGTCTCCCCCATTTTGACAATGTCCCTGTTTATTCAACAGTACACATAAATAGATCTCATTCAGCTGATTGTTGTTAGTTAAAGGTGCATGGTCCCGGTGTTTTAGTCAAATGCGTACGTGGGCGCATGGCGCAAGTTTCCTATAGAGACCTACGCTATCGACTACTCTTTAGCGCTTACGCTCTGGCCCACTTCCCCGAGTCCGAAGAAGTCCGATCCACTGTAGTCAGTGGTCCGATCACAGTTCAGCTCATGATTCAGCTGAGGGGGATGACAGCTTTAGCAAACTTTTGTGATGTCATAATAAGAAGCACATATGCACACACCCTGGCATTACTACAGACTGCGTGATGCGCAGAGAAGACAACAAAGGCAACGTTACTTAGTAACACCTACGCGCTTTACTCTTGATGACAGCTCAACTTCGGCAATCTTCGTATCAATGCTAACGGTGATCGGCAGTATCATCAACAGCGCCCTCTACACTACCGGGACCATGCACCTTTAAAGGACAAGTTCACCTTCATAAACATAAGGATTGAGAGAATGTAGCAATATTAGTAGAACACATCATTGAAAGTTTGAGGAAAATCAGACAATCCGTTGAAAAGTTATGAATTTTTGAAGTTTTTGTGCAGTACCCGCTGGATGAGAAGACTGCTGCAGTGTATGAATAACTTAGATGTCACATGCGTACAACAATATAAGGAAGATACAAAGAGAATTTCACAAAATTCCATCTTTTGAAAAAAGTACATATTCCCCTGACTCGTTACCGACAAATGTTATGGGTAATATTATTCCCCCTGCCTTTAGAAAGAGGCAAGTCAAGTGCTCTTTTATTATGCGAAAAAAGTGAAAATATGTTGAATTTTCTTTTACATTTTCTTTAAACTGTTGTACGCATATGACTCACAAGCTGTAGTAGTCTCCTCATCCAGCGGTTCCAACACAAAAATTTAAAAAATTCATAACTTTTGCATCGATTGTCCAATTTTCCTCAAACTTTCACTGATGTGTTCTACTAATATTGTTGCATTTTCTCAATCCTTATGTTTATGAAGGTGAACTTGTCCTTTAAGTTTACCTGATGGATCCCATTATACATCAGAATATTGTCGTCAAATTTATCTATCAATCAGAAGCATTTTAGATTGTTTTTTAAAAGCATGTCTTTTTTATCACCATCATCCTCACCATTACAGTAAGTATATTCTCTGGTAATTTTTGGCATGTATATTGGTGTCTTGGTTTTGGATGTTGTGTTCAAGTTTATCAGTCAGAAGAATTAAGATTGATTTCTTCAAAAATGTTTTTGTTATCTCCTCATCATAATCATTAACATCATAACCATCATTGTATCAACGTTATCATCATCATCAGCATCATCACCATCATCCCCATCATTACAATAAGTACAGCTGTATATTCTCTGGTAATTTTTGGCATGTATATTGGTGTCTTGGTTTTGGATGTTGTGTTCAAGTTTATCAGTCTGAAGAATTTTAGATTGATTTCTTCAAAAATGTTTTTGTTATCTCATCATCATCATAATCATTAACATCATTACCATAATCTTATCAACATTATCATCATCATCATCACCATCATCCTCATCATTACAATAAGCATATTCTCTGGTAATTTTTGGCATGTATATTGGTGTCTTGGTTTTGGATATTGTGTTCAAGTTTATCAGTCAGAAGAATTTTAGATTGATTTCTTCAAAAATGTTTTTGTTATCTCATCATCATAATCATTAACATCATTACCATAATCTTATCAACGTTATCATCGTCATCACCATCATCCTCATCATTACAGTAAGTATATTCTCTGGTAATTTTTGGCATGTATGTTGGTGTCTTGGTTTTGGATATTGTGTTCAAGTTTATCCGTCAGAAGAATTTTAGATTGATTTCTTCAAAAATATTTTTGTTATCTCATCATCACCACCATCACTTCCACATAATCATTATCATAATCATCATCACCATCATCATCACCACCTTCATCACCATCATCATCATTATCACCAACATCCTCATCATTACAATACGTATCATATTACATGTATCTGGTAATTTTAAGCATGCAGTGTTGGTGTCTTGATTTTAGAGTGCTTTCTAGAGAGCTTTCTTCCTTCACTGGCACAGATGTCTGGAAATCAATTGTAAATGAATAGAGATTATCTAATCTCCTAATCCCTATCGTGTCACCATGGCCTTTCTGTTGTGATTGAGGGGCAGTGTAACACCCAAGTGAGCTTGTTAAACTTTACAACTAGGTCAAGTTCGTACGCAGTATCGTGATGTTGCATTCAGAAACCTGACTGCAGCCTAAAAAGCCTCCAAAAATGAACCAACAAAACAAACATACAGAGAAGCTTGGATATTTCATTGTCAATATGTGCTTTTATTGCTGAACATATAGCATGTACTAGCAAGAATTGGTATGATTAAAACACTGTAACATATGTACACATCAATACCAGAATCATGTCTGCGTAAAAATCCAGTTTTGGCAAAAAGTATGAGACATCCACGTTAGGATTTCATTTAAATACAAATCAAACTTCTTCCTCACGAGGGTCATGAACTTTCATCTCTCAACTTTTAACATGACAACTAAAACACGTAGAATATCATTATCATTGTAATTATCATTGGTCTCAATAGTTAACTCTGATATTACTGTCGGTCCCTATGATGCAACTAAAAGAGCCAATTCCTGAAGCCAATCTACCAGATCAAAGCTTCTCCCAACTGCTTGATTTTAACAAACATGATAAGACTGATTAGTGTTAGTACTTCATCAAAACAGAATATTAAAGCAACGTGTCTGCAACTCGGTTGTATAAGTGGGCACGATTTGTCCAACAAATTGTACGGACGATCACAAATGTGTGAGCATCAAAAGTAAGGTGCCCACTTTGAAACAGTTCAGACAGTAGAGGAGGAAAAATAATGAACATGACGAAAGGTGGGTCTCATTAAAATCAAAATTGGTAGCATTCAACATACAATAATCAGTGAGCGATCATTTAAAAACAGAAGAAGAAAGAGAATGAAACAAGATGAATATGTAAGCTACCAAACTGTATAAACATATCGCCCAACACATAAACACAAGATACATGCATCATTATGAGGTACAATACACAGCGTGTATGTCTACGAATTCACCAACAACAGCAAAAATTGCCTGCAAAAACAGATGAAGTTGCTGATAATCCCATGAAAAAAAAAAAATTCTAAATGTGACATGATTTGTTTAATACCATCCCTGATAGATACCTATCTTGTCAAAGCATTATCACTAACATGTCTATTTCTCTCTCCTCTTGTCTTAAAAATCTAGTCTGGTGCATGACCAAAATCTTAAAAAAGCACACTCATAAAATTACTGGTTTCTCACTTAAAAACGGGCTTCTCCACATGAGTTTTCCACACAGCTTGCACAACTTCTCTGCAAATTGCATACATATCTTCAAGTAACAGAGAAATATGAGATGGAATTGAGAAGAAAAAAAAACAACAACAACACAAACCACAGACACACAGGACAGACAATTCTTGCTTGCAAATGATAGAAGTGGCTAAAACACAAATTCACCTTTAAAAAAAAAAGAGAGAGAGAAGAAGAAGAGTACACAGCACACAACATGGAAGCAGTCAAAATAAGAATCTAAACACAAAAATATTTCATCATACTTCGTTCTGGCAAATAACTCCATTCATTTCATTTGATCTGTAGAGTTGGGTTCCTCATTAATAGTGCAAAAATTTGAAGCATAAAAATTTACTGAATTGGGCCAAAACAATTGAAATATGATTATCAGACTGGAAATGAATATGTACCGACGCCTTCATTAAAATCCAATACACCTTATCTCTTTTCCCTTAGCTTTAATAGATAGTGGATGCCAACTACTGTCCACTGTGAGATGCAGATCTTTTAAAAAGTATTGTCAAGGTTACCTACAAATTCCCAAGTCAAAATATGTAACACACTTATTGATGGGCCATTCTGCCTGCATATAAACCTTGATAATAGGAGGTCAATGCTAATACGTGTATCGAGACCTAGTGTACTGTATATGTGAATATGCACTTCAGAGAAGCATTAACCATTCATGAAAAAACAGAACCTGTCAATGTAACTGCGCTTAATTTTACACTCGTATAATATATATATATGTATGCCTACTATTATAGATTAATCATCTTGTCCGACTGTGCATTGTCGGTTTGGCGTGAATACAGTTCATACCAAATATCACTGCGTGTCCTACGGATACACTATGGCAACGCGTCGGGAGTGGAAATGAACACTACAGCTAAAAGTCCTTGGAAAGGTATATGTACGTCGTAAGTACAGTGGATACGTATCGACTACTGCAAGCTTGCCACACTGGGTGCAAGATAGTTTCCGTGAATGCTGTTCCATCTTCCATGATACTGGATGACGCTACACTCCAAAGAGCAACACATTTCAGAGATTGGATAGCTTGAACCCCGTTGGATTGTGAGCAGTACGACACCATAAAAGTTCACTTCTTAACCATTCGAAGATAAATATAATATGTGGCTACTGCGATAGCATCATTTCATTATCTACAAAACTGTCATTCCTAGGGGATTCCCAAATTACAGAAGTGATGCCATTGGTTGATAATAGATTTGAAATATCGCTGAATATTTATACATAGGATATGTATATATATATACATATATGTATATATTTATATAGATATATATTTTTCTTGTAGACCAAAATGTAGAGATTACGAAGAAGTCCTAGTGGATATGAATACATTCGGCTCTTGCTTTAAATAGTGATGAACAGCAACATCCTGCGACACTTTGCACCTCTGCTCCTGTTTCCATGTTGATGCAATGCTTGTTTTCTCATTTTTTTTTTTTTTTTTTGGGGGGGGGAGGGAGAGAAAGGACCCTATAAATCTGTGAAAATGTAAAGAATTTTAAAATTTCCACCAGAGAGGTACTGCTTTCCTTTTCTCTAGTACAAACAGAAACTTAGGACAGAAGAGGGGAAGGAAAATACAACAATGTGTCCACAGGATCAAATTTATTTATTTATTTATTTATCTATCATCATTATTATTATCATTCTCTTTTTTTTTTTGGGGGGGGGGGGGTATGGCTCAATAGGGTTGCCCTTTATTAAACTGGAATGGCAACATACATTAGATGTAGTGAATATGACAACAGGTATGTATCTTGGCTAGCATATACACACTCCCTTTCCTCTCGGAATTCAAAAGGCAATCTAGTGTAAAAGGGAAATTCCCTCAGGTCTATGACTGCACAGATCCTACCAGGCCACACCTTTCTTCTTTTTTTTTTCAACATCAATATCTTTTGTTCCACTTTGCAAAGTTTAGAGTGCACAAGCCAAGCCATACAATACACGACCAACAAACGTTTTGGTGGTCATTAGTCTCATGGATGTATTTAACTTAGCATCTACTTCTTTTGCAGTGTGTGTGTGTGTGTGGGGGGGGGGGGGGGGGGTGGGTGGAAGTTTTCCTAAAATCTTGGCAGGAAAAAACAACAACAACACATGCTGTCATACATGTTTCATAACTTGAACACAGAAAGTGTGGAAATATGACTTTTCTGTATGACAAAACTAGTTTCTAGTTGCCTCTAGTTTCCATGGAGTCATCAGTGTCAGAGAAATTAAAAAAAAGAGGTATAATATCTTCTAAATAATGTGATTACATCTGCTAGCTGCTCAGATATTACTCACCTGAAATGATTAAGTATATTCTCAAATACTGATATTTGTATTTTTTTTGATAATAGATATACATACATTTTCCCTGTACATATACAATTATATGTGTGTAAATGCAGAATTGCACAAATACCAATGTAAATATGTTATTTTTTTTTTTTGTTACAACCGACAAGCTTTCGTGATAAGTATGAGATTACATACAGACTTGAGTGGACTAGTATTTCAGGGTGATTGTATTTACGACCTAACTATTAATACCATGCAAAATTCAGGGGGATATTATCAAATACATAGTCTTGCTGCATATTTCTGTGATACATATTTGCTTCTCTCAATCATAGCAATCTAGTATTTACATATAGACATTCACATTCTTAGCACTGCAATTCTGCCTCCATTCTCAGTTAGTCATCTTCAAAAACATTATCATAAATCTCCTTGTGCCGTTGGGCATCAACACTGAAAAACTCAAGAAGCAAAGAAAACTGAAAAATAAATCAATATATATCTTTGTTTTTGTTTTCTGTGTTTGTACAAATAATACAACTTATCATACATCCATATCAGAAATAATACCATCTTTAATCACATGCGTTATTACACAAATATGCAAATCAGTTTCATCCTTTGATACACGGCGATGGCGTGAGCCGATCACGCAGCGAAATATATACGGACTTTAGCAATGCTTACGCACCACGTCTGAGAAGTAGAAATAAAGTATAACGTAATGCACACAAGTTCATTCAAAGACTTCAATCAAATTGCAAGGAGAAAAGGGAAAGACCAAAAAGAAAATATATATATATATATCTTGCACACATCAGAATTCGATCACGAATTTGCACTTGCTTGCTTTGCTCTCCACGAAATACCTCGCATATGGTCAATGTCCTTCATGGAATACAACGTAGGCATCACAGTGAGTACCCAGCTAAAAGATGCATGTGTGTACATATATATATTTCTTTAATCACACCATAGAAATCAAGGAGTTGTAAACATGCAGAAGTTTTTGTTTGTTTGTTTGTTTGTTTGTTTGTTTGTTTGTTTGTTTGCGATAACGCTGTGAGTAATTTTCATCTTCTTACAAAAACAATTGTGTCACTGCAACCAATCTGAGTCGCCTCTCAATTCGGTCTTTGAAGCAGGCTCCACAACAGAAGACAACGAGTTGCTTGTAACAAACGACAAACAGAAAGAATAATTACAAATGATCATGAATGATAGAAAAGTTAAGAGTTCCACGAGGCATTCTGCTTTAGAGAGCATATCAGGGAGAATAAAGAAAAATACATAAATGCACTGAAGAAAAAAATGGATGTCATATGAAGAGAGAGAGAGAAAAAAAAAATGTCTCTGCAAGTATAATGCATCCTAGCAGACTTTCTTTGCCACATACTGTACATGTCTGGCATTCAATATTTGACATCACCTCTGTATGAAGATGTGATGATGACGGAACATCATGCTGACATACATGTACACCTCATATGACTCATGCTCACACTTCCCTCCACCATTCACTAAATATTGTCACCAAGTCGAACTCTACAACATACTAGTAGCCATTTAAGAATATCATAAATTAATCTTTGGTCTGACTTGAAAGTGGCAGTCACTGTTTGGATAGATACATGACAGCGCAGGTGTCAAATTTGGCTTAGCACTACTCGGGGGACAGGCAGACGCCCGCTACTACGCGCTAACGAGCTCACGACCAGTCACTTTTCTCGAAACGGCGGAAGAGATGCCATGCCAGAGGACGCGACCACTCGGCCACTTCGCTCCCAGTCTGGTCTGAATCTGTTTCATCGCATTCAATTGTGTGGGCATGGCAGAGGCCGTTCACGTATCAGTTGGTAGTCGGCTCTTGTCCATTACACAGATTGCATCAACATCGTTTTATAAAGCCTGGCAGCTTGAAGAATGCAAAATAGAGGAAAACAAGGTGCTTACGAATAGCAAGTGAAGTATAAGGTTATAATAAAAGGATTTCTTCCACCTCCCCCTACTACTAAGCTCCTCCACTGCCACTGGCCTGTCTGCGAAACTATCGAGTAATGACATGGTTCGCCAAACACCCATCACCATAGATATTAATATCAGAACGTCTCATTCAAGGTCTATAAATCCATAGCTTTATTGTAATGCCATTGACAGCTGCGGTTAAAACAACGGTAGTCACAATTGAACACCTCGTGACACATTCTACTCGGGTTATCTGTATGTGAGCTCCTGTCATCGTTTCCTGGTTCGATCGTCGTATGGTGCCATTTCAGGAAAAATAAAAGGTGCTCTGCTTTTGCAAATTTTTTGAGAGTTTACAGCCACCGGCTGCGATACTTTGAATTCCCCCCTCCGCTACAGTACAACTCTACTCTACTGGGAGAAACCTTGCGGCCAGATGCGCTACAAAAAGATGCCGAACTGACACTTTCGCTTAATGCTGGCAAGGTGAATTCAAATGCCCCCCAACCCTCGAAAAACAGAATCAGCTTTGAGATCAGGGTACAGATGCGTCCCTCAAACTTACACTTGGCACATTAAAATTGACCGAAATTGGGGCAAACAAACCACATTTCTCCTCAGGAGCTGTTGGGCGCGGAGAGATGCTGGACAAATGCGCTGCGGGAAGACCTCGACTGGCGACGCCCAAGGCCTGCAATCAATCTTGCTACATCACGCAGACCTAATCTATCCTACGCATTCAACCTGCATTTCAGTCTTTGCAATGATTACCGAATTGGAGCATCGTAACCGGAGAAATACCCAAATACCTCTGTTCAGCGCCCCTTCCTCATTGCCTGTCCTTCACTGTCTTCTTCTGAGGTGCCTTATTTTCTGCTAAAAAGTATACACTGAGTAATAATAATGAGAGTAAGAATCATTTTATAGATCATTTTTATTATTTTCGGTCAAGGAAAAATACCATGTGTCAGCTTATTATGAGAAAAAGACATATTGATATATATATTTTTTTTTGAATAGAAAGTTTTTGTATTTGATTAGAAAAGGATAAATGTGCAAAAACATCTTTCTATATACTTATGTACACAATTATACATGTCTTTTTCACACAATACGACTGTTAGGTCTTCACTTTAGATGTTCTTATACATACACAATAAGCACGTGATTATAATCTCTCTGGCAATAGCATCCTGAATAATATTCACTCGCGAGCCGAGCCACTCCCGGCAGAATTTTTTTAAACGCTGCTCTCACAAAATGCAAGGTGAACCGACTTGATCTACGCATGAACATTGAAGTTGAATGATTTCAGTGAATTTGTTGGGTATCTTTTATTGAAGTGTTTGGCTCCACTGAGCAGGAAAACGGGTAAAACGGAGCTGAAAGTGATATCATTGAGAAACGACAGTGGCAACACGAGTACCTCTTCTCGTTCTCGCGAAAGGAAAGTTGTACTATCAAGGCGATTATATACGACAGCAAATGGTGGGTTATATCTTCGATGTCATAATGTACTCTATGTTGCTGACACATTACCCACACGTATATACCATGCTTCCGCAATTGCAACTGTAGATACACAAATTTTGATATAATGTTGTTATGTAAGATAAGGGATTGAGAGTGATTAATAGATATATTATCATAATAACTTTGATTGCATTGATATTTCTTTTTTTTTCACTACTTCCATTCCACTAACATTAATCATCTTGCAACGACTGTAGACACTACTATGGTGCAATCATTGCAATGTATTGTGAGTGGCATTACTCTGAATGGATACAAATGATGAATATGCAGATGCTGGAGAAATGGACACTCATTGGAGTACTTATTGCTATGTCAGACAGTGGAAATAGCTAGTTTACAGCTCAAAACTGGCCATCTCTAATGCATCAATCTTGGCAGATTTTCTAAAAAAAAACCAACAAAATGGCTGCCGTGAATCTTCAACAAGAGAGATGCGCATACACACGAGTTGGAATAAGTGGTTTAACCTTTTTTTTAAAGATTTGCATGAATGAGAATAATAGTGCATTTTCTTTAGTCCTACCCATACAGTGACTTGCCATTATTTGTTGATGACAAAAATCGGACGAATGGCCTATGATTACAAAATAAAAAAGAAAAGCATGGAAGTGATAAGAGGACTAGAGTGAGTATGCTCCCTAGAAACCAGTTCTTTGGTCTCACTCTTTATCCCTCCCGCCCGTCTCGTGACGGGAAGCTGTGGGGCCGTGGCTAACACGACGAGGTGGTCGATGCGACCACGATGGGCGTGCCGTGCCCGTTGCCGTTGGCCGGGGCAGCGGCCATCTCCGCATCCCGGTTGTCCGCCGGCGGGTACGACCCGTTCTTGGGCTGCTCGTTGCTGGGCGGGAGGATGGTGAATACTGGCGCCGGCACCGGGGTGGGGCTCGGGACGGGGCCGGCTGGCAGCTGGGACATGGCCGCCGTCAGCCGCTCGGGCTTCTCCAATTCGCGCAGCTTCTCCGGCTCCTTCTTCTCCTCCTTGGGCCGCCGCGGCTTCTTCTTCTTGAAGATGTTCTTTGAAGACGGCGGGATGGGATTGTAGTGGACCAGGCAAAAGATGAGGTCCGTGGACATGAGCGGAAACTCGTAGGGCGGGTTGGTAATGGTGTAGCGCTTGGAGGACGGCGTGCTGGTGGAGGCGGTGCTGTCTCGGAAGCGGTAGATGCCGAAGCACAGGATGCCGTAGTTCTTGATGGCGTCAACAAACAGGTCTCCATACATACCACCAGTCTGTAAAAAAGATGAAAGAAATTTTCCTGAATTTGCAAAGAGCAATGACAATGGAGGACAATGTAATGAATATGTGAAAACTTATCCACTATATTTATCTGTCACTATGTTTATCTGTCAAACAATGAATTAGCAATACTTCAATATTTCTGGTACAAAAGAAAGGCAAATGCAAGGCAAGGGCAAATGCACACAATGTAAAGCTTATTTCAGATTTCCACTGAATGCCACAAAAGATAGCACACTTTTGGGTTGGCCAGATATTCGACAGTTAATCAAGAATAAGACTCATTTCAACAGCAAGCCTTCCTTGAATACAAGTATGTGTATAATTTTGTATAAAAAACTGATTACTACAATTATTGTGTCATTCTCTATTCAATATAGCATTTTCACACAGCAAGCAACCCCTCAGTTGTTTCCTGCCCCAAAACAAAACTAGAAATGTCACTTAGGTGACTGGTATGCCTCTGCCATATTGCATTATTCTCCCAACAGGCCTACAGTACATGTTGCCAATGTAAGACAACAATTTCACACGATTGGCAAATAATCATTATCTGGTAATTCTACACGTACATCTATCTTCTTGACACTTGCAGCCACTAATATGGAAAACAGGTGAAAGTTTTAATAGCATTTTCACTTGACCTTTACACCCAATGGCCCAAAACTTTCCCTACATAATCATTGTGTGGTAATGCATGTACAGTGTATATAAGTACCAAGCTTAATTACACAACATTCAATCAATTCCAGAGTATGTAGAAAATAGTGTAATTTCAGCATGAAATAGTGTATTTTTAGCATTTTAACCTGACCTTTGACCCTTGACTTCATGACCCAAAAATTTCAATGAGAATCAGTGTCAAGCTTTACATGTATGTGTACTACATTTCATGAAGATACAATGAGCCATTTGTGAGATATGGAGGAAAAAAGTGAAATGTTTAAAATAGCATTTTCACTTGAACTTTGACCTTTGACCTTATGACCCAAACCTTTCCCTAGAGAATCCTAATCTGGTAATACACATAAACACTAAGTTTCACGAAAATACATTCACGCATTGCAGAGACAAAAGGAGGAAATAATGAAATTTTAGCATTTGATGTCGCCCTATGACCTTTGACCTTGAGTGTGAGTGCCCAAAAGATGATAGTCTCAGCTTCGTCCACTAATACTTATACAATAAGTTTCACTAGGATATCTCACATGATTGTCAAGTTACGTTATACACAAAATCAATTATGGTCAGACCCTGAAAGCATAATTCCTCTGGCGACACTCTGGGCACACTCACCCCATACTGGGAGAAGGGGCCCTCGAAGAGGGGCAGCTGGGCCGCCTTGCACCTGTCCCTGTTGGCCAGAAGCTCGGGGTTGTTGTGGCCAGGCTTCATGCCCCCGCCCTCTGCCAGAATCTGCTCCAGCTCGGGCGTGGCCCCACCGGTGATCAGGGTGCGGATGAGCGTCAGGGCGTTGTCGTTGAAATACGTCTGTAAGAAAAGGTGGTGGTTGGAAGGAGAAATCTTTTTAACTAATCTGATTTATGGAGACATCCTTAAAGTTTGTGTGTCCCTTTTGAAACTCCAAATATTAGATTCCTTTCATAAAGCTGGTCTATTGTAGACGTACAACCTTGATATTTCATACCTTTACTTAGAATAATAAAACTGGGAACTTCTTTATTGATGGAATGGGAGACAACGCTAGATTTCCAGTGAATTTATTTGGACCCTGACAGAATTCCAATACTCTTGGTACAAAAGGGGAGCTTGTTCTTGAGTGACATGGGGTAAGTTTCTAATTTCTTTTCTTAAAAAAAAAACAAAAAAAAAACTCTGAGGTGTAATACCATAAGATTTCATATTCGAAGTTGGGAGACACTGCTCTTCAACCATGCAAAATTTCATGACATTTGCAAAAGGGTTTACCTTTAAAGGTAAAAAAAAAGTTCTCAGAAGGGCTCAAAATTCATCTTCCACCATTTGGTATTTGCTTGCAATACAACAAAAGTTTCTACAAAGAAACAGGATAATGAGTTGTTTGGGAGTATTTTGAGATCAAAAGAGTAAAATATTTCATATATTTCATACATTTAATATACTGATATTGAAGTGAAACAAGAGTGTTTCTCATCCTGTTTAATCATGGACAGAGTGGGGGGAAGCCTGTTGGCAGGGAAAAACTTTGCTAAGTAAGGTAAAAGCTAAGTAAGTAAAATTCTTTCCTAAGTGCATTCTAGAATACCAACTTCTTCCTAAGTCAGAAATTTGCATATTCCCACCCCCTTCTTAAGTTTCTTCCTAAGTCTACTTAGGAAGAAACTTAGGAAGATTTTCAGAATACCACTTAGGAAAAAATCCTGACTTAGGAAGAAATTTCTTCCTAGGAAGGATTTCAGAATACCACCCGTGATCGCTAAGGAAATGCTGGTGTACATAATGTGATGACTTACAGCGCTCATGAGAGAATCCAGCACACTGACAGCAAACGCCGTGCCACACGCAAATGGCTGCGTCAAGTAGAGCTCTGTGTCGGGGTCATCGTCATCGTCTTGATCAAGGAACTGCACATTGGAGTCATTCACTACACACACACACACACACACACACAAACATATAAAAAGTTAAAAAATTATTATGATTTTCATAACAATAAGATGTATATTGTACATCAAAATTGTAATAATGATACTACTGGTAACAGGGCAGAACTGCAGAGCAGCTAGCAGAAACAATTACAGCCTGCAATCTGAACTGATCACCATGTGCTGCACACGAAATATACTCATCAAGAAGTCACAATAGAATGCTCATATTCAAACTTACTGCAACAGAAGAATTCAGCCCATGCAACAATGTCGCCTTTTTTTAATCATTTGAACATTCTCAAATGCTCAACTCAAATCAGCACCAAGCATTGATGGTGTAACTGTACAGTTGTATCTACATGTACCTTTCTTCAGTACGTCATTTATACTCCACAGCCTAGTGGTGTTTTAACTTGTGTACACATTTACATCTAAGGTATGAACAATGGTGCATGAATGCACACGCAAGACACCACGAGAACCCCCCCCCCCCCCCCCCCCCCCGATATTATTTGTATCAGCTTATTGATGCACATTGAGCACCAATGCTTTCACTCTCAAATTAGGATTTTTCAACTGTCCAAAAATTAAGGAAAAAGAGAAAAATGACTGGGGTGTTGGAACCTTGGAAGGAAAAGGTCAAAATAAAATGTAGGTGGCAGGAGTAGCGGTGGATCTTTAATCTACGTAGGAGATGATAGATATGGCACGTGACATACCTAACTCCGTGATCATCGGCACGTTCGCTCCGACGGCCGACCCGCGTCTCGTCACCTCGTTCGTCTTCGTTGAGTGGAGAGGGGATAGACTCATTGGCATGATGCCTAGTTTGGGAAGCAAACCAAGCCAGAGGACGATATATGAATACATGGCAAAAAAATTGGCAACACAACCTTTATTTGCAACAGATTATTACAAAATCGTAAATCATGTCACACATTTTTGTTCTTCCATCATTTATGGTGTGTATATCACAGCTCTTGGCACATTTAGGACTAAATCACGTTTCAGACTAGCCTCAAAACTTCATCACATGTTCAACTGGATACAGACATATTTTTGTCGAAAACTGATGAACTACAGCAAACCATCCTTTGACAAGGATAATCACTGCTATCAAGTTTTGCTTTTGATATCTCCCCTCAGAAAGCACTATTTTCACATGATTCATGAATATTTGCAAGCACATTTGACCCTGATATATCTGTGACTACTGTACTCTAGAAGGGATTAAGATTTAGCTCAAAAATTGATTTTGTCTTTTTTCAGGTTCTCTTTTAAGATGCTCCATTTTGTTGATTAAATATCAATGAGAAGAAAGGCCAAGACTCACTCAATATTTCAAAAAAATATAGGGCCTATATATAAGACACAAAAATATACTCTGTTGTGCAATATAAATATAAAATAGTGTTCTATACAAACAGACCAAATAAAGAAGAAAAAAGATATTTAGATGGAAAGACAAACGGATAGATGTTATGAGATGGAGAAAAATAGATGCAAAGGTAGATACATAAAATAGACAGGAAATGGATCGAGACAGACAGTAGAATCTATCCTATACCCTTTATAGAATTCAATCATTGTATACAATACGCATTATTTAGTAAGTTCGGATTTACTATGAAGACACCTGGTTTGAGAGATATATTTTGGTCATTGTTTTACTTTACATTTTATGCTCATGATGCTACACTTGTTTTGAGCAAGCAATTACAAAAATTGTTTTCAATTTCTGATTCATTACAATACAATTAAATAAAATGAATTGAGGGGAAAATACAATGTAATTGAAGCTGGTAATGCAATGCATGTTGATGTTCCAAGACATAAGTAGGACACAACAGTTTCACTAGTGGACTGAAACTAGACACCTCGATTCTGAGCGGCACTATCTGTCTCTCTGTGACATTTCAATTTTAGAGGAAAACTTCAATTTCATTGCCAAGCTGAGACACAAAGGGAATTTCAAATCAAGTGTATTAAGGTGCACGATGTGAAAATGGAGAATGCTGCAAAATTTTGCTGGAAAATTTGCGAAGCAATAATTGGCATGTACACATGCACGGAACTCACATGATGGAAGTGAGCGGATTGACCTTTCACGCTGCATGTCAATCTTGAAAAAGTGTTTCACAAATGAAGACACTGCATTTTCTATTTCTTTACTCTTTTTCTTCCAAAAATTGTCAACACGTGTGCAAAAATAGGAGGATTGCACAGTGAATTCACTAGAGTTAGAATGAGAGTTAGAATGAGGGTGAGAAACGTGCTACATGCTGCAATGCATAATAATACATCATATCTTCATATTATTAGTTGGTCTTTTTTTTAAACATGAAACAAACATAAGCAGAAAAGCACAGGGTAGTCAGTGAAAAGTTACAATGCCCAATGATTTTGTAGATTTAAAAAAGGGGCAGAGAGAAAAACACTTATAACATCTTAATGGGAAATCAACCACTTCCTCTTATCTTCCATAATGTCATCCTAAATAATAATCTATTTTGTATGAAATTGATTGTATTTATGGTATTAGAACAGTCTTTGACTACCCCCTGCATGGCTGCGTGTTTGTTTCATGTGACATTCGCACAACGGGCACAAGACAGAGATGAACTGACGGTGAGGTCATGATGATATGGGTGAGGTATCATCTAATGGTGATTCAACAAACTTGTTCCTCTCCAACCCCAATTTATCCAAATCCTCTTCAACTCCCCTCCCACCCACTTCACCTTCAAAAAGAAGGGAAAAAGCATCCCCCTACAGTTGCATGCTCTTTAAATCCCGTGTACACCCTATATACGACTTACAATGCAAACATTATGTTGAGAGCTGCCACTTTACTAAAACAGAGCTTGTGAAAAATTCAAACCACACCTTAGTGGTTTTTGCTTACACTACCTTTAACTATCTGTAATTATGATAGCGTCAAATTAAACCTTCAACAAGCCACGGGCAATACAAGTACACTGGAAAACCAGAAATGTTTGCATGCATTTTAATTTCACAAATTTCATGAGAGTCAGGATTTGTGATATTAAAATGCACACAAAAATTCTTGTCTACACTATTATGCATTGAATGCGAGTGGCAATTTGCGAAAATTTCATGCCGCAAAAATATCCTGCTTTATACTAGTAATCTTTCTTGCAAGCAGGACATGTAAAGCGCCCTCGTTGTTCACCAAATTCTTCGTCCTCTCTGATGGTCGACTGAGTTCATATTGTACACGGACTGTTCGTCCACGGGACTTCTTTATAGATGCATTAATATATTCTCTGACAATCATAGGGCTTGGCCTCAAACATCCCCCTTGGACGACTTTGTAATAGGCCATAGTTTATGAAAAACAAAATGGAGGAGTAATACAATTGTATGTGCACCTGGGTATCATCTTTTACGTATAAATACTGCTCTTAGAAGATGTTGTAGCACTTCAGCCACTGCTTGACTTCAGTGACTCTAATAGCAAAGAGTCAAGCTCGGAGGCCTGTCATGATTCAGCTGGAGTCAAAGCCGTGAAACAAGACTTTGTACTTATAGATAAAAAGAAGAAAAACTTACCATTTTGGTGAAAGATTTCAAACAGAACCAGCGCAATGAAGAAGTAGCAACTAATTATGCAGATGGTGCTCTGAGTGTGATAGTAATACTATGCCTGATAGCAAAAGCATGAATGTGTGAAATCTCTGGCTGTACTTTTGGAGAGACAAAAAAAGAATAAACTGAATATCAAGACCATCTACTCTACTGCTGGCCAGTCAATGGACATTTGAATAAAAATTTAACCAAGATTAGTTAGTAATCAGACTTGGTATGTATGCAGATCAGAACCATTCAAGCTGGGGCGTGCAATTTACTTGCTTGCAAAATCTATGAAAATGAATACTGGTGTCAAATTTGTGTTAAGTGTATGTTGGGCTTTGTAAAAAAAACAAGAAATCAGCAAGACAACCTGTACACCATGCTATAGTTACATATAAAAGTTAGTGTGCATTCTTGCATACCATTCCAAATTGATTATTTAGTTTGCATAGCATCTTTTTCTACATGGATTCTTGGACGGCTACTTTATCAAGTCACATTATAGTTGTAATATTTTGGAAACATTATTTCATTTCTGTCCAAGTAAAGTTACTTCTGATCTACTGATATCAACCTGTTTTCAGTCTCTTATCGCATTTCCAAACAAGGATAGTGCTCTTCATGAATCGCCTCTTGCCAATTCAGGCAAGCTGTAAGGTAGTCATGCATATGATTCAAATACATCTTTCACAATCACTATTGCAAGCATCATGGGAAATGCTTGATCTCTCTATCAAACTGTCTTAATGTCTGGTTTAGAATTTACAGTTGTTATTACAGGTAAATGCAATCCCTTTTTTTTTTTTTCCGTACAAAGAAAATTTGTATGACAGCATTTTGCATGATTTGATGAGGAGTCTACAGGCACGGCATTATGGAATTACAAGTGTATATCTGCACAACATAACATTATGACCATGCATTACATTCCCCCCCCCCCCCCCCCCCCCCCATGAAATGATGGTAAAGCTGAGACTTGACTTAAACCGAGTAAATGAAGTCCTTTTTCATCAAACAACAAATGTTACATGAACATCTATTGAAAAATTGGAAGTGGGGTAAAATAAACTGACCAAAAAAAAAAAATAACATATGTACTGAAATGACTTGCACTGTGAAGACGATCATTTTGTAGAGGCATATGGTGGGGTTGCATAAAGGGATATGACAAAAATACAAAATGCATTTCCTTAAAAAAAAAAAAAATCAATTAATGCATAAGAAGTGTGAAGGTTTGAAAAAAAAATGGGGTCGAAGGTCAAATTGTCTTGTGAACACACCCTGGATACCATTTTCACCATCACCCTCCTCCTCCTCCTCATCACTATAATCATCTTCCTCCTCATCATCATCACATTCATCTCCGTCTTTGTCCGCGTGCGAGTCTGGGTCCTCCGGCCGAACCAGGGGCGGGCGGCCGGAGCGGTGGCGGCTGGTGACCAGACCTTGGAAGCCGGACTTGGTGAGGCCCACGGAGTCGTCGAACGTCATGGCCTTGATGTTGAGTGATGCCAGGATGGTCTCCTTGTCCTGCAGCGACTGGTCGTCCTGGCTGTTGCGGTTGGACGACAGGATGACGCACATGTCGCACTGGTTCACGTTGACCGCCCGCAGGTCGGCGCGGCTCAGCGGCGAACCCTGGTCAATGCACAGGCACACAGACAAAGAAAAGAAACCAACACATTTCCTGAAACCATGCAACTGAAAGGTCTAATTCATTCACACAAGAGGGTATAGAATATTGGCATAATGCTTGATTGAAAGTCTGAAAACTGCTTAAAACATGCCATTCCAAGAAAAAAAATCAGAAAAAAACTAGAAATGTCGCTAAGGCGACTGGTATGCCTCCGCCATAATGCATGATTCTCCTAATAGGTCTACAGTACATGTAGACAATGTGTGATTACATTTTCACAAAATTGGCAAAATATGAAAATGACAAGTTTGTCACAAATGTGTTGAATGTTCACCTTCCTTGACCTAGGTTTAATTGGATGAATAGGAGACCATGTATTTGGGGATTTAAGGACTTTAATTTGACTTTGACCCATTCATAAGTTAATGCATTGAGTAATTTTCAAGGTATGGAGAAAAAGTGCAATTTCTGTATTGAAAAGTTCATTGTTACCATTTTCATCTGGCCTTTGACCCTAAAATTCATAGGATAATCACTGTCTGGCACAACATGCATAAATAAGTTTCAAGATAACTTGAGCCACTTCTGAGATATGGAGGAAAAGGATAGTTCAGCACTTTCCCTTGATCTTTGACCTTTTGACCTTTGAGGCAAACAAGAAAAAAGAAAGCTTCCAGAGAATCTCTATTAGGTTATACATGCATACACTACGTGTAAAAAATAATAATAATCCTGCTGGCGTTGCATAAATATGAGGGAAATAGTAAAATTTTGAAGTGTTGCCCTTGACCTTTGACCCCTGACCTTTGACCCATGAACCCTGAATTCTCTAGATAATCACTGCCAGTCAGTACATGTATACACTGTATATACTATGTTCCATGAAGATACCTTGAACAATTTCCAAGATATGGAGAAAAAAGTAAAGTTTTAATATTTTTACTTGACCTTTTGACCTTTGACCTTTGATCTCATGACCCCAAATTTTCACCAGAGAATCTTAATTGGGTAATACATGTATACACTAAGTTCCAAGAAGATATCTTCAGGCATTGCATAGATATGGTGGAAATAGTGACATTTTACGTATTTGACCTTGACCTTTTGACCTTTGACCTTGAGCATGTGCACCCAAAAGAGGATAGGCACAACTTCACTCCCTAATACACATACATGCCAAGTTTCATTAGGATACCTCAAAAGGTTTTTTAGTTACACTGTCCACAAAATTCATTACGGACGGAAGGACGGACGGAAGGACGGACGGACGACCTCACGGTGATATACTTGTGTGTCTACCCCTTTGTTCTCCCTTTTGTTAAAATAGACACACAAGCAAAAATTTTAGCCACACAAGCCTGACGGAATAAAGGCCATCTATTGTGCACTATTGTTCTCCTAGCCACACAAGCATACTCTCGTTAGCACGCTACGACGGACGGACGGACGGACGGACGGACAACCCGAAAACATAATGCCTCCGGCACCACTTCGTGGCGGAGGCATAAAAAATCAAAGTTCCTACGGGCACAGTATCATGACTGGTGTAAGGCTTCTACTTTCTTTGGACATGTCCAAAAGTGCATGTATCACTTCTATTCATTTTGTCTTTAAAAAATCATCAAAACTTACAGTTGTACAACAACTGACTTTTCTAGCAAAGGAGAATATACTGGAGCATCTCATTTCAGTCACTCCCATTTTTCTCCTTTCACTTAAGAGGAGGATCTGTGCAGGCATGGTTTCATAAAACAAAATTTCATCTTGGTTTCATAAAACAAAATTTCATCTTTTTTTAAATGAAAAGGACACATTCCCTTAACTTGGTCTGATATATATATGTGGAGGGTAATATCATTCTCCTTACTTTCTGAAAGAGGCAAGTCAAGTGCTCTCTCATTATGCTAGAAGAGCTAAATTATGCTGAATTTTCTTTTTATATTTTTATTAAATCGTTGTCCAAGTGTGACGTCACACAGAATGTTGTAGTCTTTTCATCCTGCGATGACGGAAACAAAACATAAAAAATGTATAACTTTACAACGGACTGCACAATTTTCCTCACACTTTGCTGGCGTGTTCTAATATTACTGCATTCCCTCCATCGACATTTATACATTGTATTTGGGTTTCATTCTCCATCAAAAAGGAGAAGGGCGAAGGATCAGGCCTGCGGGACTCACGTTGAGTATGTAGACTTTGGGGAAGTTCTTCAGGGTGTCCCACTCCCGCTTGATGTACTCCTTGCTGCCGAGGAGGACGATCGTCTTCAGCTCCTCGAAGTGGAAGTTGCTCGCCCGCAGCGGCATCACGAAGTTCCGCAGCCCGATGATGGGCGAGTTCTTGTCCCCGAACAGGCAAGCCACCACGTGCGAGGTCAGCGCACTCTTCTGCGCCTGGTTGCGGTCCTGCAGAGCGAGAGAGAGAGAGAGAGAGAGAGTTTTGGCCACGAGACAGAGTGTCTGTTTAACCCATCGAGTCTAGGGAGAATTTTGCAGTAACATGTTATCATCTTTATCATCATTAGATTGAGCCTGGCACTGAACCTGAAACTTGATCCCACTGACTACATGTATGTACTACTCCTACTGTGTATTGCATGATGCAGTGAGATATACTGAACAAGCCAAACAAGTTTGTGAACAAGGCTTCAAAATCTCTAATGATAATATCAGTATACGTCTTGGTAGGTAGGCCCTTAACATCAAGGATCCATTCACTTATTTTTGCCTTCGTTCTCTCGACTTGAAAGAAAAATCATTTATGTGATAACTGATATTTTCGGCTGCAGGAAACATTTGGTGGATAGCAATGTATTCATGTTAACCCAGATACTAAACCTCACGAAACATTTCATACTCGAAAATCACAACCTTCGTGAAAACGATTGTGTGATGCAACACGAGGTTACGATTTTGACTCCTTTCCATTAACAAAGAAGTGTTATCACAATCACATGAATGTCAAAATATTTGTTTGTTTTTTTTCTAATAGCATTAATCACATAAATCTTACCATCTTATTTTTTTTTCCTGCTTTCACAAACTATACTTTGACTTTTTGACAAAGTAGGATGGCAAATAAGGGAAATTTGTTTTAAAAAAGCTGGAAATGTTGTAGATGTACTAGAAAGTCAACTGGCGGTCTCCGTATTAAGGACTCACCAGGAGGGCTTCCTCTAAACTCTTCTCTGCACTCCAGTGGAACATGCCGGTGCAGTCGAACTCAATGGCATCTTCGGTTTCAGGAAGAACGTTGGCAGCTGCCTCTCGGCGCCGCTGGTGGGGACCAACCCTATAACAGGCCAGAGGTCAAAGTTCGTATTAAAGCAACGATTGTTCACCACGCTATTTTCAATCTCTAGATCAAAGAGACACTAGACGGATTCGTGTAAACACACTGCTTTTATTTGCAGTCTCACTACAAACACGTGAGCCAAACTTGATGTATTTCTAATCGATTTGCAAACAAAAAATGTCACAAAACACTAATGATTAAAATCAAAGGCTATTCAAATCTCCCCTGCTTTCTAATTTGCAAACTCTACATCTAGACATAATCTACTCAAATCCAATATCTAACTGTAACTACAACTTAAAGTTACACAATCAAAATGATAACAATGAAAGAAAAAAAATCAGATTTTGCTGCGGTTTCAAGTTTACTCCTGTGATGTCCCTGCCCTGCCAAGACATAGTTTCAAGAATTAATATTTGGTTTTTGTTTTTTTCTCATTTCACGACCTCGGAAATTATAAAGGGAACATTGCAGAATTTGACGGCGACTGAATCTGATCACAGTAATGATAATGGGCAAACATCATTGTTATTCAATATTCAGGTTCATCATGACACTTGGTCAGGTTGTTAACCTTGAGATCCCATTATCTTTTGGAACTACTCAAATTTCGTTAGATATCATACATCAGAACTTAACATCAGATTAACTATCAAAGTAGGGTTGCACAAACAGAGTGTGCCAAATCTTTCATTGAAAAAGGGGTCGGTTTGTCGAAAATTGTTCATCCAAACAATTCAAATCACATCATACCTACATGTAATCATTGCAATGTCTTTGGAAGTAAATGATATCTGTCATGATTTCAAACGCCTCAGCATTTCAAGGTCAGCTTTGATGAAGATGGAAAAAAAAAAAAACAACTGCCTATGTCAACGAATCATGCAAACTAACTTGATCAACACAACATGGTGCATGTGAACTTTCAATTGAATGTTGGAACAAAATTGATAAGCTTGACAGGGAAATTGAAGGAAAAAAAAAAGATAAGAAAAGGTCAAACTGAATAACCAAAATTGAGTAATTAAAAAACTAAAAATCAACGAGACCGACTTGTAACCACATTGTCCAACAAAAACTTTTGATCCAAACTGACCAAACCCATGAAACTTTCACAAAAATGACAAGATTAAACAAAAATATACTTGTGATAGCTGATGGAATTATGGCACTAACATTTAAAAAAAAGAAAAGGGAACTCAATATAAACAAAACAGAACTGCCAAAAAGACTGTTCTATAGCACATCCCTTTAAATACTATAACTATATTCACTGATGTATCATTTAACTTCCTACAGAATAACGTGAGCTTTAGTTCTAAGCAAGAACATTAATATTTATATCATATAACTCTCTTAAAGCTCTAGAACATTGGATTGTCGGCAAGAAGTGATACGGTGGTGACGACTGCAAAATCTCATATAGCAGCCATGTTCCAGAATTGACCACTGCATGCCAGCACTGTGATTTGCAAGCGTGTGCTCACTAACAGCCAGGTAACATGAAATGGTTCTTTACCTGCTTTTTTTTTTTGGGGGGGGGGGAGCATCTTTTTTTTTTTCTTGCTTATGATGTTGTGCGCTGTGTAAATTCTGCCAAAAGACATTCAAAAAATATTTCAAAAAGCTCAAAGAGGACACATATATTTTCGAGCCAATTCAATTAAAATTCGTCCTCCTACCTTTGTTTGTCTAGATTTGCAGGATCACTACGCATTGATATGTCATATTATCACATTACATCATCCACTCGCGCTTCACCTATCGCTTTTGTATGTAAAATTATGATAAATTTCACATCTTTGGTAGATAGTCAAGCAGCTGCACCGCTCTATCACTTGACAGTTGGCACGGCTGCATCTATAGAAATTCTGGACTCATTTGATGAGAAGGGCATTATCTGTTAGATTTGTACCAATTTCTGGAGTGAGGGGAAATTGAGTCGTAACTTGCACTCAGGCCAACAGGAATCTTGTGAAGTGATTTAATCTCTCCAACTCCTTTGCATATCGTGCAATGATCTGAATATCATTGATATAAGAAAAGTGCAGCATTGAAATTCTCTTTCTTATGCTGTGTACTAGTTGTAATGAAAACATCTACCATTTCATGTGTGTGTTCACTCTTTCCATGAAGGTTTAAATAGCATCTGCATATTTTAATCTAATCCAGCACTTGATAATTTTCTACTAAGGCTCACTCCTTTTGAAAGACATGGGAATCTTTCTAAAATAGATAAAAGCATAGACAACACCAAAAAAAGTGAATAACTAAGCTCATAGCTATCAAATAAAACAGTCAAAGTTATTTTTATGAGAGTACACTGTACACAGCCACAATATCAAATGTGCCGTGAGCAAATTTTATCATTGAATGTCTTTTGGCAGAAAGGGCAGGGGGCGACATTGTGCGGTGATAATAGCTAAATGATACAAAACATTTGGTGCATTTTTCATCAACAGTAATCAGCACTGTGGTGACCACACAATGAAAAGGGGAGGGGGGGGGAAGGTTGGGCTTGGCGTGGTGGCTTGACGTGGATTGAGAAACAATGCGTGATGAGCTCCTGGACAACGTGAGACACCGGATGAACGTACGCACACACATATGTACACTGGGGGTGACTTTGCGGATGACAAGCGCAATCACAAAACTGGTGAACGAGGGGGGTCGGGAGGGAGGGTTGGGTGAGATAGAATCTTAACACTTACCTAGGGGGGTAGCAATCAGGTAATTTAACCAGGTTTGAGGTACAGAGGTAATGGAAATTAGGGAGACATGTAAAATAAACACAAGCTGGTTAATACACGCTGTTGTGCACTCAACTCTACTTAGATATACAATATATATATAAATATAGATATACACACAGATGTATATAGATGATATACCAGTACTCACAGCATTTACATGTTGATATATGATTATATGTATAAATATGGAAATTATGCAGATGGTCCAAACTAAAAAAAAAAAGAAAACTCATGAAGTCCACTACTGTTAATGCAAAGGATGATATTAAAGTAGGCTTTCAAAAACAATGCATGTGGAGGTTAGTAGGAATCATTGATGCGACCAGGAGGGAGTACCACCATCATCACAGGCGGAAGGCAGCGAGCCTGTTGGGGTTAAGAGTAGGCACACCACACAGAAAGCTAGGTACGGGACTGCACACGCTCTCGGCAAAAAGAAGACGAAGAAGAAGAAAAACAGATTCTGCCCCGGCACGTCAACGGATCACTCACTAACTACTGTCGCGAGGTTGTAAAGGGGTGGGGGGGGGGGGGGGGGAGAAAAGGAGGGTTTAATTGGGGGTGGGTAGGTGGGTAGGTGGGTGAATGGATGGATGAATGGATGGATGGATGGATGGGAGAGGTAGGATGAAGGGGGAGAGGGAAGTTCTCTGATAAATTAGAAGGGGCCATGCACTGCTATAATGCACCGAGTAGGTATTCTAAGGACTTGGCACGAAGGCGTAAGTAGTGTCTCTGTTACTCCGATGACGTAAACTCACGGTCCTATTTTCATTTCAGTTTCTTCAAGCATGCACATCCACCGCCTAGTAAGGTGATCGCTCTTTCTTCTTCACCTTCACAGCAAATGAGTTACAAAGGCATATCCACAAAATACATAAAGGCATTGTACATGAAGATGGCACTTTCTTATGAGAAGAATGAATGGGTCTAGCCAGCAAAGCCCCATGCATGTCAATGTGCATGTGCCATCATGAATTTACCTTTGACCTTCACCTTTGACCTTCACTTCTTGGCAGAGTACAAAGCTCATTTTTTATACGTTCCTCTTCTACAGTGTACATGTCATTTTGTTTACATAGGGAAAGACGTCTGGAAAAAAAATAAGGTCGAAATCTCATGGAGTTACATAGAAGAATTTCAGTCTACAGAGGTTGCCGATGGAAAACGACCTTTGACCCGGACACTCAGATTGGGGTGATGGGCGACTTTGCGTTTGTGATCATGGTATGAAGCAAGGCGCAAACAGTTCTCATGCATGCTCATGACAATCGCTGTGAATTCATTGTGGAGTGGCAGTGTGCGCCTCGCATTAACATTCTCCTATTACATGCCCATGGTATTGCTACAGTGTGACCCCCGGCCCTAGGTACAAGTAAGACACTACCAAAGCTGGAACAACCATTCCAATGATTTTCTTTCATTTTATCTATTATTCTTATTTTTTTTTTTTGGTGGAGGAGGGGAGTGAGGGGTGCAGCAATGATGGGTGAACAAAAAAAATCAAAAACAATGAAAGTGGCAGCAACATGTGGGGGGGGGGGGGGTTGAGAGAAATGAATGGCGTGTGAGCGTTCTGCAACATAAAGGGTGAACTTTAAATCTGGGGTTTCCTTATTTTTCTTCTTCTTTTTTTTTTTAATTTACTAGCAGCTTATTTGGTATATATCATATCTATAGATAATGGCGATATAAAGGACAAAAGAGGTGGGATTACAGAAAAAAAAAATAAAACGACAAACAGCTTCGGATAATGTGGATTCACAACGGAAGCAGGATGAAACTATTTCAACGGCTATTCTAGCACCTGCAACAGAGAGGGTACAGAGTCGGGAGCAAGAGTGGTTAGTTGGAATGACGTTGTCTACTACCAGGGATAGCATCATCCATCCTGCCCAGTGATATGCATTAGAGGAGGTCCATTCCTAAATATTTGCAGAGCGAGCATTTTTTTTTTCCACATACTCAACAACATCAATTTGCGAACATTTTGTGTTCGTAGTTGTCACTGTTACCTACTCTGTTGCTTCCTGTCATTCAACGCAATGCGTCAACGCCAGATCTGAATGTGCGCATTCACGTACGATAGGCATTGCTCGAGTAGATTATTGAATTGATATTCATTTTGGCATGTTAATTAGTAAAGCAGTTTCTATCCCGTTCGCATAATCTCTTTTTTGAAATGTCTTTTTCCAAAAAAGCCAATCTGCCCCTGCATGCAATATATAGACTGCAGCTCCCATGGTAAATGATGCTTCTTTTTTTTAGATGAAAAATATGAATATAATTTTGAGAGATGCTGAAAATTTGAGTTTATATGCAGAACACCTCACCAGCACACAGCAGTAGCTACACTGTACCATGCACAGTGTTTGAACGAGGATGAAAAGAGTGAGAAAATATCTTGCTTTAAGTAAAACTGGGAATGCGTTTCAAGTATGACCACAGTACCTGGTCTGACAAACTGATAGGAAACGTCTGCAGTGCACCCAAAGCAGATTATGCAATACCAATAGGCATGATGGGTGATACAGGTAGACAGCCATTTGTCTTGTTGATGTCGTTTTTTTTTTTTTATTTCAGTGAGATGTAAACAGAATACAGGTCTTGTTGTTACTTTCATGGTTAATCAACTCAAGATGAAACCACAAAGTGCACAACTCCAATAGATGAACAGTTAACACCAAAACAAGGTAAATTAGATGAAATAATAGTAGAAAGAAGAAAATTAAGATAATCCAAACGAGGCAGTTTTGGTAGTATATTTGAAAGTCTCACATTTTAGATTAATTTCACAAGTTAGTTTTCAGTTGTTGGTTCCTGTTTGTTTTGAGGAGTGTTTTACACCATGAGTTGTTAGGCACAACGAGGGGGTCAATGTCTCCCGCATCACTGGCAGATCGTCGAGGTCGAGGCTTGGTATCCCGAGCGACGTGGCTGCTTTAAGGGTGGAGCAAAACCGCTTCCTGCATCGCTCCCCAAAAGAGTGCTGCACTTACCTCCAAACTCCTGGATAGCAAGCCTAGACATCGGCTGATCTGCTCTATTGCGAGGAGTTTTTTCCGGTCGGGGTGACCCAGGAAGTAAAAGGGAGGTTACAACAAGGCCTGCAGACTGCGTCTAGAGGTGGGGGGTTTACCCCCGACAGAGTGTGTCACCTGTCAAATGATTCTCAAACCTGCTGTCGGCAACAGGGGAGGGACGCACTACGCTTTTGATTGCATTTTTCTTTTTCTTCTGTTTTTGAGGGGAACATGCAACTATTGGGAGACTTTGGCTGAGTGTGAGCAAGAAACAAAGAGAAGAAAAGAACGAAAGAGAGATAGAAGGAGGAGAAGAGAGAAAGAAGAAAGCAAGATATCTTATTTATTTTTTATTTATTTTATATTTTATATTTTTTTTTTAGGGGGGGCTCCATTGGTCGAGGAAAAGACATATTGTGCCCTTGATAGAGGTGTAGAAGTGCAACAGCATTTCTTCCCTAGCTAACTTCAGGCGATGTGCATTTGACAGTTGACACACACTGTTTGAGGCCTTTTTTTTTTTTTTTTTTTTTTAAACAGAACAAGACACAGAAAGAGACAGACAAACAGAAACACACACTCACACACACACAGACGAGGAAGAGGAGGAGTGACAGGACAGAGACCGACAGATTTCCAGCCACACTATGATATGCACACTTTTTTTTCTATAGGAGGCGACCTTTAACTCCGTGTATGTGTGTGTGAGAGTGAGAGTGTGAGTGTTTATGTGTGTGTGTGTGTGTGTGTGTGTGTGTGTGTGTGAGTGTGTGTGTAAGTGTGTGAGTGTTAGGTCACATGGCAAAGCACCCACCAATGCTGGATCAGCTTTTTGGTCCTGTCTAGGTTTCCGTTTGCATATTTCAGCTTAAGAACGAGTTGACCTAGGGAGCCCACGCTTGGGCGGGGGCATCCAGTCCTGGGTGGAGATGTGGGCGGGGGGCGTGAACAAAACAACGAAAAAAAGTGGCAACAAGTACGATGAGAAATGTGTGATGAAATGGGGGGAAAAATATAAATATATATAAATATATAAAACATACACCAAACACACATGACAAATTTGTAAGAACAAATCAGGAGAAAAAAAAATGGGAAGAATGCAATATATACAAGTGAAAATGAAGTTGGCTCTCCCGGGACACCAGCCGGCTGTGACTAAATGCAACATTAGACTCCCTCTTTGCAAAATTCTGATGAAGATAACCCCGGGGGTGTCGATTAGGTTTGAGCGACATTTAAAAGTATCTTGCATGGCAGAAATCAACACTTTTGCACATTCTAAAGCCGTGTCTGTATAAGATACAACGGTGAATGAATCGAGGCATATGAAAGTTATTTGTGAATGAGTCAGTATGAACACCACAGGTATTCGGCAAACATGACAAATATCTATCGGTGCTTACTTTGGATTTTTTCTTCTTCTTTTTTTTTAAAATAACAAACAAGAATTCAAGGCACAATAGGACAGCTTCACATTTCCACTTCATAAAAGTGACCATCAATTGGTGGAAAAGACACAATCAATAGTGTATATAGCACATGATCACTCGGTAACAGTGCAATCACTTACCACAAGTTTGTACCTTTGGAATCAAGGCTTACGCATTAGTTAAAGTGTGCTTCACGGAAGAGCAAGCAAGTTTTGATATACCGTATACGCCGAATATTTCGCGAGGTTTTTATTTTCGCGAATTTCGCGAGTCAGGTGCTATTCGCGAAATTAAGGACATGCAAAAAATATTGACTCTGATCCCGATGTGAATGTGACGTATGCGTGTACACTTCTCCGTACAGTGTACAGGACTACACGATCGCGAATTTAATCACTCGCGAAATCGTCGGGAAGTCCCGATTCGCGAAAATTTAGACTCGCGAAATATATGGCGTATACAGTACACTAGAAATCCAGCAACCACTCCTTACTAACTCTTGTTAAGTCCTTTCGCAATTATACATACTCTCTGTAGCCACAAGGAAACCACCTCTCCACAGACAAAGCAAAGAGTTATGAATGTACATACCATATCTATCTTTGGAAATGTATTTAATTGTTAAAGCAACATTTGGAATAGTTTCATCAAAGTTGGAACAGAGCTGAATATTCTGCCTGATAAACAGAAGTTGCAAAATATTTTGTTGTTGTTGTTGTCTTCATATTTCTAAGAAAAAGAATGTCATGAGTATACAATTTGCCAACAACTTTCCAACACTATATAACAATTTTGCAACAATTAGTATAAAAACATCTTTTGAAAGTTTGTTTCATCCATGCATCTTGTTGTTGTTGTTGTTGTTGTTGTTGACTGGTTTGCATTTGTGATTGATTTTGCCAGCCAGACCCAGGGCGATTGGTGCAGAAGTTTAAGATACCTTTATAATCTGCAAATAGTTTCTTTGAGCACATGCAGAAACAGCATACTTATGAAAATATTAAACCATAAAGGCTTATAATAAGAGAAAGAGAGACAGGGTTCTCCAAAGTTTTGGGGAATCACACTGTCTACATCCCTTTCCAATGCACGTCACTTGCGGATACAGTTTACAAGTACAAGACTATTCCTTATATGAATGTGAGCAAGTGAATAATGTATGACAGATCCATTACAGTATTTTGGATATGTTATATAAATTCAAAAGGCAAACTAATTTTCATATTAAACTACATGTATTTGTATCTTACAAAGGTAATGCCCTGCTTACTTTACTTCCAACATACAGTATACTTATACGTACAACACCATCATGCATGCAGTTGTACAATCAACCTTGCCTAAGTCAAATCTATTTGGACTAAAGAAATAGCTTCAACTCAGAGAAAATTGGACTTATGAGGGATTAAAATCAATAGAATATAAAGAGAAGAGGTCTTGAAAAGTCCTTTGACTTTAGGCGATTATTAGACTTACAATGTATGCGAGGTGGACTTTGGCAAGGTTGACTGTATGTGCCCTATGTACATACAGCACATCTACAATAATACTACACAGAGTTTGCAACAAAAAAAAAAGAAAAGAGAAGAGTTATTTCTGGTCAATTACTATCAACTTCTTCACTATTCACTGTGTCTTTCAAGTGCAATCTTTGTGTCTTGGGATACCGCCCATCCTAGAGAGGGGCAGATGTGTCTTAAATCACAGCCGTTACTGTACACTTAATCAGTGAGAGAAGAGGGAGATACAATAGCCCTGTCAATGTGCAACGCATCTCACAATTGATGCGGTCAACAATCTGCTCGTGGGAATCAAGAATGCCAGCCATGAATTAAACCCATGGGGAAGTGTAATATACCTGGGAAGCGATGGGTTAAAGTGAACAGCATGTGTGTGTGTTTGTGTGTGTGATGTGGCGGAGCGATGAAACTTTGCAAAAAAGCTCACACTTATGGTCAAATAGCCAAAAAACTCACACCTTGTCATATAAAGTGACACAAAACCTAATATTCTATCCCCTCCCCCATGACCGGTATGTACAACAATGTTAATAACATTACCATGGTAACTTATCAGTTATTCTAATAATTCTTGTGACCAGATAAAGAGAGAGCTTGACGTGATCAGGCCATTTCTGGCCGGTTTGCAGGTACGAGGAATACAGAGATCCTCAGCTCAATGTGAGTATAAATCATCTATTAATAATAACATACTTTCAGAAGCAATGCCATCCCATAATGACCAAGACAGTTCTACATTTTCAAAGTTTTCCCTCTTCTTTTTTTTCAGTTTCCTTTTCCTTTGTATGAAGCTTAGCGTTTCTAAGGCCTTTGCACTGCATCATAGCACATGGGATGTACCATAGCACAGCAACAACACAAAAATATGATCATGACATATAAAAATGATTTTAAAAGAATGATGACCAATGCCTCAGAAATCACTGCTGTCGCTAATGGATGATATAATATATAATCTCCCTCATGCAGTAATGATATGAGTCATGATAGAAGAATCAGAGCAACAGACTGTCTTTCCTTTTTTCTCGTATAAATTATTTCATTTCATGATGCCATTGACCCACAAACCCATCTCATCTCTAGAAAGTTCAACAACAAACTTCTACCATGCCATTAAAGATACTGCACGTCTACATATGCAGAGAAAACCCCCCTTAACTGTGTGTTTAGTTACACAACAAACTGTGGGGGGGGGGGGGGGGGGGGGGAGAGGGATGAGGGGATGACTGATGAAGATGATGCAGAATCCATGCGGTAAGTTCCACATCCAACCCAAACCAAAACAGCAAAGATTTATTTTGCCAATGTCGTATCTAAAAAGTTAAAAGTCTTTTTTGTTTTCCTGTTCTCATCTCCACACCACATTATGTCATGCATTCATAGAGGCATTAAAATTTCTCAGCTCAGTATACCAAAAAAAAAACAAAAAAAACACCCCAAAACAAGGAACACTTCCATGGGAGGAAAGTCTGGGGAAGAGAGAGGAATGGAACAGCTAAACAAAAAAAAACAAACAAAAAACTAGATGACACCACCATGCTTTAAAAGACTGCTGGGGCGCCCTCTCAAGGCCAGAAAGGGAGAAGCAGGGGGATGATTGGAACCCTCCATGCTGCTTCCAGGAGGTTGTGGGAAGGGGGTTAATTTGCCCCCCCCCCCCCAACTTCTTTCCCTTCCTGGTCTTGGCTGGGCCATCTATGGGTCTATCACCTCTGGGTTTGGAATGTGGAAATTCACCCCTCTATCCAGTCATGACCGATAAGATTCAGGCAAAAGAGATTACACGGATGATCACCGACTGAAAGGCTAGGACAAACACATCTGTTGGAGCAGATGCTTTCATTCAAATGTCAAAGGAAAACTAGCATAGTGTAGAAAATAGGCATAAATGTGCAAAATGCCAGGGAGATAATAATAATATCCTTGAATGTAGGATGCACGTATTGTAGTTTTCTCAGTCCATGATCCCGTCATGCAAAATAAAGAAATAATGCATGTATCGAACATTCTATATCTTTTTTGTTTTCTAGCACATTGCAACAGCTCCCAAATGAGTGGCACAAAAAAAGAGAAGCAGAGGGTAAAGAGTGAAAGTAATAATAGTAGTAGAGCAGAGTACCTTCGTAGCATGGTGGAGTTGCGTCTGTGCCACTGGGTCATATTAAACATTTGGGGACCAGATACAAGGCCACCAACACACAGTCGCATCGGCCTATACTTCCTGTTACATTGGGGGTGGGGCACGTACACACACAAACACACACACACACACACACACACACAAGAGGGAAGGGGGGCAGGGATGGGACAGTGGGAGAAGAGGAAAATAAAGGGGAAGGAAGAAAAGACAGACAGACAGATAGACAGACAGACAGATACACAGACAGACAACAATGACAGAAGATTAAATCCTGTTGAGGGACAAATTGTTACGCACATTTACGGAGGGGAACGGAGTGGTTCTGGAGCTAATACTCATATGGAGATTTAAAATGACAGATAGAACAATTACGACACGCATATCTTCTCCCTCTGACGCACTCATTTCTCGGCTATGTGCGGCAGAGAGAGAGAACCGACAATATTTTTCGCGGCCAAAATCATACCGGCTGTTCTAGTTGTGACATTGATTGATCTAAACCACATTTTAAGTAATATTTGCGAGCTGCAATAAAAGGGAACAACTCCACCCATGGCATCGAGAGAGTTAATGAGATGGACAAAAAGTTGACCTCCCTCAACATATTTTGAGGGGAATCCTCGCAATGTCTTGGTGAGTTTGAAAACAGTTACAAACAGTCTGTCAGCTGAAAATGGATGTCTGCCCCAAGGAAGACATGTAGTCTCCTTTCAAAGCAAAGCACTGTGCAAATGAAGGGCGATTTTTCTTCTTATAATGAGCCTCTTCTGGATATTTGGTTTCTTTTCTTAGCTTTCAGTTCGTGTTTCATAGAAAACATTAGTTGCCTCTAGGATATAAATGTAGCACCAATATATCGTATATATATGCCGATTTGGCATCCAGAATGTGATCATTTGTCACCTACATGTATACTATCAGAAGAAACATCATCATTATTAAGACTATGCGATTAACTTTTTTAAAATTGTCTCAACCCGACAGACACTTTTCTATCTTTTTTTTTTTTTTAAGGGAAGGGGAATGTAAGAGAAATATTTCACATTTCATTCATATACCAACCTTAGGCCTATACATGGAAGAAAGCAAGTATGAAAACAAAGCATTATGATTGTGTCTGCAGTTGGGATGTAGACGAAGCATTGAACAACCGACACTTTCAATTATGTTTTGGATAATGAAAAAAAAAAAATACACCAAAACCCAACGTGAACCGCCCACCATACCCATGAATTGGTATACACTGTCTCATAAAAATGACTTGCAATGACAAAATGATATGCAAGTAGCAGACAAATGAGTATTCAAATGATGTATGGTACTTGGGGGGAGGGGGTAGGACTACTCTATACGTGTACAATTTGTACACATACTTTGGTATCTGATAACACTGATCGTGGATAATGTTGGATACGTATTGAAGTGCTCCAAAAGCATAACAAATGTATCATGAAGCCCCTCGCAAAAAGTACAATGTATATGGAGGAATTGGGAGGATATTTATTATAAAGTGGCATGGTATGAGTTGACGGTCTGCTTTCTGATGGTAACAAGTGTCAGTAGAGCGTCGAATGTAATTATAATGACAGCGTGATATTTCTTCTGTTTTGGTTTTGTACCCCATGACATGACAATCGTAACTGTATGGTCACTATACTCGGTATTACATTTCCAAGTGACTCTAACACGGCAGTGCTGTCCTTGCTCTAACGTTGAAACCTTTGTGGAATACAAACTACGACATAGAATGTCAAATTTTTTCTGAAAGCACTTTTTAAATGACACCATCTGTAGCATCCAGCCCTTGTTCTTAATCCTGCTGATATATCACTTCATCTTGGGAGTCTTCAAAAAATATCATTGTGATGTGTTTCCATTTGACCGAAATACAGTATTAGAAACTGTGTTGATAGCCATTACCATTTTTTTGTCTGTTTTCAGAAGTCTCTAAAACATGCACTGACTGTACAATTTCAAAAATACTGAGGAATCACTGTAACACGGTCCACATCTTTACAACCACTGGCATCTTTCCGCATGAATACTGTACATGTTTGCTGGTACATTGTATTTTTCTTGCTGGATAAGACAGTATTTCCTCAAGATATTTGCCATCTTTAATATATTATTAATGCAACTGAATTCTGTACTTCTTGTGCAAATATCAGTGTATTATCACAGCTTATTCTCCCACTATTATAGCTGCTGCTACTTCTACTTCTACCACTACTTCTTCTACCTACACTACTATTGATATAATACTACTACTACTTTACTAGTCAACTACTACTTCTACTACCAGATACTAGTACTTTTACTACAAACTACTACTACTACTACTACTACTACTACAAGTAGTGGTAGTAGTAGCAGTAGTAGTCTTATTACAACTATCACTACAACTACTTACGATTACTTCTACAGTGTACTCCTGTTATAACGAACACATTCATAACAAAATTCCTGTTACAATGAGGAAAAATCAAGGTTCAAAAATCATGATTTGTATAATCATCTTCACATATTTTAATACTGTCCAGCTATTATAAAATTTTGATGAACTGTAACAAATGAAAAAAGCTGGTCCCCAGGACTTCGTTATATCGGGAATCCCCTGTACAACTACAACTATTTCTAGTACAACTATTGTACAACTTCTACTGGAACTACCCGTACAAAGATGTACTTCTTCTTGTAGTGATAGTAGTAGAAGTAGCAGCAGCAATAGTAGTAATTACAGTTACTACATTTTTCCGTTTCTACAAACAGTGAATACGTACCTCTCTTGCAACTGCAACGTGTTTGATTTCGCTCCTGCTCCTGACGATGGAGGGACTGCGAGAGCTGTACGAGAGGAAAGAATAGTGATCGCAAATGTCAAATATCAATGTAGGAGCATCACCATTCACAGGTTGTAACTCTGGTGTAGATGCTAACTTACACAGGTCTCTACAAAGCAAAATATTTGTAGAACACTCAGTATCTTAGGACCAATACAGAGACAATTAGAATAAAGAACCATGTTTGGATCTATAAAAGCATACATGAATTGTCATAAAAACTTATAAATTCAGAACTTACCCCGGAGGCATATGCAGGCAGGGTTTTGCATACTGCATCTATGGATTTCTGAAAGCCTACTCACTTTAATAGAACTAATCCTTGAATTGGCTTTCTAAACTATAACTGCTAGCATTTGGAAACCCCATACAACTAGCGCATGAAGATACATCTATACACATCTGATTCTATACAATTCTTTCTGCTGCAGACATACAGTGTATGATATCTACTTTGATATACATAAACATATCTACAATTGTATATTCAAGCAAGCTATGACTATTTCTTTCTTTTGTCTTTTATTTCAGTAACTTCAGCATTTCTCTATTCTACAGAGTATATCATTTTTTCTTTCTATACGCCATCTGCTATCACATAATTCAAATTAGTACAACAGCAACAAGACGAACGGTGATGTTTCAGTATCTGGGGGTAGGGATGACAATAAAAAGAACTTCAATTAAAAAAATCATATGACAACTCATGACATCATGTAATTCAAATAAAGGTATGTCCATGTACACGGGAGGGTTGACAAAAGATCATGGTTAGAGTCTTAAACATCATGCATGAAAAGAAGAACAAATCGGATAGCAAGTGTAAAAAAAGAAAGTGATGTGATGCGATGTCAAAATAAAACGTCTGGATCATGCTTGGGAAAAACACAAAGGTAGAAATGAATGGTACAAAATAAATGCCACATGATCAAAATCATATTGTAGTGATGTTACATTCTTACAGGTGAAAACAAAACATTCACATGCAGTGTCATCTGTCTACATTTCAAAGGCATAACGTACTCAACAAGAACGTAACTGTAACATAAGCCGTTCTAAAATTACAACTTTTATCAATATCACACTGAATGATTACGTCCATTTGTTTCTACAGATAACATTTACACAGCGTATACCCTATGAAACAGTAATATTATCGGATGACTGTGAAATAAAGACAAATCATAGTTAGTAAAATATTTGTTGACAAAAGATATCACGAAACTGCTTTCAAATAGTGCTACTGTAATATACAATATCACAAGTACCATATCCAGTACACTTTTCAAAGGTTATAATATACACTGTACATCTATATATTGATATACATTAACACGAACACTGGTAATACTCAACTGCTCAGTAAAATTCACCATGGGAACTTTGCCACAGGCTATAAGCTGATTTTTTTTTTTTCATTACAAAGTGGCTGTTATATTCAAAGAGCTGGTGACACTTTAAATCTCCAGCTCAGAAAGGCATTAAAGTAGAAATGGACTGATCTGGTTACAGCAAGAAGGAATTAAAAACCGTCTATAGTCAAGTCAGGAAATGGCAAGTACTGACTGACAATCCAGCGTCCAGAACAGCAGAGTGTGGGCTGCTTTATACTGGCACTTACGTGTCATATTCAATTTACCAGCCAAGCAGTGAAAAAAAAAAAGAGAGAAGTAAAGCATTGGGCATGCACCTTGGTACAATGGGTGCAGCGGAGTATTATGGGATCTTTGATATGTCATATATCATTTCATCTGCAGGACCCCTGGTTCTAGGACAGACGATGGGGAGGCAACGCTTACGCTCAATAAAGGTGAGAGTAAAACTGAAGTCGCATAACAAACCACTGCAATGCAAAATCAACATGCCTACATGTATTTTCGTTTAAATAGCACACAGACATATTTGTCAAGGGTAATCTCATGTGGTAAAATTTGACTTCTTAAGTATAAAGGAACATACCAAAACTAAAGGCTACAGAAGTAATATGGGTACCAGCTTTTCGGAAGTAATATCCTATAACATATTTACACAAAGAACGGTGATTGTCTGCTAAAGGAAGACTGGGGAATTTACATAAAAATAAAATGGATGGGTGTGGAGCTGTTTCTTTACGAACAAAATTATTACATTGCACAATCACTATTCAAACAAGCAGAGAACTGGGTAGAACTGGGTAGAACTGGATAAACTGGTTCAAAAAACAAAACAAACTAAAATGGGAGTAAAAACATTATCAAATACAGAAGGGGGGAGGGGTACAAGAAAACATATCAACATCCTCTGGTGCCAGCTCAACTGTGGATGCAAAACTGCTGTCTACGATGCAATTTGGCTGGTCCTCTTCAACACTGGGTTTTCCCAACATACAGTGAGACCAGAAAAAATGTCTACAGTTGTTACTATCGACAACTGCTATCACAAGATCAGTAACATGGGACTACTCGCAAGACCTTAAAAGATCACAAGCTGGAATTAGAAGGAGATACAATTTTTTTTTCTTTAGCGACTCGTGAAATCACGTGATGTATTTTATGCTGGCATTAAGAACACAAAAACAGAGTTTGTGGCTATGAAAACTCAAATGAGGATTGCAGATTTTTTTTAAATTTTTTTTTAATAAAACATGCGAAGACAAAACTTAGGTCTATGAAGCATAGTCTGCAAATAGATTCCTTTGAAGTAATGATAACTGAGTATACAGCACCATTACAAAGGAAAACACTCTTTCTTATTCTGTCCTTCGTTTGATGTCGAATAATTCGAACCATGATATGGACAGAGACTAGATGGTGAAAAAACTCCTCTGAGATTTCTGGTCAGTTGGGTTTTGTCAAAATGTGACACGGCTTCATGATCGGACACTTTGGACAATTTGAAAAAATATATATATATTGAACAACGCATGCTACTGGGTGAAACAAACGGTACAGGCAGGATTGATCTGACTTCCAGGTTTCAAAGCTATCCCCATCCCCCCCCCCCCTTTGTACACTTTGTCAGGCTGAAAAAAAAAAAGAACAGAAATCAAGGCATTCAATGGAAAACCTAGCCAACCATATTTTACAGTCAGCTTTTTACTTTTGACAACTCATTAAGGATGATCTACGTGTGAGATGATGCTGCTGCTATTTCCAAAAACTGGCACTTCAAGTTTAGACTGAGTTTTTTGTGTTGGTGATTTCAAGCTTTGTGAAACCCTTTGGACAACATCATGACTTGATGTGTGTACAGATGAACCATTATTGAAATATTTCTTTAAAATTCAAATTAGTCATCCATCCACACACACAAAAAAAACATCATCCATGGTGGGGGGGGGGGGGGGGGGGGAGGTGAGCAGCCTGTGATCTGGAAGCCAGCGTAGACTGGGATTACAAAAACTTGCACTTTAACATCTCTGCCAACAATACCTAGCTGACTCATGCTAGTCACGCTTTCATCTTTTAACACAAGTGCAGAAGAGCGCGGTGTTCCGGCAAGCATTCAAAACAACAATAACAACAGGGGAAAAAATATCAACAAATAGATAATACAGAGAAGAATACATTATGGATGAGAGTAACGAGCAAAAAAAAAAAATGATCAGTTTGTCCTTAACGCTGAACATCTCTGACGCCCTTGATAGAATAATCCATCGGCTTAACTGGTATGACATAACCAACACTCAGTCTAGAAGTTTGAAAAGGAAGTTTTTTTTGTTGTTGTTCTGTTTTTCACAAAATAATTTACTCTAAAGGCCTTATAGAAGGAATTCTTGCTCTGCTTGTTCTGATTACAAGGGATTGGCATGTCAGACAGGTTGGACCTCAAAAAAGTTCTCCTTCTTCTCCGTAATGTGAATGGATCCGTAAAGTTCTGACAAAATGAATAGCTGTCTTTTTCTGATTGCTGAATGGACAACACAGAAAGTTATTGTCCATTTTTTTATTGACCCCCCACACAGTCTGACTGGCATTTGACGAATTCAAGGAAGATTTTACACTTCTCATCCTCAATATATTCTAGTGCCCTCACACAGTGCATTTTGACTTTGACATCACGTTTGGTCTACGCCATGCTCTGTGGGATACGAACACAACACAGTTAGTGCTTTTTCATAAATCTTTTGTGGATGGGGGGGGGGGGGGGGGGTAAGGGGAGAGAGGAGGAGGGGTGGGAGATGGGCAAGTGCATTATCATTATTTTTCTCCTTTCACAAAAAACTTCAAATTGATGCAACTTCAAACCAACTACGTGCTTTTGTCGAGACATGCCTTCATTCGACGCAAGGCGAGTTCAACCCTTACCTGTGTTCGTCTCGGGCTCGGGAGGTGATTTCTCTGATGTGTTTCAAACCGAGACGACAGAAGAATTAGGGCAAGGTGGGATCTTACAGGGCCTTTAATTTATTTTCCTCATTCATTTTTCATATCTATTCACTATTTTTTAATTTCTACAAAACAACAATGACAACCCCAGGCATCCTCTCCTTAAATTTAAAGTTTTTATTCTCTTTATGACACTAACTTAAACTTAATCAGAAAATGTTCCCTCACTTTTTGTTGTCCATAGTTTTTCAATCCCTTCACATGTTGAGTGTTATTATCCTGTTTCTCAACTGTTCGTTTAAACAAATACAAACAAGGACGTACAAATGTAGACATGATTTGGGTACAGCTAAAGTACCACTAGATAACTTATACAAACAGAAATTCAAACAAAATGATTACTGCTATAAATCATACAATCAGATTTAAACAAAAATTGTGAAAAACTCATATTGTTTCTCATTATCTAAGTGCTGCCTTTCCTTGCATTTGTGTGCTAAAAAATTTCTGTGTTTAATTCCCATTTTCTCTCTTTTTTTTCTCTTTACCCTTTTATTTGCTTCCAGAATCAAAGTTCATGCAACCCACACGAAGAAATTTAAAATTTAGGCAGTTTTCAGTCCATGTTAGATTTAGAGTTTTACAATGTTGATTTTTTTTTTTTTGGAACAATTTCTGAGTGCAATAGTATCATTGGTGTCAAGTGTGTGTGTGTTTCAGTACAAGTGAGTTACAACACAATTATGACTTTTTTCCCCTCAAAATGTGTACATATGGGAGTTCGAAAAGATATTAAAATTTCTTGTAACATCTGAAAAAAAACAACAACAGGCAAACAGACTGGAATGTGCAACTAATATCACGTGCTATTTCTTAATATCTCCATATCAAGCAAGATATTTGCAAATACAGCAAAATCTTTTCATAGATGTCTTAAGCACTGTATTACAATCAAATATGTGTGTATCTTGTTCAAATGAGTTTTTGAGGTTTTAAATGGACATGGTTGAATAATTATCAAAATGATGTCTATGAATTTGATGAAAGATTGATGAAAGATTGATGATATACATTGTGAATGGTTTGTAAGGCGGGAAAAATAAGTATCAAAGAGTTGAATGAGAGGTCAAAAATGCACTGGGTAAAATACCAGGTACGTAGCTTTAATACGTTGCCATCAACTAGATGAAAAGTTACTCCATTCTTTTATCAAAATGCAGAATGTCTCTACTTGCACAACATGGCAAAGTGGGCGGAGCCAGAGGATGCCTCCGGATGGGAAGGGCGTTAACCCCATTATAATTATTTATATTGAGGTGTGTAGAGGCATGGAAAAAAAAGACAGAGAGAAAGAGATAACAAAGAGTGTGCCAAAGAAACTGTGACATGGGGGGTAATAGAAACGGAGCTGAGGGGGGCGCGCAATGTGCGAGAGAAGAGACAAGGGGGACGGGAGGCGGACCCCCGCCCCCTCTTCCCTCTAGATGAGATCTTACCATCCAGATTTTGAGACTGTTCTTGCATAGGTATGTTCTCCCCGTTGTTGGCAGACGGTACAGTAGTAGTGACTACGGTAGATTGAGAGGCAGAATAGGACACGTGGAGAGACGGTGGGGAAGGGGTACCATTAGTAGGGGACACTGAATATTCAGATAACAGATAATAGAAAAGGAGCATAGCAACACCACATAAACACACACAGACGCAATGACGGTTTTGAGGGGGAAAGAGGGAAAAAAGTGAATAGAAACCAAAGGAAAAAAACAAGAAGAGAAGGGGGGGCAATGAAAGGGAGAAATTAAAACAAGACTTGGCTGGACTTCGCAAACAGCATTTTTTTTTTTTTTGACAAATGTGATGGTTGCATGATTCCTCAAACAATGGTTTCTTTGCAGAATCATATGTTGTGTGCTTTGTAATGTAAGGTGACGACAAAGCTTGTGGTTTTCCTACATTTTTTTCTCTTTCTCCTTTAGATTGGTGAGGCATGCACAACTGTTTTTCAAACTCCATGTGACTGACATCACAATAAAAGACAAAAACTCACAAATGAGATTGGTCAATCAATCGGTAATCGATTAACGAGACGGAACCAGGATCAAACCTTACGGCCAACTGGAAAATCCATCTATGTATTTCCTCTACTCTTTTTTTTTTTTTCTGAAGTCCACTCCCGGTCAAGCTTTGAAAATCTGGTCTCTCTGAAAAAAGGTTTGCTGATTCTTTAAATTTAATTACTGGAAGCAATTCGTCATAAATGTATCTACTGCTTCTTTACAATCTCTATATGAAGGAGCGATTCCATTTGGATTCATAAAACTATGAATTCTTTAGAAAAAGTTGGACAAATAGCAATTGCATTAACACATATTCAAAACAATATTCTGAATCCATCTACAGGTTATCAGAGGAGGTATAAAAAGTGTTATCAGTCAGCCATAAAGTTTAATCACATGGTACAATCTAAAACACATCATGTTATCCTGAACTTGTAACTAATAGTAATTTGGTACACAACATGACTACCAAAATGTAACGAAACATCCCTAAAAAGTCAATCAGATACTGTATGTACGTATACACTGTATGCTTTCAAAACTTTTTATGACAAATTATGCAGCAAATGGACTGCCATGAACAAATTTTGGTATCTAAAGACAAAATATTGAAAGAACCAAAGTGTCACTGTTCTAAAATTTGTGCACTGAACAAAATACGAATAAATATTATGTATATACGCATACAAAAAAAGAAGAAGAAGAAAAGACCATTAATGGTATAAATGCAAGAATTGCTGTTGCAAAGCTTGAATGAAATAAAAGTATCTGATAGAGTTTCAACTTATATCTCTTTTGCATTTCTTTGGCATTCCTGATATATATGTATATAGATATATGGTAATTGCAGGTTTAGAAAAAAAAAAAAAAAACTTATTGCGCTATGATGATTGATATATATATTTTTCACATGGATTGAAACGCACAAGTTCAAGACACAAAACACCAGACTTTGTTTGGACATTGCATTTTACAGCCATGCAAAATCAAATGCCAACTATGAACATAAACATTTGAAAAAGGTCGATATTTTTCTACTGTGGCATGTGCATAATGAGAAATTATGAGAAAGCCTCTCAGCGTATTCCAGACCAAATGAGAAGAAAAAAAAACCAATGGAATCAGAATTACATGTTAACTATCTGGTTTTTTTTTTTCTTCCTAATTCAAAAAAAAAAACCCCACTTTGAGAGTCCTGACTTGATGACTTGACTGAACTCTACCTTAAAATACAAGTAAATACTTCTATTTACTTGTAGTCTGAGGAAGAGCTCAATGAAGTCGTCAATATTTTCCAGAACTTTGAATGAAATCAATTTCATTCAATATTTCAAAAACTCATGTTTTGAACAATGGATTCTATGTTTGAATTATGTACATGTCTGTTGTGATTATTACATGTACTTTGTAATGCACAGTAGAGTATATTATCATAGTAACTGCGCAATATAAATGTCCTTTATTATTATTATTTTTATGATTATTATTATTATAGTTATGATTATTATTATCATTATTATTATCATTATTATTATTGTTATTATTATCATTATTATTGTTATCATTATCATTATCATTATTATCATTATTATCATTATCATTATTATCATCATCATCATCATCATCATTATCATTATTATTATCATTATTATCATTATTATTATTATTATCATTATTATTATTATCATTATTATTATTATTTTCATTATATTATTATTATTATTATTATCATCATCATCATTATTATTATTATTATTATTATTATTATTATCATCATCATTATTATTATTATTACTATTATTATTTAGAGAAAAAGCTTCCCCTGACTGCGTACTTGTCCTCGATTAAAAAGTGAAGGTGTGTTTGCCTTTACCATCACCTAACCATGTCTTTTACTGTCTAATACGCATTTCGATTCATCTGCTTTGCAAAACTTTTCTATTGACTTCTGTAGATGATGTTGTCGATTCTTTTTTTACATTGCAGTAACTAGCTCGGCCTTAGAAACTGAGAGTATTTAAAACACTATCATAAATGTGTTTGAGAAAATCCATTCCAACAACGAACGAAAAACCGGCCAAACTGATTTCAAATGTGGATTTTATGCAAATCCTTATACATAAATATATACGTATATATATATATATTTTTTTTTTTTTTTTTGGGGGGGGGGGGTTGCAAACATTTGTTGCATGAAATGAAAACATATACATGTAACTTTGTTATAGTTTATACAGCTGCAAAATGTAAAAAATTCAAACATATTACGTTTGTGCTTCATTTGCCTTTAAACTTGTAATGTAATGATCTACTTACTCTTTAAAAGAATGCCTTGCCTTGAGTTCACATGATAGAGCTGATTAAGTGTTATGGTAATATTTTTTTCATTTAGGACAATGAAAAGAATTGGATATCTTGCTCACAAAGGGAACTTCCATACTACAAAAATTTAATCAATTTGCCTGCACAGTGAATGCATCATGTGACATTTGAATGTGTGGGCGAGAATGATGCCACAATAAAATGGAGTTTTTTGACGTTCGGCAAAAGGGGAAGGGAATCGTGTATGACTATACATGTATTTGATGTATGCATTCGTGTGCAATGTTCTGCGAGGAAAGGGGACCAATTCCCATGACGGGATGAAGAAGACTGAATTTTAGATGTCCTTGTAGCATGGGCTTGTGTGTCCTGTGCAAGGCGAATGAGGGATATGTTACACCATAACGTGACAAATAATGCATACAAATGCTGCCTGCCCGCTGACTGACTGCCTACTATGTCTGCGCAGAGAGAATTAATGGCTTGACTGCGATACTATCGGTCGCAAACTACGTGCTGCAGATTTTTGCATCGGTTAGACAGGTAATCTACAAGTTAAAGCATAAATGCTAACGGTGGACGGCAAGTTTCAGAGAAATTTATCTGCTGTGTCATTGAGTTCATTACCAATATTAATACTGCCCTCTAAGCCATGAAAAGTACATCCACAGTTTAACGACGTTCAATGCATCGTACTCATGGCAGCAGTGATCGGATTGTGCATTTTGCTCCCCCTAATACTTGTATGAGCATTCAGACTGTTTGGTTAACTCTCGGAACACCACTGTCTCAACACAGTCACCGCTACCGCATGTGATACTCTTGCCATTGGCTATGTCTGGGTTAATGCGGCCAGTATACCCAAACTATGCAAGACGCGCATAAGTACTGTCTGCAGTATTGTGATGAGTGAAGAGTGCTAACATATATACTGTATACCATAGTTATGGGTAAACACGGGCCACTTGTAATGCGCACGCTGGGGGTCGAGTTTACCCACTAGGCCGAGTTTACCCATAACTACAGTATAGGCATTGTATATCAACCAGTCCTCCAGCAAGAAGTGCACCTAAGAGAGCTTGAGCAGAGCCCCATCCTGACTTGACCGAAACGGTAACTCATTACTGGGTGCGGTTTATGTCTAAAACGCTACAGTATGAGCATTCTCACGACTGAAAGGGAATAGGTTTTTATAAAAATCTGCAATAATTAAGCTTTTGTCATATACTTACTACTTCAAAAAAATGGATACCAGCTGATAAAATATCTGCTGAACATAGGGGCATTTCGCCTGAGACATACGCCTCTTCATTTCACTTGCATAGTGGAGTGTTTATGTATTTAAATTGCATGCTTTTTAAAATTTGCGCTCAAACTGTTCGACTCACTCACTTTCTTGACACTTTCTTGATGAGATTCCATCAAAATTACATGGGGTTTAAAATGAGGATGGACTGCCCTACAGAACTGCAAGTAAAAATCAGACAAAATTGCAGTGGTTCGAGCAATCTGAGGCTCAAATATTTAAGGGATCTCCTCCTGTCTTTTAGGCATTTTATACTCGAGGGTACTCCACAGTGTCTGAGAGTCTATACCAGTATATGTTTTAAAGGGACTGTACAGTACTGGTTGAGGTGGGGATTCAGGTTTATAACATTCCTAAGTGAGATAATGAGAAACTCCGTATGAAATATGAAAGAGCATGTGATTTTAAGAAGGATTCAACGTTTATTTGATGAAAATTGGTTTTCAAATGGCTGAGATATCAAAAAAAGTGATAACAATATAGGCGACAGGCCACGCCTTTTATTAGGATCTCTTTGTTTCACCTTGTTTTTGGATATCTCAGCCATTTCAAAACCGATTTTAATCAAATAAACTTTTGATACCCCTTAGAATTGCATGCTCTTTGACATCTCATAGAGTGGTTTTTGAATATCTCGCAAAACGTTAAAACCTAAATCCTCACCTAAACCAAACTGTACAGTCCCTTTAATGCTTGCCAGTCGTATGGGGAAGGGGGCCTGTTTTAACTATCTTTAATGACAAGAACCTTGTTATTTCTTTGGGAAGCTGTTCAGCTGTGTTTCAATTTGGGAATTAGTTTGAGTACTTGCTCACATATATTTGGGGGCCTACTCAACATCATGGAGTCTTCTCAAATATTTTGGGAGACAGTTTGAGTAAAACTGGGAGTCTACTCAAATGATTTGGAATGTTCCTTAACCCGTTGAGGATGGACTGATTTTGCTACAACACGCATTTCCCATAGACACCTGCCCAAGTAAACTCAGGACAAGTCATCAATGGGTTAACATGGTTATTTTTGGAATAGAGGTTCTTACACTTGGGAAGCAGCTCGAGTATATTCAGGAGCTTCCTTTAAAAAGAAAAATCACAATTTGGCTCAATAAACTTGGGATCCTGCTCAAGTTGATGTAGTTTATTTTGGACGCCAGCTCAAGCATCTGGGAGTTCACTCACATATTTATTCAAGATGCCAGCTCGATTACGTACTTTTCATTTGAGAGCTAGTGCGAGCACTTTTGAGAGTGTATTCTAAGATTAGGGAGTCTACCTCAAGTAATTTGGGAGCCATAAAGAGTATTTGGGAACCAACTTGAGTATTTTGGAAATAGAACAGATACAACTGTATGTCATGTTTTCTTGTTTTTGTTTTGTTTTGCGTTTTGTTTTTGGTCTTTAAAAGTACTTCAGAGTCTATCCGAGTGTTTTGGAGCCTGTTCAAGGATTTGCGAGACTGCTCAAGTATTCGAGCAAAGCGTTCGAGCATTGCGGACTTAATGAGTTTACTTCTAAGTATATGATGGGTCTGCTCGAGTATTTTAATAGGGCACCTGATTTTGCTGAAGACTGCTTGATGGATCTTTGATGAACAAGGTTTGCCAGCCATTGTGAGACAGAGTACGACATACAAACACGATGCTGAGGCATGCATCATTTTTTCGCAGCCGAAAAAAGTGGACATGCATTGAAAGCAGAGCCCCAAAAAATAAAATAGAAAAACACAGAGAGAGACCATCGGCAGCAGAAACATATTTCAAAGCTATAAAGAGGCACAGGAAATTGTAAGCTAGCTTTCAGATCAACATCCTGTGGAAGCGCTACAAGATTGTCATGGTTAATACACAGAGGCATGTATGAATCTATAGGAGACTACAAATTTTCATTGGAATGAAATTAGATCTTGAATCATCATGGAGACAGAAAGGAAATGCGGTGTTCATTATCATAGTGAATCAAAACAATTTATTTATGCAGTTTACTATTGAGTTGGATCAGGAATACTGACCAGTTATAGTCATATGTGATGTGCAACTTTACCAGGTGCATTATTTGTGTAAAAGACTATTTTTAGAGCCGGGTGTTTCATTTCATTTCCTTTACTGAATATTGCAGCATGGCATGAAATAAGATGCTCTTCATTGACTAGAATCACGAAGAGTGAGATAGACATTGAGTCTAAAGGCTGCTGCGCTTCACAGAGCCAGCATGGACGATATTACAAAAAACTTAAGAAGATTTACTGGAGCACCACTTAGTATTCAAAACAACAGATTCTTTAGCATTACATGTCCACATTCTGTAGCATACATACTTGTATTGTCTACCTCACACTTTTAGTAGCCTCCAAGAGGTTACAGCGGTGTACTAGTGCGGTCCAATGCAATGCAAGTGATAACCCATTGCTATACAATGTAGTATATGATCATGAGAACTGATACAAAGCAAGCAGTAATCCCTGATCGAAGATATATTCTGCAGAGCAGCAAAAGCATAATGATATGACAAAAAAAAAAATCATATATATATGTGTGAATGACGATGAAAGCGAGGAAGGAAAGATCTTTTTTTCTTTCTAAAAAATATGAAAATAATAAAACACCTTGAAAACAAGAAGCAACAAGAGAGAAGTGAGAGAAACCTGTTGATGAAGACGTGGGGCGTTTCTTCTTCTTCTTCTGGCCGAATATTCGACCTTTTTTCATCGACGAGACGCGTCGTCTCCCTAGGTAGTCGGCTGTAAGACACGGGAGGAAATAACGGCACAATCGTTTTGTTTCTTTTTCGTTAATCGAAAGAGAGAGAAGACATGTATCATGATGAAGGGTATAGGAAGGAAAGGAAACACACACACACACACAAAAAGTTGATAGAAGCACTAGAAACACATTACAGGTAGCAACTATCACAAGACTTGACAGCACGTGTACAGTGAGTGGTGCCTGGGACAGCCATGCATTCTGGTGTCTGGTGATGGTACGGCAAGGTGCGGCCGGGCCGGGCCGGGCGGGGGCTCTGGTAGCATGCAGAAGAGGAGGAGGAGGAGCCCGTCGTCACATGGTGCATCCATGCCGCTAAAACGGGGTTGCGTCCATGCTTGCTAAAAACAAAACGATGCACAACTAATCATTTGTTTCCTCCTTGTTTGGGGTAAAAAAAAATGCGGGTGCACTTCACAACACATTCCATGTACAACAACAATGCTTAATAATTGGTACAATAAAGTACCTAGATGACTTGAGAAGGGTGCGTCATTCAAGGCAACAAGCTGCTTTAACAGCAGAAAGGCACAACTCCACAAAGACTGCTTAGTCTAATCACTCTACTCATTCTCATCTCACTGTATACATGCACAATGAAACAAAATACTAGCCTCTAGCTCATCATCTATACACACTCTGCATTAAAGAGGGGGGGGGGTGGTCAGCAAAACATGAACTCATGTAATTAATTACATTGAAAAACTATTCAACACAATGGTGGATTTCTGAGAGCTTCAAAAAACTTGCGGTTCACTGTCACTCTCGTCTACACCAAGACTAAGCATGCACTTCCTACTACTTCTTGCGATTTTCACAAATACTCTTATGTGTGCTTCCTTTTAATCAAGCTGACCCTACATCAAGGATGACTGTATTATGCACATTAATTGAACAATGATAAAATGCTGCCTCCATGACATTCAATTTCAGGCTTTAACATTTTATATCTAAATGAGTCCATTAAGGAGTACATCGGTATTCGGTTTTAAAATGAAAGTCTCCTTCTCCCTTTTAATGTGCAATGTTAAGAGCTGCAGTTGCCAAAAGAGATTGAATGGGCAGTGTATTTCTGCATTTCCATTTTCATCAAAATTTCACCTCGAAAGGTTTCAGACCTTTACAATGACATATGTCTTCTACAGAGAGAACAAGAAAAAGTGATATTACAGTTTGCATGCTGATATGATCTTTACTCAAATCCGATTAGCACATTGGCATCTTCACATTGTCCAAGGCATGTAATAATCTTTAAGACATGAAGTTTTAAGGTTGGGTTGTTCTGTTTTGTTTTGTTTTTTTGTTCATTTCTGGTGAACTTTTGGGATAAGTAAAGGTCTCTGAGCTATATTAACTCATCACTGTCACACGATTCTCACATTCCAAACTTTCACAGAGACAAAACATCACTATGTACCCTTATAAAAGGCAGCTAAGATGTCTACACATCAAGCTTTTATAACCGGGTCTTGTGAAAACCTCTGTGGGAGCTCCGATAAAGATTAATGTCCTGCTTTGGAACACTTACTGGTACTAAGGATCAGCCATTACTTTTTATTCACGCTATGTAATGGGAATAAAACAACTAGGTTACATTGATTATATACACCTGGTCAGGTCCATTTAAAGCCTTTGCCTGCTGAGCTGTACTGTACATGTATCAATAGCATAAATCTTTAATACCAAACATTTTATCCACCTTAACTTCTCAGATATAACTTCGATTTGCTTTATAAAGCCTAAAATCTTTGAATATTCATCTATAAATACCTTTAAAAAAAGGGAGGAGTGTTTTTCTTCTGTGGTCAAATTTGAATTAGATTACACAGCCCAACCATACCATCTCACTTGTAACTGATTTATGCCATGTACAGTGCACATCTCACTTGGATTATATCTACCAGTTTAATCCCTTAACCTTTCAAAACCACTATAAACTTAAAAAGAGAGTATTGAAATCATGTACAAACATGTGGCCAAGTGGAACTTGATAGAGCTCAAGATAATACCTGGCATGACTGAACAGAAATTCATCTCCTGCAAGATAGGGGCATGTGGGGAACATTAATTACACCTCATTTCAGCATAAAAATATCTGAAGGCATGAGACATAAAGAATTATGTTATGGAGTGGGCTTCACATTTGGAAAGTTTCCAAGTGGCACACCCACAAATTAAGGTACATGTACTGCACACCTGTATATAGTGGTGTCAGTTTCAAGGATGAAGTTTATTTCCAGTTCATTTAACATAATCGGCATTCTAAAATAATAACAACAAGAGCAAATGTCTCGCTATCAAGGTTGGCAGCAACGTTCGGTGCGGGGTCTCATGCACTAAAGTACATCATTTCAACACGGGGTATCTTACGGTATGTTACAATGTGTGCTCTCTTTAATAGCCAGCTGAAAATCATCATAATAACAATAACAGCAATGATGCCAAAATGAAAAGGTGTGATATATACATGCAGCTAGCTACATGTGGTGCACTTGAGGCGTATTCTAGCGTCTAAACAAATGTTTGCTGGCATGGTAATAAAAAAAACAAAACAAAACAAAAAACACATAAAACTAGAAAAAAAGAACAAGAAGAAAAGGGGGCTGAGGGAGAAAAGGTATCATACCAACTCTACGCTTCACAATATTGAACCAAATCGTTAAACCTCAGAGCAAGAAATCTTCACAAGTTAAAACAGTGTCATGTGTGAGAGGACTGCATATATATGCACATGTGTACATATCATGGTTGGCATTGATGACATTAATCCTTTTATGGCCTGGTCTACGATACACAATTGGTCACCATGAAAACCTGAATATGGTCATCAATAAAACATTTTCAGAGTCTGATATCTCAGCATTCTCAAGACACTTGGTTATTCAAACTCCAAGAAGCTTTCTCTCTTCCTTGGTGAAAACTGGCTAAAGCAATGCCAAAAAATGTACACAGTGTAAGCCCATTTTTTTAATCCTATTTTTTTTTTCATAATTTTGTAATTTGGACAGGAAGAAGGAAAAAAAAAACAACCTTTGATCTTTGAATTGTTTTTTTACTTCCTTTGTGATGATCATCATATATCAATCTTTACTTAAACGGGATGGCTAGTAACTGATCAGTGGGAATCAGTGGGAATTCTGGAGGATGATTGTTCCAATTAGGAGTACATTATATATCTATTGTTGTGTGAAAATTATTTGCTTCAGAATGGTCTCATATTCAAGTAATGTGCAGTTTAATGTTTCCAGGGTAGCGTGCCTGGTCAGTGATGGGGCATTAATCTGCACATTACTTGAATATGAGACCGTTCTGAAGCAAATAATTTTCACACAACAGTAGATATATTATGTACTCTTAAATGAATCCCACAAGGATTGGAACAATCATCCCCCAGCATTCCCACTGATTCCCACTGATCGGTTACTAGCCATCCCCTTTAAAGTGAGTCTTATTTGGGTGACGTAATGACACAGATTTGCTTACTCTTCCTAAAGAGCAGAAGAAATGATGATAATTCAGTGTATCATTGCTCTCCACGAAGTGGAAGACAGAGAACGGCACTTTATGAATTGGGATGCAAACATTCTTTATCTTTAACTCAAACAGTGATTGTTGCTATTGATGAATTTCATGTGGAAAAAGACTCATCTAAATGGTCTCACATGAGATATGTCATAATGACAATCATAAAGTAACAGACGTCAACAAACTAAACATCAGAAGCCCTACACAAATTTTGGGGTGATTCATCAAAAGTTTATTGCAGCAAAAGAAGAGCATCCCGTATTGAAACTTGTAGCAGTAGCACAAGGTATATCATTTAAGGTCATAAGGTCTGTGTGAAATGTCCTTAAACGTTCTATACATCTATCACATCAAAAGACACTTAAATCATGTCTAGTTCATGGGAGGAGGGGGAGGAAAGGCACATGCATAGTAACATCATTGAGTCTCTTTGGTCTTTGAGGAAATAAGGCTTTACAAACATTCTCTCATTATTATTCGGACAACATAATGACATACAAATCTAATCTCACAAACATTTTGATCTCTTGCATTCAAGAGCTCCTGTAATTAAAGGACAAGTTCACCTTCATAAACATAAGGATTGAGAGAATGCAACAATATTAGTAGAACACATCAGTGAAAGTTTGAGGAAAATTGGACAATCGATGCAAAAGTTATGAATTTTTAAAATTTTGTGTTGGAACCGCTGGCTGAGGAGACTACTACAGCTTGTGAGTCATATGCATACAACAGTATAAGGAAAATATAAAGAAAATTCAACATATTTTCACTTTTTTCGCATAATAAAAGAGCACTTGACTTGCCTCTTTCTAAAGGCAGGGGGAATAATATTACCCATAACATTTGTCGGTAACGAGTCGGGGGAATGTGTACTTTTTTCATAAGATGAAATTTTGTGAAATTCTCTTTATATTTTCCTTATATTGTTGTACGCATGTGACATCTAAGTTTTTCACACATTACAGTAGTCTTCTCATCCAGCGGTTACTGCACAAAAACTTTAAAAATTCATAACTTTTGAACGGATTGTCTGATTTTCCTCAAACTTTCAATGATGTGTTCTACTAATATTGCTACATTCTCTCAATCCTTATGTTTATGAAGGTGAACTTGTCCTTTAATATTGACTAGTGTCGATGCTCCTTTTTACCTCTCTCTCTCTCTGTCTTAAAGTTGCCCTCTGCTCTGCATTGTCTCAAACATCATATTTGAGATGAATTCTTGAATCCAATATCAATAGAAGAATTCATTTAACATTGGATGTCAGTCAAAATCATCAACACAGTCAAACCACGACCACCACCAATTTAAAACAAAGACAAACATTGTGACAAACCAACTCATAATCATCATCAGCAATAACAGCATTGATATGGACCAGTTTGGCCAATAAAAGTTTAAAAGAGCTTGTTACTGCTGTGAGATGTGTGTCATAGGTTATCATGGAAAGGAAACGGCACTATATGCAATGAATCAAAGGGAGGACAGTTGATCGGCACGTCACCTGTTAAGAACTCCCTCGCCCGTTACAGGCCGACAAAGCCATGGTCAACTTAAAATGCATGCAGTCTAGGGACCCTGGATGAAGAACTGGAGGAATTTAATTTGTGGGGGAAGAGATGGGGTTGGATGATACAGTGTTACGTACCATTGTCACAGGTGCACTGCTTTATCTTGTCTACATCGACGACGTCCTCGTGGCAGGATTTGCAGTAGAAGTACGCCCTGGTAAGAAAGTAAAACCATGTTAAGCTGACTGAGGTGCCCATGAATTAAGTTACTTGTTCAAGGGAAATGAAACCTAAATATTGAATATGTTGAGTGAGTGACTGTAGCAATATTAGTAGAACACATCAGCGCAACTTGGGGAATATTGGACGATCTGTTTATAACATTAAATTTGTGTGGCTCTGTGAAATATTGTTTTTTACCAAACAATCTTTAAAAGTCTGCTCCGTAGTGCAATGCAATGATTAAAATAAATGATAAAACTTGCTTCACAACTTTATGTCTCCAGGTCTTTTTAGCTCACTAAAAAATGCTCTTTCAGTGTCAACGTCTCCACCATGTTCAAAATAGTTACAAACGTAACATCATGTAGACTGGAATCAAACAAAACTTTAATACTTTTTGAAAAGGCCACATGAAATGATCATTTAAGATTATTTGTGACCCTGCACCTCAAAACAAACAAAAAGTCGCCAGACATGAATTTTTAGTTAAGACCATATTCTCAAAGAGCAGACTCTAAGCTTTAAAATGATGTATAACTCAAATCAAATGGACTCTCCTAACCTATCTAAATATTGGAAAGAAAGCACAAACTCAGGAAAAGTGTGAACTGAGAAAAGAGGCTCTGAAGTACAGTGTCTATTCAAGCACTCAATCTTTACCAAACCGTGCTGGCTGTGCGATGAATGGGACAAAAAACAAGAAGTAAACCACCAGAGTAACAACAATGAAGGGATTATCAGGTTAAACTGAAATTAAGCATGCCTCATTAACACATTCTGTCCATAATCAATGCCAACTTTCAAAGCAGTAGCACTATCCTCTCAAAAGTTATTAGAGTTGAAAGTGAAGAGTGTGGACAAGGTTTTTCAGAAATGAAAAAGGGATTCTAAAGACACACCTAATCACACTATTCTACCAAAAATGTTCGAGATAAACTGCTAAAAAAACACACACTTTCCTGCCCATTTTATGATACCAAATGTTAGCATAATGTAAAAGAAGACCCGCTCTTTCAGAAAATATGAAAAAGTCAAGTTCGGCTAGGTTGACCCATTTCACTTATTTTCAGTCCTCACGCAAAATGTGCCACTTTATGTTCGTTTTGAGGTGCACGGTCACATTTAAAGAACCTACTTGTAGAGACTTCAATGCAGTGAGCATGTGAAAACAAAAGACGAGAAGAAAAATGATGTAATATTCCACTGACCTCTTGACCTCTTGGGCTGAGGGGGCAACGAAGAACCCCAATGTTCCTTCTTGGATCCGGACGTGGGGACCTGGGTTGATGGCAATCCTGGAAAAAAAAAAACCACAAACCCCATAAACAAAGTGGAGTGAACCTTCAATCAAGATCAAAGTATAGTACTGTAATTCTATGAAAAAATAACACAAGCATATAATTTTCAGGAGTGATACTACACTCATGGACAATTATTGTATCATCTCTGACCACTGTGTCACAAAGTGGCTCAACGTGACGCTACAATAGCAGTATTGAAACAGTAATGACTACAAGTATTATTATTACTCACATGAAATACTATCATTATGGATGACATGTTTCTCTGAAAGACACACGTGCCATATTGCACCTCTACAACAATTATAACAAGCAGCAAACAATGTGTCTGTGATCTACAGTATGTCCCAAAAAAAAATTACAACGGGGCCCTCCGCAATGATATCTTTAAAAATATTGCATCAATCTAAATATAAAGTCAGAGTATGAAACTATAACTCATTGCCCACTTCTTACAGAAAACCCCGCTCGATTTGCTTCAGTGGTCAAAGAGAAATACGGAAGTTTGTAAAGGATTTCGGAAATCTCTTCCGTCCAAGTTCTGCCTATTATTCACACACAAGATCATCGAAGTGCCAAACTCAGAAGAATCCGATTCATGACATGTTTTAAACAATCCACATTTCTGTATGACCGCTTAACCAATTCGAATGGGGATTTTTTCAAAATAGAGCTAAAATGTTATATTTTAAGACCCTGAAGTATCATTTAAAAAATTTAATCATATTGGGTGTTATCAATGCAAAAATCTGATTGTAATTTTTGGGGGACATACTGCAGTAAGTCGCCCTAGAAATTACAATCAGATTTTCGCATTGATAACACCCAATACGAACAACCAGTCTACGTGCTACTTCAGGGTCTTAAAATATAACATTCTAGCTCTATTTTGCAGAAAACCCCATTCAATTTGGTTAAGCGGTCACAGAGAAATGTGGATTGTTGTAAAGCATGTCATGAGTCTGATTCTTCCAATTTTAGCACTTCGATGATATTGTGTGTGAATAATAGGCAGAACTTGGACGGAAGAGACTCCCAACATCCTCTACAAAATTCCTCATTTCTCTTTGACCATTCAAGCAAATCGAGTAGGGTTTTTTGTAAGATGTGGGCAATGAGTTATAGTTTCATACACTAAATTTGTATTTAGATTGATTCACTATTTTGAAAGATATCATCGCGGAGGGCCCCATTGTAATTTTTTTTTGGGACATACTGTACAGTCAAGATTCTGAAAACTCAAAAGACTGTGTATGGGAAAAAGGATACACAGGGAAATTTGCAAGAAAAGCAGGGGTAATTTACCATTTGCAGATGAAATAAAACCCCATCATTAGTGCTTTAGAATAGTTCTAAAAGGTGAGTTAGGGATAGAAACAACCACTGTAAAAATTTGAATAGGTAAAATCGATGTGAAGTATTGTTGAATATACAAAATGTGAATAATAGTTTTAATAAAAATGTTTCCAGACTAAACCGTCAACACTTACGGTTTATTGAGAAAAATGCAGATACATGTATCTCCTTATATTTTAGGCTTTATCGCAAAAATCTAATGATAGGATGTTTTGTGGTACAACAGACCTACACATACGCATTAAATGTCGTATCTTGACAATTTTTAAAATCACTGTTCCCAAAGGTAAACAGGACCTTTAAAGTTGCTGATTACATTCAGCCACGTTGGCATGCATAGAATAAACTCTGCAAGACTGATCAAACTGAAAGATACTATCACATCAAACTAAAGAAGTGGTCAGTTATACTTACACACTCTCCACTGTATCTATGTTTGCTTCCACCGCAATGATCAGCAGCTTAAGCTTCTGGAAACAGATCCTGTAAGAATTGGAATAAAAAGATATTGACCGTAGACATCACTGAGGTACCAAGATCAGGAAAAGGGGTGGGGTTTACCCATTCTCCCTCTTTTTTTTTTCTTTTTTCTTTTTTTTTTTTTTGGGGGGGGGGGGGGGGGGAGAGGGAAACATGGGTTTGGGGAAATGGAAGGTAATGAGAGTTACAAGTGGTAATTCCCCTCCATGCATATGATCTTTAGGGGGAACATGTGCAAGAAAAAGGTAGCTAAAACCTGTAATGAAGTGAGACGCATAGATATAACTTGTGCACAAGTTTGCAAGAGCACCATCAGTAATCACAGTAAGGCAAAGCACTTGTGTTGGTGGTGGTGGTGGTGGGGGGGGGGGGGGGGGGGGGGGGAGGGGGATTGGTGGGAAGGAATGTCCCTGGAGGAGAATGAGGTTTTTCCAACTTGACTGCTTGTGAGGTCAAATTCTTACATTAAACTCCAAATGAAGGTGTGTAGCCCTATCAATTTTCAAACATTTCCACAACTTTCACCCATACTTTAAAAAAAGGGGGACCACTTAAATCATGGCTATCTGGTGTACTTGCAATTTACAAGACTGAAAAAAGAAGTAATTGTCTGTCTTATTCTTTCAAACTTGACCAATTCTTGGTCTTTTTCTTTAGTCTTCTTTATCCAGGGTAGCCTCTCCAGTGTTAACACTGTTCTGCCAGAGGGTCCTGCCATTATTACCCTAGCGTTCCCAGGTACGCATTTACACACCTGGGTTGAGAGGGACATAGTGGGTAAAAACATCTAGTTCAAGGACTTAAGCACTGAGCTGAATTCGAACTCGGGTCATCCAACTAAAAGTCAGGAGTCTTAACATCTACTATGCCACAGCAATCCCCCCCCCCCATACAAGGACAGACCTCCCAACATTTCTGACCAAACATTAAGGACGATTTGGCTCAAAAGTAGGGGAGAAAGAGCAGTTCCCATTGGAGTGTTTACTAAAATTATCAAGAAAAATAGGAAACTTCTATTGAAACAAGGGCTGGGAGAGGTCAAAATTCAGATTCTCTCCTCCAAATTCAAAATGCTCTGGAGGTCTGCAAAGGACATCACTGGGGTACTCACTGCGCCACTTCTGGAAAACCAAGTCCGGAGAAGGACTTGGACAGGTACTCCGTGTACATCTCGTTGCCACATCCCTCCAGATAGTTGCTCTGCCACGAGCCCCTCTGCACCTGCTGGGTAGGCATACCACGAGATGAGGCCATGTTAGTCGAAAATCTGCGCGCTGGGGTGGCCGTCCGGAACAGCGCGTGCTCATTATCAACATTCACATGCAGCACCGGTTTCATACACTGACCATGCGCTTTGTGCATGTGCAATGCCAAATCTACTATTCGTCATTCATTAGTACTTGGGTGGCGTTTTAGTTAGTTAGAACCCTGGCTAATATCTGAAGATGTCAACATAATCTGATTGTGTTCTGCATATACAATCAAATGATGATACTGTATGTGATAGTAAAAGTAACATGAAAAATCATCCTTCTTGTGATAATGATCATCAGGAAAAAATAATTTTAAGAGTCCTTTGTTTATAATCATTATGATTCTTTTCATTCATCTTTTTTTACCTTTATCACTATTACCAATATTGTTTACATTATCATAATTACCATCCTTTTTATCAAAGTAATTCTCATGATAATAAGAATAATCTTTTCTCTTCATACAATCATGACTATTTCCCCTTGCCAAGAATAACAATGTACTGGTTCTCAAGACGAACAAAATGCAGGCTGTTTCTGGGTTTATCAACAAATAATAAATCTGGCATAATTCAATCTTGAACAACACAAAATATTTGTGGAACACACGCATCACTAACAACGACACTGGGCCCTTTTCCATACTTTAGATTAAACACAAGGCGTGATAACTGTTCTCTTAAACTTGATCTTCATTCTATGTCTTCTTGTTCTTTCTTCTTCAAGTCCTAACATGTCACTCAACATCCCTAATAAAGCGTGCTCATCACACCATGTTTCTCCATTACCACAGGGGTTCTAAATTAATACGCAATATCAAAAGACTTTTGTGATTAACCTAATGCTGTAAATCCATCTAACCTTCTTGATTGTCCCTATATATAACCAAATAAAAATAAAAAATGGCTGGGAAAATAGAACACAACAAGAACTGATTGTTATCACTTCATCACTGTCAAAAAACAAAAACACAACAACTAAAACGCATTCACAAACTGTTACATCAAACATCCAATCCGGACTTGAGTGAACATAACAGCAGTCATATTGACAAAATTCAAAGAAAATTCTGTATGAAGCAATGACATTAAAAAAAAGAAGAAGATGATCAACATACGTCAAGTGTCAAATGAATGGTGTCAAATACTGGTAAAATACAAAAGACATAAACATACGTAGCAATGCAGTGTAGTGATGCCCTATTATTCAAGAGGCGGTAATATGCTCTCATTTCATAGATGTCTCTCTCCCAAGTATCAAGAATTGTTAGTATTTGGTGTAGTATGCAAGCCCTAATGGGATGTGGTAAAATAGTTAGCAACTACACATGAACTTGTGGCACTACACATTACAAGCCTTGAGCAGGAGGTGGTCGAGAACGACATTGCAGCCACATGTGGCAGGTGTGAGCAGAAGCCATCTAGTGGTACCCTTCTGTGGCAGCCACGTTGTGTGTGTTGCTGCATTGCAGTCTGGATCAGCCGCCAGGCAGCCCTGATGTTGACATGCTGCAGCTTACGTGGCAGCAAAGTTCGGGTACAAATTAACATCACTGGTGCGGTGTTACAATGACTGTAGATGGTAGATGAGGTTTAATATATCCCGGCAACCAAAAATAAGTAATCATATATAAGTTGCGATTAAAATCCGACACCAGTGGCTGCCACAGAAGGTATCTGGTAGCGGTTGCCCGACAGCAGTGTTCCTTCAAGGCGGTCCCTTTGGGAATCCAGAAGCACATGTAGCCAGCAGGGCTGGGGTGGTAAGCCCCCGAGTGGTAGCCACTCTTAGTAGCCGCAAAATGATTGAGACTCAAGCTATGAGGGGTGGTGGCAAATTTGCGCCCAGCAATCACAAATTGCTTGTAACACTGTGCTAAACTTGTAAACGGGATGCGTGGGGCAGGGGGTCATGGAAGCCGACGGTTGTGTGGTGAGAAAAATAATGAAAACAATGGCATGGCTTTTCACGTGGACAAACATTTGAACTTGTGGGTAACATTTGAACTTCAGGCAACACTTTGATACAACTTGAGGCAACACAGACAACGCGGGAACGATACTGGTTTGCTCAGGCACTCACTCGACAAGCACAAATCGGTGGTATTTTTAGCATCTACAATAGAACACTACGGGTGTCTACCAAACAGCTGAGCGTGGCAGGTACTAAGTGTGGGCTAGTGATCCTTGCTATAGAGGTGGTATATGAAAGCCCTTTGATATAGTCTTTTATTATTTGCGATGGAGGGTGGTGGGGTGGGGGAGATGGGCATCGGAGGTACAACAGGAAACCAAGGCTAATATGTTGCATGATGAGTTTTGCGTATGGAATGAAACTTGGGGTGTCTTAAACTTTGAGACACACAAGGAGGACACACAGACACCATACAATTAATGTTGGGGATTGAGTAAGAGATGACCATTCTGCATCCTATATACAAGTATTTATATTTATACATTGTATATTCTCTCAGTTATGGAATGGAATAAATGAACTGAATTTAATATACACCTGTATAAGTGTGACCCAACACCAAGTTACCTTCAGTATTAAAGTTACAAAAAATCAAAGCCATCAAAGCTGAATAGAATTAAAGGTAGTGTGGTTTAGAAATGTGAAATTCGATGTTTGTCAGTCGATAGTTTGACATCTTGACTAACTCCTGTCTGAGAACTTTCAAGACTACAAGCGCTTTGGACTATGAAGCTACTAGTGAAGAATGTCTTTTGTGGGCTTTTCAATTGGCTTTGTGTTTTCTATTATATAACTAACCAGCATTGCTAACATTGAAGCTGATTTTGCCCAAAACTGTGTTTTGTCTGCAAATTGGCTATCTTTTCCCCCTTCTGAACTAGATTTATGAAAATTACGTGAGATGACTGATGCATCGTTTCAAAGTTTTACAGTCTACAGAATGTCGCTACCAATCCAAAAATCATGGTACCGTTTGGGAGCTTTATGAGGAATTTGGTGATGTTGGGTCACAAACAGAAATCCTTTCATACATTCCGTAGTGATACAGGTCCCTTTTTTCTCACCAGCCTTCCAGAATTTACAACTATTATGCCTTTTCAAGCTTTAAAATGCTTTCAGTACTCTGCGACTATCATGACAAATGATGATATTTTTTTTTTTCTGAAACTATCATCCTTATAGAGCTTGAACATCACTGCCAAAGACATATTTTTGATTGAAATATTACAAACATGCAACCACCATCTCTTTGAAATCACAGAGATGCCCGGAATATTCTCTGTGTGCCATTTTGCCACCCAGAACTGTCGATACGATGACTTCATTCTGACTGTTCATTCTCAGCACATACAGCTTTTACAGACAGCAAAATAACTATCTTTATACCACATGATGGACATACAAAATGTTGGCCAAATGACCATGGTGTCTGTTGGGATATTCCATTCTCGCTAGAGGGGATGGCCATGGAGTGCAATGACCTAGTGATGATTTGTCATCGTCTATCAATGTCTACTGAATAACAGTCCAAATAACAAAAACCACAAAATGGCTGAGTGCATTATGGGGATATTATAGCATTTTTGTCTAATATAATAGATACTTAAGACGGACTGATTTGAAAACTGCTAAATTTTTCTCGGTCGCTTGTCACTTCTAAACAACACTAAAAGCATCTGGTGCGATTGGTGCTGTACAGGTCTTTGTTCAGGCTAACACAATAATAAATGTTGAAACATGTGTTTGTAAGCAAAGTATTGCAAAATCTTTAAGGTAAATTCTACATTGTAGAACTACTGTAGAATATAACAAGGTGATTAGCAATTTTGGACCACCAATTTTGGACCACAAATTTTGTGAAATGCTGCCATTCAAAACAGTTTTAGTTCAGCTAGAGAACTCTTGTGAGCTTTTAAGTTCAAGGTTTCATTGTACTACTGGATAAACGTTCTATTGTCAAAATTAAGAAATCCCCGATCAGGTTTGCACTTGTAACTTTTGAGACATCATTGGTGATATGAAACACAACTGAATGGATACTGAAATGTGCTCTTACGTAATTTAGCAACATTCTTATGGACCAATGAAAAATTCAAACACTGCAAAAGCATGAGAGAAAATGGTGCACGGTTTTGTAAAACACACAAAGACAGCAAAAAAATCACTCTTTTTCGGAAACTGTGGTATAAAGATACCGTTTTAAATCAAAATGAAGAGCTCACATGTGCAGACTCTTGTTTCACGAAAACACACAAAAATATGCGGTCAAATTTCAGAAATTTTGTATCTTACTCAAAAATTAGCTGCTGTAAAACATCGTACAAGATGAAACCAGAACAGAAATTGCAAATACAATGTAGGGGCTCCTGAATAAAAGGAGAATCGGAGAAGCTCTACACCACAAATGCAAATGAGCTTGGATATATACTTGTATAATATTCATCTGTATTACAGCTTTGTTATCGGTATGACTGAATTAAGTCAGGTTCATCATGAGTTTGTTTGTTTGTTTGTTTTTTGGTAGGAGGAGAACACAAGGGGCTTAGCAGTGTAATGTTCATGGGATGTGTCGACTGGGACGCCTCATGCCAAATTGTGCTCAACACACATTCCAATCAAAAACAAACACTTGTACCGGCGGGCCACGCAAACACAGCATGCTGGGTCCGACCTGTAACACCATGCTCACTGTACCGACACTCAACGGGTACTCGTCCACATGACCACGACCGACAACGAGTAAAACATGTGACTGACGGACAGACAATGTTCGGTGGCTGACTGGCGGGTGAATTTGGCATACGGTGCGGTGTCATAACAGGGAGAACTGACATTAACAGAGTTTGATACTTTCATCAATTTTGTAATATTTTTGGGGGGAGGGGGGGAAGGTGTTGATGTCCACCTCCACTTTCAATGATGGTAACCACATTGATTGATAATGAATGAAGGCATCAGAAACATACAATTTGCTTGCTGCCAGTGTAATGTTTTTGCTCTCTGAAATTCACTGGGCAGCCATGTTCATTGCTTACTTGCGCTGAGTGCATACCACTTTAAGAACGATGCTGCATAGACCAAAAAAAAAAAAAAAAAAAAAAATGTGCTGATGGGAAAGAATGAAAAACATGGAACCACTCTGAGCAAAAAAAAAAAAAAGAAGAGAAGAATGAAAGAAGAAGTAAAAAAAAAAAAAAAAGGACCAGAACCAAGACAAGTGCCAAACCATCAAGGAATGATATTTACCAGGCTCGGTTTGGATTGTGATTGAAGAAATGGAGTGGCGTAGACCTGAATAAACCTCTTCCTCTTTGTGAGGTGACCAAACAATGATAAAAAGGTGATGTCAGAATGAGATGACTTGCATTGCGATGTTGGGATGGACATTAACTGCTGCTTATCAATTTGTGATTTCTGTCGTCTTATCCTATGTCCACCTTCAAAACACACACACACACACACACAACCTGTCGTACGACAATCTTCTTTTTTTTTTCTTTTTTTTTGAGGGATCTGCAACACACAACGGTTGGCACAGAGTACGCTGCCTTTGGAGACGAAAGATGTTAAAAAAAAAAATAGGGGGCGGGTCGTAAGGGCTGAGCCGACTTTTAAGGGTGGTGAGGATGGATGAACATGTTACCAAGAGCAGATCAACATCCAGAGAAAACACGCCCCTGCATGTTCTCCCTTTTTTTTTTAATGTGTGAGGAATTACGGAGAATCAGAATGAAGAAACTCTATACGATTCATGTGGACCACGGTACCGTGCAATCCCCCGAGTAACACATGAATATCGCCGGGTTATTGTTAAAGGCAGTGTTAGCTCTTTGCAATCCTGGAATGACAACTCACATGCCTAACACACCATATATTCAAATACAGCAACATCAAATCCATGCTCACATAGCAGCATCCAACTACTGTGGCAGCATGGTTAAACTTGATGAGACTAGCAAACGGCTTGGGCATTAAATGATCAAAAGATCGTCATACTTCTAGTAACTACTGAATCTGCAGGTGGGTCAACGTTTAAAGATTTGACACGCTCTAGACCAACGTCTTCATACATTGTAATTCTATGAGGCAGAATTTGAGAGCTTTGAACGAGAGGGCTTCTAAACTGCACTCCCCTTATATACCTTAGAGAAAAGCAGTGCATTCCCACTGGAAAACTAAAGCAAACTTTCAAGAGTCCAATAGGCATTTGATATCAAGATGCTACCCTCCTGCCATGCTACGTACGTCTTTCTTGCTTTCTAATGCATGGTTCTTCGAAAGAGCAGCTTCAATAAATCTACTCATCCTCTAGATTATTATCATCTATTGTTATTTCTAACGGCTCTATTCAGTTTAAGTTTAACTAATTTTGAAATGAGCCTGTCATCTGATTGAAAAAGGGGAAAAAAGAGCACATTTTCAAATGGATGTTGCTTTGCTTAGGGGGGAAAAAAAGCGTATCGGATTGTATCTGTAGCAGCAGTACCTAGAAAACAAATGGATCTGAATAGGTTAGTAGCTACATGTTCACTTGCAAAGATGAGAATTGGTGTTTCAGCTATGGACTCTACACATTCACAAATAAATTACTCTACATAAAGAAGAACACACAAGAACGAGACGTATAATTTGCATGACTACAGATTTCTCTATACCAGGTAAGACATTGAGAACAATTTTTTTTTTCAAATAAAATAAAATAAAATAAAAAACAACTGAATAATTCAAACAAGAACTGAGAACATACAAATACTGGAGGGAAAAAAAAACAACAAAAAAAGAAATGCAAATGAAATGCCTAAGAAGAAAGCGGGGTGAGTTGAAGGTACAGTACAAGGTGGGGCAAGGTGAGGTGTGGGTGAGAGAAATTATGAAACAACGTGAGAAGTGCGGATTCACCAATCCTGCATTTTGATTGGTCCAATACAGCAGTGATGACTCGAGCTACACTACAAGGTGGTGAATACTTTTTTACTTGTTGTTTCTATTTTTCCCCCCCCCCCCCCCCCCCCCCCCCACAATAATACACTGAGACTTTCAGTGACAGGATACTATTCATTATTTTCAGCAAATCTTGCTTTAGAGGTCTACCACCTATGTTTTGGTGATGCGTCCAACTCTTTAAACTTTTACCAAAAGCAAAATCTCAGTTGCCACGTGCATACACTACTTTTTTTTTTATATCAGCTATGACTAACTATGGCATTGCATTCTGGTTTTATACAACTTCCTCTGAAATTATGATTATACAAAAATAGCATTTTTCCTTGTCTTTGACTACTCACATTTAAGGAGCTTTGCGAGTTGCAAGACTGAAGATACACTATAACAGTATGAATTATTCATTCCTAAGTCAATGTAATTAAAAGAAAGGTCTACCAAGGTGATCTCTTGATCTTTCTTATCAATGTTGTATATATATTTTTTCTAATTCTTGAAGTACTAAAATGTATAGATATGTATATGACGTACTTCCAAAGTGCCAAAATTTGTACTCTCCATTATAACATATTTTAGCTGCTTGCATATGATATGGTATACTTTATAAAGGGATTGTTTGGAAAGAAAATCGTCTTCATCATTCTAAAAAGGCTATCAAATATCTTTGAGACATGCCAGTTAGTTTCGTTGGGATGTTTGACAAATCAGGAATGCACCTTCTCGTGATATGAGTTTATAATAGACGCGACTGAAGTTTGAGCGATGCACAGGAGACATAGGAAGGACAGCAGGCCAGAGGGAGGATGACCGGGTGGGAATTTTCTCATCTTTTCGTCCATTTTTCAGGTGATGGTTTCAGCTACTATACTCAAGTTTTCTGACAGGAGGGGAAAGGAATTTGAGCTTTACCGTCAGCAGCAGCTTTGTCACACATTTCTTGTGAGGGGGGATGGATTAATAAATGAAATAAAACTCATGCTTTTACAAAAAAAAAATAAAAAATCAAGAAGTATAACAACACAAGACTTTTCTTTTCTTCAAATTAGTATTTGAGTACGAAAAAAGAAAGAGGAATTGTTTGCAACTGCACATAATGGGGAATTTTCGGTATGCAAACGCGTTTTTGAATACGGGTATCGTTCGAAAAATAAAAGCTGGGCAGAGCTGAACTGAAATGAATATGCAGATGCTGTTGTTCCTTTTGGTTTAGTTACAGATTTAGTTCCACCGACAGCTGATACACACATAATGGATAAATATGAATGCGTTGAGCATGGTTCAATTAGGGGGTGTATATTTGGTTATGGTTCAAACCAGCAGCAAAATTTGAAATGGAAATCACGGAATGGGAGGACTATATGATATACAAATGGCATATATCTTTTTTTTTTTTTCCATATATATATGCGGCATAAATACTGAATGAACTCAATGGTTTGGATGCAACGTTAGTGGCGAGGTCTGTCAAAGAATGATCCCAAATAGTGCGTGTTAACTCTGCTTTGAATACTTGTAAGCACGGCTGCTCTGACACTTATTGGTTAAAACTTTGTGTGAACAAAATCTATAAAAAAAAAGAACACTATTAATATCAACTTGTTTGAAATGCATGCAATGGGAGCTAAACTGTGGTAGAAGAAGAAGAAGAAGGAAAAAAAAAAAAAAAGCTCGAACAAATCTTGGGAGTGGTATGAAACACCCACATGTCAACAAACTGTCCCGATCTCACCCGATTTGAGAGTGGACTAAACCACACACCTGTGATTCATCAGCAGGTACACCCAATAGGCTGGAGTCATCTTCAGTCTGATAGAGGAGTGGACAGGTCAACGGGGTGGGAGGGACAGTGAGAAGTCAAATTACCATGGGGCAGGAAGGGAAGGGAGAGGGTAGAGGAGGTACGGATCAAGAACAGAAAGAAAGTTTAAAGGAAAGAATGACAGATTAAAGAGAAATAGAGGTGGGTGGGGGGGGGGAGGAGGGTGACAGTCCAGAATGTTGACCAAAAATAAGCAAAAACAGCAAAAATTAAAAAAATAAAGGGAAAAGAAAATGGAAAGAAATTCAGAAATATAGATAAATTACAAATGATAGTAATTGAAAGGAACATACATTCAACATATTTTAAAGAGAGAAGAAAAAAGAAAAACCAAGGAGGTCACAATTATACAGAGTAAGAAATGATCAGTATCTTTTATACAACATTGCATGATGATAAAATCCAAACTTTAAGTACAAGATTGTACAGTGTATTCCATGTGATACAACAAATCTTTCTATTCAAACATCTGACAGATGGCACCAACTGTTTTAACATCTGCAATTAAAGAAGTATGCACAAGTTTTTCATCTAACTTCTCACATACAGAACCCTACTTATTGTCTACAGCCACTGTAAGTTTATTCCACAACACATGAACCATACCTTGTGTAGGTTACACAAGAAATCAAGCTTTGATGCACCTACCACATTCAAAGTCTATGGTGCTGTGTTGTTTGCAAGACGACTTGAACATACAAAGCATTCACTTCACAATTTTAACAACTTTCATTTACAGTCCTCCATTTACTGTTACAGTACCTGCTTTAGACAAGGCAGTAGACAATTCCACACAAAGGAAATGGTTTATTCAGACTTGTCAGATCCACCCCTTTAACCCGATATTTCTCTCTGGAATATTTCACAACGCACATCAATAATTTACCTCAAGGGACCCAAAGCATCAAAGATCATTTTAAAATAAACATATTACTTATTCAACACCTCTTTACATGTATAAAATGTGCTTTTACTCTTTATGAGAAGATGATCTCTTCCGCAGAATGTACAGCATGTATGTGACATGTCATCATTACAATCATGATCAGACGGTAGATCTGCTATACATATGAAATGTTGATCGACACAAAGATCAGGAATCGTGTACTACATATGTGTGTGTGTGTGAAGCGTTTGATAAGTGTTGTCTCTTTCCATTGGTACATGAAGACTTTCTGACGATGTGTGAAAAACCAAGCCTATGCGAGTGCTGGCATATATTGTGAAGATTTATACCATTCAAGAGTGTCAAAAATAAAACTCCTAGGTACAGCTGGCCTTAAGAAAGACTTTAAAATGGAGGGTGGGCATGATTGGCTCACTTTTGGCTAAGCAATCAAGATTGTCTATGATGAACGGAAAATTACCCATGCTGAATATGCAGTTCATCATCTTGTTGGAAATTCCTGAATATGGCTTGAAATCTTAACCACAGTAATAACTCACAAAATTATATTGCTTGGAATTGTCATGCAAAACTGCACGCCTGGCTTTCAGTGAATGATTGAATTAGATCACCTATACGCAAGAGGAGTTTTGGGAATAAAACATTTTCTACGATCTGAGGTTCGAAATATGGTTCTAATGTAGAACTGTTTCCACAAATCTAATAAAGGCCATTGTGTTTTCCAAGATTCTCATGTACATTTGTGTGAGCCCTGTGGGCAAACATCAAACCTGAAATTTCTACATCACCCCTTCAATGTAATTTCGGCGGCTTAGACATTTTGGTACAAAACACTGCTGAGTCACACGCCAAATGCATAAATATTCACAGTATTCCAGCAGTTCCACATTTAGCTTGTCTCACATGATCTTATACATGAAAAACAACAATAAAAAATGCATGTTTTTTTTAACGACTACACTGTATACGTAGACATGAAGGCGACACACAAAAACAACAAAAAGAACAAATTTGAGATTCTGGTTGTGGTCGCCATGGCTACCACTGGGATGATGTGACTGCGAGATAAAATGTGGGGGAGCAAAAAGTGAATCGGAGCTTGTTAGATCATGACCCAGTGCAAATTTACGGATGATGACGATGCTGTGGGTGAGATAAAAAAAAAAATGGGAGTTATTACATTACACTGGTACGGCAAGCTACGCACATTACACGTGAAAGAGTCAAATAGTCAGGCACAGGTCGACCGCCTGTAGTCCCTGCTGTCAATGCAGGTCATAATTGGATGTGTTTTTTTTTTCTTCTTCTTTTTTTACGGTTGCTATGGTTACAGATGCAGTTAATACCACAACCATCTAGGAGGTTGTATATTTGATACTGTGCAATGTAAAGTGAAGAGACTCAGCAGCTGTAATTTTTTTTTCGATTTAAAAAAAAGAAAGATATATGACAAATTATGTGAAAATTGTGATGTAGCAAAAAAAGGCTGCTGAAAACTGCTTATGCAAAAGTGGCGAGCCAACGGTGTAAAATGGAGTCAAAAGGGGCCTGGGCTCAGGTCGCTTTTGACTCCAAAATTATGATGGAAAAACAACTCTCAATGGTCTGGATTCACGAGGCATGTGTGATATGTCTTGAATAGTGCTTGTGGGACTGTGAGAGCAGCCAACAGATCAACACTGTGGCTACAAAGGTGAAAAGTGATGATAGTGACAGCAGTCACGCCGTTCATTTTGTTGCTTTTTTTTTCATCAATGATGGTCACAGTGTAATTCAGATTTCTCAATACGATCCGGTGAAAATGGTTGAGAACTGCAAGCAGTGTGAAAGAATTTGCACAGAGGTGTTACATTTAAATTTGTACTCAGATGTGACACCAATTAATGTCTGTAAGTAGCATGAAAAAGATGCAAAATCATGAAATGCGTCTCTAGTTTGTGTTAGACAAAAAAAAAGCAACTAAAAGGAAAGTGTATTACGGTGATAAACATATATATCACTTATTTGAACTTATTGCCTTATTTCCTTACAAACTCATTCTTTTAATGCTGTATGTCTTACACAATAGAAAAGGTAAATATTTGTCTATTTCACATCAATTCACAGAGTAAGAAATTAGCTTTCATCATTTTCTTTCAAAGAACAAGTTGATTTGCTTACATCGAACTTGAGCAATGCTGGAGAAACACATGCTTGCACATGAAATCATGCTTGTCAGTCAAAAACTAAATACTCATAAAATCATGCAGTTTGGTTTGAAGCCCAATTAGCATCTCATCCGAGGATGCATTCCACATTAAAATTCCATGTCAGATTTGAAACAAAATCACTCAGAAAAATCTTTCTCCTTTTGCCACGTTTACGTTTTCTATGAAATTATTGCACTTGCATGCTTCTTTTCGGTCTAGGAAGTGGACATCGCGCTCCTGTATTCGCATTTCAGGCGAGCATTTTGTATGATTGTGTGCATGATTTTCCACTTGAAATGATTTTTTTTTTCTTTTGAGGGGATTGAAGTTTTAGTTACTTTACAGCTGCAACACAGCAAATAGTTCAAAGAACAGTCAAATTTGCCTAAAAAATGTTGACAAATGCATGTCACAAAGGACAAATTTTGAAAAAAAATTTGCATTATACTTGCTTGAGCATGCATTTGTTCAAGACGTGCATTTCAACTGTGATGGAAGTCAGTAAAAAATATACAAAAAAACAATGTAAGGGCTGACATGAGCTTTTGCTGTAACAAGTAATAATTATTTTGGGTGCTGTTTGTGGATGGATTACTAGGGAGCTTTAGATTTTGACGCGCGGACGTTTGAGCTGACGCTTGCGCTGGATGTTCTCCTCTCCCTGCGTCGTGTGGAAAAGTAGCTTTAGATTACGCTGGGACGCAACATATAAAAAATAAAATCGCGCCCCCATATGATCAGTACATGAAGAAGCTCTCTACGTCGCAAACTGTGCGGACGTGAAAATAGCCCAGTACGCGTAGTAAACAACTCAGGCAACGCAAGCTAAAAATAGATTGACTTTACGCGCGCTACTGCGCAAGCTCAGATCATGTTTTTTTCCTTTGAACGTCCGCGCGTCTAAAATCTAAAGCTCCCTACTATCAATCTGGGCCTTCTTTCACGAGGGAACATGCAATGTAACTTAAATGCAATCAACACAGTCAGAGCTGTAATGCAATCAACCAGTCTTTTGAGTTTAAGTGCAATCATTTATGTAGCATTAAAGCAATTAAACCATTCTTCAGAGAGTTAATGATATGATGTATTGTAGTTTTTGGTGCAATCAATAAAATCATCACTTTGAAGCAGTCAATGTTACTTGCCGTGTAGGATGCAATCACAGCTTTTAATAAACACAGTCAGAGCTGTAATGCAATCAACCAGTCTTTTGAGTTTAAGCGCAATCATTTTTGTAGCTTTGAAGCAATCAAACCATTCATCAGAGAGTTAATGATATGATATATTGTAGTTATTGGTGCAATCAATAAAATCATCACTTTGAAGCAGTCATTGTTACTTGCTGTGTAGGATGCAATCATAGCTTTTAATGCAATCATTGCAAATTTTATTTCATGGATTTCGGTGCAATTGGTGGCAATCATTCGATGAACACAATCACAGTTTTAATGCAATCATTGTAGTTTGAAGCTGCAGTGCACTGTTTAAAGCTGTCAAGACAGCAAATTTGAAATCATGCTCAGAGGTGATCCCAATCATTTCTAAGATACATGCGTTGGCATTATTTCTGTAGCATGTGAATTAAACTAAAATCAAAATCGACAGATTGATGTAAAATCGAATCATTGTTGAATGAATAAAATGAAAGTAAAAACCATCTGAAGGTTGAGTCCTCTTGCACGGCACTGTGTAGTCACCTGAAAAAATTGTTTTTGTGCTCACATGAATGAGAGATCACACGCACGACAATTGCCATTTGCTTTGTGCGTGATGTGCCACTAAACATTAAAGCTTTACATTACCAAGATACACTTTCATTTATTTGGATTGAGATCAAAATGTGTCAAAACTATTCTCTCTTTAACCCTCCACAAAGGTACAGAAGTTGATTTCTTCAGATGAAAGTGAGGAGAAATCATGCTTTTATATTTTTGTGTACCAGGCCAATGATTTTTGTGAAAGTGATATCAAACTCGTGTAGCCACAACAGGTATTGAAAAGTTCATATTTTGCTAGTTAACTGAAACTGAAACTTATTTCTTGCTTCTAATCAAAATTCACTCCAAAATTTCCCTACTGTGTCGCTCTGAGTTTAAAGAGTATATTCAGGGTATATACATGTATTCTTCTCAAAGTGAATTCTCTTGTGGAGCAAAGGCAAAAAGCAAATCAAACGCAAGTGCAATCATCTCCTCATTCATCTGAGCACTTGACTGATTGTGTGAAGATGAAGTACCAATTCCATGATTGCAAACACTGATATGATTTTTTTTTCTTCTGTGGATAATATTGACTGTTCAATATCACATACAAATATTGTATATGGTTATCAGATGGACACATTGAATGTCAATACCTGTACATGATGGATGAAGTATCGTAAATGAATTTAAAAAAAAATCTTCATATGATAACTGAGATTAGATTCTGAGGGTGAATCATTTGGACTAGAGTGAATTTCTCTTTTTTCTTCCACGTGACTTGATATGATTTGATTTGATTTGTCTTGATCTGAGGAGATTGGCATGCCATGCTTTTCATACACAGAGTGCGAATATAGTGCCTCCTGGTGCCGAGTGTGCAATTGTGACGAAAAATATGATGTTGTTATAAAAAAAGGCATGTTAAAAAAGGCATGTGAAAAAATGACATTTGAACAATGGGATAGTAACTCTGCACACTTTCAAGTATGCTGTAAAGAAATGATATTTGAACAATTGGATAGTAACTCTGTGCACTTTCAGGTATATTGTAAAGAAATGATATTTGAACAATGGGATAGTAACTCTGTGTACTTTTAGGTATATTGTAAAAGAAATGTTAACAAAATTACAACAGTTACTAATTGAATTGAATAACAGAATTCCTGCTACTCCACCGTTTTCCTCTCATCTATCAAATTTTTTCTTTTCTTTTCTTTTCTTGCTAGAAATGTACCCCTGTAATCACGCTCTGTCCATAAAGGCATGGGAGTGTTATATATGGACTGTGTATTAATATGGATATGCTTTACAAACAGATGAAACATTTGAATGGAAATTTTCTGCTTACTTGAAATACGTAGCAGGTAAATATTGCTCTCAACACTGATGGTGGAAGAAAATGGGGCACATGTGAACTGTCGAAAATTGAAAATCGATGACAATATGAGCATGGTACAATAGCAGTATATGAACATAACGTAATGTTTACTTGTGTGTATACTAGTGTATATATAAATTTGACATGTTGTGGTGTTGAAATGAACAATATGAAAACATTGTAGAGACTGAAAAACTCAATTTGTCGTGGTATGTTGTGACAGAGACTCAATACTCTGCATGGCCACAATGTGGCACGCACATGCATTTCGTTAGCGGCTGATGAATTAGTGTCTGCGTTCTGTACTGTAGGTGGACTAAAATGCGGTGGCATGTACAGTACGACGGTGATCTTGAGCGTGGCACATTTTTTGAGGCCCGGCGTCCTCGCGTCATGACTCGAGCTAACGAAAGGATACCAAAAGAAAAAATATATATATATGGTAAGAGCAAGAAGACAACTATCATGCTACATACATTGACCACTTTGTATTTCAAAGTAGGGGGAGCAGGTGGTGGAGTTGGTGAGATAGACTTAGCGGCAGACTCGATCTGTGAAGAACACATCAGAGGAGGAGGAGTAGAAATAGGAAGAAGGCAGAAGAAAAAAAAAGTGGAAGAATCATAGAATCATGCATAGAAATCATGGAGTCTCAGATATAAGAGGCCATACTGAACATCTTCATGCTGGACACGTTTACTTTGGTGCATCTGCCAAACAATGAAAGTTGGATTTTGGCATGTTCTTTTACTTCACGACTGGATTCCGCCACCATGATATCCACACCCTTCTTTTACATTTGTCATCGATGAAGCTATCAATCCCCCTCTTTTTTTCTTCCATTTTCTGGCTAAAGTCCATTCTCATAGGAATTCTTTCAAACTCGTGGTTTTGATATGCCATTTGCTTGATGAAGTACATAATCCTGTGCCAAACGCACACATGCTTCCAAAATTACATTGTACCTCAGCAGTTTCAAAAATGCATAGGAAGTTCTTTTTTGTCTTTCAAACAGAATGAAAACCCAACCTCCTTTGAATACATCCTAAATTCCCCTGTGATTTTCTAATATGGGGCATATACATTTTTCGGACTTATTTTTTTTTTTTTTACATATATCATGAGTACATCTAAATCTCTTGGTTTGCACAGAAACCTCTTTAATAGAATGGAAAAGGATAAAATCATATTTCCCTTGTCCCATTATTCTTACAGTTGAAATTATTTATCAAAGATTATTTTTTGAAAGACAGAGGTCAAGCTGCTAATGGTACAATTACCAATGGAAAAAAAAAATTTTCACATGTTCAAACTATTTGGAAAGTTGTGAGGTTTTAACCTCATCTGAACTGCATATAATATGATTGTGGCTCATATCACAGACTGCTGAAAATATATTCAAACTTTCAGATTCTAACACTTTTTCCCAACCAATTTTGATCAAGAATTTATTTGTTTCATTTGTTCGAGTTTACCTTACATATTCATGTCCAACTTGAACGTGAGAGAGTGGTTCCTCCTTTAAGTTGCCCCCTCGTGCATTGCATGTTAATCCCTTTCCACCAGCCTTGGCGATACATATCTATTATACCACGAGTTTCATTGAATGTGCCCTGTCATTGATTTGATAGCCTCGGGTAAACTTCAGAGTGATGCTCAATTTGTTGTAAAAAAAAAAAATAACACTGACCTTTCCTGAACTATCCCTGATGGCTAAGGACAAGGATAAACAAGGGTACAATTCTTGGAAAAGGAAATCCTTCTTGTTTTTGCAGTTAATTTTGAGTGGGTTTCATGGTGGCAGACAATGTAATTTACATGGCACAGAGAGTGCACAGGCCTGACATAGTTATCATTTCGTCATCGGTGATGAGGCATTTTTTTTTTTTCACTTGTCACTGACTACAATTCATGCTCGTTCCTGGACATCCAATGATCTTTGCAAGGGAATATATATATATATATATATATATATATATATATATATATATATATATATATATATATCTTTTTTTTTTGGGGGGGGGGGGGGGTGACAAAAAAGGCATGCCTGGTCTCGTAATAGAATGGTGTTCAGTTTCAAAACTTGTACATTACTAGCTTCTTGGCTTGGACATGAGTGGTGTGCACAGCTGAACAGCCTATTCCAACTTCCATTTACAGTTGCCTGGAACAAGTCATGCAAATGCAAGAGAGAATCTACACATTGATGCTTGACAATAATTACCATGTCTTACTTACGCTCGTTGGAAATTGCTAGTATCTAGTCACAGAAACAAGAGAAAGCTACAATGAAAAATACAAGCTTTGGAAAAAACAATCCTGCAAAAAGAATAGACTTGCACTATTTCAAACTGTTGATGAATGAGGGGGGGGGGGGTGTGATTCAAAGACATGCATTCATTTCACAATCTGCCATGTATTCACATCAAAGCAAGACCAATACAGAAATAAAAAAGAGATACATGTATTGTACACATAATCTTGACAGAGCTGTTTCAAAGATTACAAATCATTGAATGTTCTGTCAGTTTCATCCAAAATAGAAGTGCTTTGCAATGTACATGTACACCTTAAAGCCATTGTCATGCACTTAAAAATTTGATAACATTTTTTGTACAGTTCTTTCTCAACTAACAGGATAACAGACATTTCTCTGCAGCGGATATGAATGAGTTTAGGACTTGATGAAATGAGAATCATACATATCACACAGGCGATGGCCTTGTTTCACTAAGATTTCAAAGGGGCAGTGATCTGTTTGGAGAGGGATGGGTTAGGGTCAGTGAGGGTTTTGGGTGAAGTGTGCACTGAACCCTTTTCGTGCCAGGAACTTTGAACAGTGTGCACATTCCTCTACACACAGCAGACAAAGGGTTAGGCATGATACACAAAGCTTGAAATATACTGTACATGCAGTATCTGGCAAGACCGCTTCTGAAAGAATGTTCGTGTTTCTATGTAACTTGACACAAAAGCGTATGATTTTGTTTTGATTTTACAATATTTACATGTGCTTTTGTTGTAGTATTTCTTTTTTTTTTACTTATTTCTTTTTTTAACTTTTATACTATCATCGTTATTGAGTTCTCCCTTATTCAATTAACTGATAAATCTATGTACTCTCTAATTCAAATTATCATTATCTACATGTTAATGTAGTGAATCTTTCATTCACTCACTGATAATCAATAAACCTGAATGTAACACTGCACTCTTGGCAAGAAGATATATGAATCTTGTCATTGAGTAGATGAATGATGTCTGATGTGCTAGTATTTGTGGGCAAAATCCATTCCCCCAAAAGGTACAGAATTTCATTAGCACTATGCGAGTGTTTGTAACTGACTGTGTGATGTCTTCATTTATGGGCGAGGTTGGGTAGGAATGATATATCTCTTATAACCTTGTCAGACAGCACTACATTAACTAATTCAATATAAAATCTATGTGTCAGGGAGGGGAACAGAAAGAGATGGGGGGGGGGGGGGGAGAGAACGCAAAATTGATAGATCAAAAGATAGCATGATGGATACAGGAAGAGAATGAAAGAGAGAGGAGATTGATAGACAGATAGTCAGATTAATATATACATAAATACATAGATAGGCAGACAAGTAGAATGACGAGGAGAGAGAGAGAGAGAGAGAGAGAGAGATAGATAGAGAGAAAACTTATGGGCGGATATCTTTTGCTCGCAGTATCATGTGTGCTTCGGTCCGTGGCTACATCCGTCCGATAACAGTTTTTATGGCTCGCATCGCTGATGACATTTTAAGTACACATACAGTGCCACAGAATCAATTAATTAGATTCAGGAGACTAACGCAGTGACCTTGACGGGGGAAGATGGCAGAGGCTTGGTGTGCAGCTAAAGATGTTTAAAAAAAAAAATCCTATATCATTTTGAAAAACCTTATAGACGAATGTTCACATGATTAAAAGACCTGGCAATCGTGCGCTCACAGTCTCAAGCAATTCTAGACTGCGAGCACAAGAGTGAGAATAATTTGATTCGGGTTTGCTATATTTCACAAATTTTGAAAAATTAAGATATGAAGCATAATACAGAGTGTGGTATATATTCCTAGCTCCACATTCTCTACTGAGGAAAAAAATCCTGTGGACATTAATTGGTTAATCATACCATCTGAAGCTATGTGTTTTGATATCATATAATATATTGCATAGCGCTGATGTGACTAGTGATGTGTCATATGTTGTGTTTCCACTATACACTGTGCTGTTTGTGTAACATGCCTTTGCACACCTGCTACTAAAGACATGATGGCAGACAATCATATTTCACAATGTTGATTGAGATTTTTTTTTTTGTTTCCCTATAAAAGCATTTGGTTTCCTTTTAATGGAGGGGTATATAATACGTGCATGTGTATTGAGTATGTGCGTGTATCAAAAGTCACATTTGTGCATGTCCGCTTATCTCTTTAGGTGTATTTGTCTGCTTGCCACATTCTCTCTTTTAAAATTCGACAAATCACAGGTTTTTAGCACGCGGGAGAAGCAATGGTCGTCTCCACACATCGCAGCAAAAAGCCGCTCTCGGACAATTCTTCCCCAGTCGACAGGTTGATTTCGTCGTCACGGTAGCAGTGCATTGTGTGGCATCCTCGCCGTACATATAAACAAGGCACAGATTCACTATAGAAGGGCACATGGTAATAAACACTTGCAATAAACATTCTGCAAATACTTCTTGTGATTGCATTGCTTGCAAATCTCCTCTTCTCCTCATTTTTAAAATCTTTTCACACTTGAAAGAATAAAGAAAAGAAGAGAGAAACTCCAACTTCCAGGACTGCTGGATTTCTGGTTGCTGGAAAGAAAAAGGTTTGGTGTTAGATCTAATATTCTTCAAAGCTGCAAAGGAAGACAAGGATACTTAAATAAACATAGAGAAAGTATGGACAGATTGTGGGAAACCATAGACACAGTTTTATCTCTTGATCTGAATCGTGCATATACATTGTACATGAATTGATGGCATTCGCTCTATTCTTAACAAACAGGCCTATCAGACTAAGAAATATGAAGTGCATGCTTAAATAAGGTTTATATAGTAAACATGTACATATATATATACATATATTACATGTATATTCATATATGAAATAATTCATTACACGTCATTGACATACATGGACAAGATATATAACTCTATCTCATAGAATTTACATACTAGGGGATTTACAGAATGGGAGGAAATTCAAGGTGCAAATTGTGGTCATTAATCTTATCAACAAAAAAAAAAGAAGATGCTTAACAGGTTAGGTGCAACAATAATAACTATAACCTCCCAAGAGGACACTTATGGAGGTGGCAACTGCTACTGCTCTCTAAGCGAGTCCCTGGTCCCACAGACGCAAAATCTAGAAACACTTTGGTCCAAATCACCAGCCTCATCATGTATAGGATTATAGTTAGAATTCTGCTAAATGTGAGCGACGAAAGTCTGTAGTACAAGAATGGTATCTTGATTTTCTGGATTGAAACCATGCTCAAATGCCCTATTTAACTCACTTCACAAGGCATGTTCCCAAGATCTGGGAGCAATGCCCTAGCCTGTAGTAGAAGACGTACGCATCAGACCTGCCTATCAAAGAAAACCCAGGCATCTATTAAAGTAACTACGATATTCAAACAGGGCTTGCAAAAAAATCATGATATCATTGCAGATGAATGCAATAAAACTGAACGAGGTATGCTAACTGCTTTTGTCCCTGAATATGGGGATATCCATATCTGTTTTGCTCTGATATAAAAAGAGAGAGAGAGAGAGAGAGAGTAAAGTAGAATGTACTAACAAACCTATAGGACAGGCAACAAAGATGTATTTTTTCTTTTGTTAACACAATATTCTTCAAACCAAATCAAATCAATCGAAAGATTTTTTATGTTACGTGGAGTCGTTTCTACAAAAATGCAAGTGGACGGACATCAAGCGGTGTATATTTACCTCACTGTTGGAGCGCATGGCGAAGAGGTTTGCCATGATGGAAGAGAAGCCGGGAGCAAGGCAGCTCTGGGCGATGAAACCCAACTTGAGCTCGGCGATGCAGATGACATCATCACCCTCTCGCCAGTTCCAGCTGGGAATGTTCAACAGGTGAGCCTGATGGCAATCGACAAAAAGACAGTCAAAAAGAAAGAAACAAACAAACAAACAAGCAAAAGATAACAAGAGACCCGCGGGTCTAGCGCTCACCTGAGTATCGCAAGTTCACCTTTCACGCAGTCACTAACCTAAATTATTCACAGCTCTACCAAAATTTGACCAGGCATTCTCAAGTAGAAGATGAAAATGTACAATAAAGGCCCAATTTTTTTTAAGATTCCTTAATTTGGGGGGATTGAGGCCCCCTGGGGCCCTCTGGGTGGGGCATGGTGCCCATTTTGATAAATTGAGATCCTGACCCCCTAGGGATGCTACCTGCCAAGTTTGACAAAAATCCATCATGAGGTTTTCAGGAAGAAGATGAAAATGTACAATTCAGGCCCCCATTTGGACCCTTCCAACCACCCCCCCCCCCCCCACCCAAGAGGGGCACCCCTGGATCTCCTATGAACAAACTTGAAACTACAGTCATTAATGTACTCACTCATAGTATTATCTCAGCTCTATAACTTCTGATTCTAGAGAAGATTTATAAAGATTCCTTCATTTGGGGGGTTTGGGACCCCTGGGGGCCCCCTGGGTGGGGCATGGCGCCCATTTTAACAAATTGAGATCCTAACCCCCTAGGGATGCTACCTGCCAAGTTTGGTGAAAATGGGTCATGGGGTTCTCAAGAAGACGATAAAAATGTACAATTTAGGCCCCATTAGGACCCCTCCTCACCCCCTCCCCTGGGTCCCAAGGGGGGCACCCCTGATTCTGCCATGAACAAACTTGAAACTACAGTCATCAATGTACTAACTCATAGTATTAACTAAGCACTATCACTTCTGGTTCTAGAGAAGAAGATTTTTGCAGAATCCTTAATTTTGGGGGGCTTGGGCCCCCTGAGGGCCCCCTGGGTGGGGCATGGTGCCCATTTTAACAAATTGAGTTCCTAACCCCCTAGGGATGCTACCTGCCAAGTTTGGTGAAAATGGGTCATGGGGTTCTCAAGAAGAAGATGAAAATGTACAATTTAGGCCCCATTAGAACCCTTTCCCACCCCCCTCCCCTGGGTCCCAAGGGGGGCACCCCTGATTCTGCCATGAACAAACTTGAAACTACAGTCATCAATGTACTAACTCATAGTATTAACTTAGCTCTATCACTTCTGGTTCTAGAGAAGAAGATTTTTTACAGATTCCTTAATTTTGGGGGGTTTGGGCCCCCCTGGGGGCCCCCTGGGTGGGGCATAGTGCCCATTTTAACAAATTGAGTTCCTAACCCCCTAGGGATGCTACCTGCCAAGTTTGATGAAAATCGGTCTTGGGGTTTTCAAGAAGAAGATGAAAATGTAAAAAGTTTACGCACGACGCACGACGGACGACGGACGACGGACGACGGACGACGCACGACGCACGACGCACGACGCACGACGGACGCCGGACGAAGGGCGATCGCAATAGCTCACTTGAGCCTTTGGCTCAGGTGAGCTAAAAATCAAACCTACGGTCACATAAAATAATTTCAAAAAGAAATTCTATCCTGACGTTATGTTTCTTTAACAATGATAACACAAAAATCAGAGAAGTAAATCTGTGAAATTTTTTTGGGAAAAAAATTGGACACTAAAAAAAAAAGTTTTGAACTCATAGGCCCGAATTCACGAAGGTGGTACAAACGAAACCATGGTTTAAACCATGGACAAAAACCATGGAGCGCCAAGTGTCGGATGGAATATTTTGTTATGAAATCAGTCATTTCGTTGGTGAAATGATCATTTTGGAATGAAATGACAACATTTGTAACTAAATGGACATTTCTTCCACGAAATGATAATTTCGTTAACGAAACAGTCATTTTGTCGACGAAATGACCAATTTCGTAACGAAATATTCTGTGAGACACTTGGCGCTCCATGGTTTTTGTCCATGGTTTAAACCATGGTTTCATTTGTACTACCTTCGTGAATTCAGGCCTTAAAGTTTAGAGGGCATGAAAAGACAAATTGGCAACTCTGTGTGTTCTTGGTGTTGAGCGGGCTCTCCATTCAGTTTGTACACAAGCAGGGTAAGGGAAGAAATGCAGTAATAGTATTCAATAGTGAGAGTAAAACAAATGCTATAAGAAGCATTACAGCGTGTTCCTGTTATAACAAGCATGGTTATCACAAAATTCCCCCCAAATTATTATTGACATTATCTTTATATAATAACAAAATAATAAAATAAAATCCCAGTTTCACTCCCCTGATCTCATTTCAGAACACCAGCTTTACGGCAAGCCTTCAAAGGCAGTCACGTGGACAATCAAACGGGTCATCAAACCCAAATTTCCTCCAACCTTGCACAGCTTGTCTTGATAGTGATTAATGAAACACGCACACAAAAAAAACAACCTCTCTGGACAATGGCCGAATCTGATGAACACCAAGGGGATGTCGACGCTTTGAATTACCCGTCGGTCATCTGAGAGGCACAATGATAATGCCTCGCTCGGCAAAGGGAACGTAACACTGATTGATTCTCTGGGAATGCGTCCGCTAGTCCGAGGGCCAGTCGGGACCGGAAAAGTCATCAAGGCGGGTGGCGTTATGAATGCACCCAAAATTGCAAACGACAAGCCAGGGCCACCAGGAAACAACAACAAAAACAAAAGAAGCCTCATCTCGTGTCAAAGAAGAACAATGAACTCCCGTCAACCCTACCATTAAGTAATGGTCAGCGTGTGGCAAAAAACTGTGATATGGAAAGTCTTGCCAAGATACAATAACACACAGGTTATTTCAAATGGTCAACTCTCAAAGGAAATATCCAATGACACTGACCATCTGTAATGCATTCATGACAAAATTGAATATTTTTCCTTCCTCTCTATATTTTGCGGGTATGGCTTCAGCGTTACCTGCAGCAGAACATTGCATTCTTTAAAAGATATTTCTGATTAAACAGACATTACTTTTTAATGAGGAATATCAATTTGCACTATGCAAAGTAGTCTAGAAATCCAGTCAAATTCAAGATAATTTCTAGAATTGTATGCTGACAGTCTCCGATTCTAATGTTCATGTTGTTGTTTTTATATTTGTTTTGAAATGCATATTTTACATGCCACTAAATTTTCCCAGCGTGCACTGAATTGGGACAACCATCTACACAATTTCCCCTCCCATTCCTATAATGCTCTTCCTTCCGCCTCCCCTCCCAAGGTAATGGAATCCCCCAGCTCACCTTGTTGTGGTATTGCATGAGCTGTACGATGACCCTGATGTGGGGGTGGTAGTTCTTGACGGAGATGACCCTCATGATGTTGGCAGCGTCCTCAGCATCTGGATCGGGGCAGTACTTGTCACATAGAACCAGACATCCATCAGCATCTTTCATCTGGGGAATGGAGAATGACAAATATCTCTCAAAAACATCCTTTCTCCCGAGAATTCAAGTCTCAATGAAGTGTGGATTAGACAAATACATATATACACAACATTTGAAGTGGAAAAGTAAGAAAAATACAGGTTTTTTTCGCGGTCTACTGAAATTTGGACTGTCTAAACATTTTTGGTATGCATACTGCACAAAATGGATTAGGGTTCTTACCGAGCAAGATAGTAAAACCATAGACTTCCAAATGGGCATTTGATACGGCATTCCTGAACCTCTCTCTCCAAATTGATCTACAGGTAGAGTACAGTAGGTTTAACTCTCATTCCCTACAGTAACAGTCTGGCACCTGGCCGTGTGAACACAGCAGGTACAGGCTGTAGCATGCCACTGTACTGTACATTTGGGGACATAATACTACAATAACAATGACCCTGTTCAGTAATAAAAATTAAGCCTGCTACTGTGTGTGTGTGTGTGTGTGTGTGTGTGTGTTGGGGGGGGGTGGGGATGAACTTGAAAAATGTTCATCTCATCTGCACACGGCACTGTACCTTGACCCTCTCTAAGTCGACAGAGTTAAGAACAGATCCCTGAAAGTATTGGAGCTGGGTGAAATGCCGCTTGAAGAGAGCCTGCAGCTCGAGGTCTGGAACAGCTCTGTAGGAGGGTGGGAAGAGGAGAGAAATAGATGCACAAAGAATGATGATTAAAACTGGGAATTCATCTCTGAATTTCACACGTGTGGACAATGGGACACTTTGGTGAATCTGAATGAATGAGAAATCCCTGTTGCAGAGATGCAGCAATAAGCATAATTCACATCTCTTGCTCAACACTGAGATAAAAGATATGCTGATATGTTTCACGCAGAAAAAAAAAGGTGAAAAATAGATAAAGAAAAAAAGACAGTGAAAATATGTGAGGAAAAAATAAAAACAAAACAAGAACATTTGGAACAGCGTTAACGATATAACAACATTATTTGCATGGCTGAATATTGCATGGATAGACCTGTGCATCAATATTAATGCACTCATATGTTGAATTTTTTTTTCCTGTACTGATGTTTTCAGTATAAACAAAAAATGGAGGAAGAAATCATGGGACACAGAGATTGAAGTGAAAACACCCCTGCAAGCCATATACTCCACTCAACAAAAAAAAGAAGAAGGAAGATAACAATAATGATAATCAAATACATGTATGTATGTATGCATTTACAACAAATTTGTTCTCAAGATATGAAGAGTGGGATAATTGCAACAGCAAGATGGACTGTGAATTTGCCATACTGTATGTCTTGGTTTAGCTACTAGTATGTCATTCTTGGAGTAACTTTCCATCAGTTTCCAGATATATGCATACGGCGCACAGCAGATGTGTAGCTATTTATATTACATGCGTTTCAGTGCATGAATGTATAATCATGAGTTCGTACGGGAGCAACGCCGACCAAACGGGGTTGACGCATCTCAACAGCAGCTCCAAGTCGTGGACCGGCATTGGATGCCTCTACGAGCTGATGGTACGGTTGCTAGGAAGTACAGTCTCTCTCTAAACAAAGGGCTGACATTTTGCCTACATCATCGCGTTTCAATTCGGGCAAGAAAACATGCACCACACCCAAATTGTTATTCAGTGAACGCACTCAGTTTAAAGCATGGCGTGGACTCAGAAATTATCTGTGAATGCACAAGTAGAATGTAACTGTTGTTTCTCCCTTCCTTCCATCCATCCTCCGGTTACTTTTCCACCTCTTTTCTCCTCTTCTTCTTTAATATCTTCCTCCTCTTCTCCTTCATCTCTATCACCTTTGCCAATCCTATCTGTTTATTCTGTTTCATCACCAGATTGTAGCACACTTTGTTAAGGGTGCAAATTTTACAATGTTTCACATGATTGCACAATGCATGGGTGCAGTTTGAGTGGGTAAAGGACAACCCCACAAAAAAAAAGGAACAACATGCAACCCAAACAAACATCCAAAGTGGAGCAAAATTACAGTATGAATCAAGCTCTTCCAGCCGCCACGCATGTTTGTATTCAGCGGATCGGCGCAAATATTCCCTCAGTCAATCAACAGGAGCCAATCAGCATTGAGCCTATCACTGGCAGCCAATCAGTGTAAGCCAATCAGTGTAAGACAATCAGTGTAAGACAATCGGTTCAGTGCCAATCCGGCGGGTAAAAGAGGGTGCCACATTACTTTCTCTTCCACTGAAGGCGATGTCTTGTGGAACCTTCTGGAAAAGTCAGAAAACAGTACTGGCGATCTTTGTTCTTTGTTTTCATTATCATTATTTTAATTCTTATCCTTATTCTGATTCTTCTTATTATTATTATCATTATCATAATAATTATTGTTATTGTTGTTGTTGTTGTTATTATTATTATTATTATTATTATTATTATTATTATTATTATTATTATCATCATCATTACTATTATTATCATTACTACTACTACTACTATTATCATTATTATCAGCACCATCATACTTGCAATTATTATCATTGTTATCAGTATCACCATAATCATTACCACTATTGTCTTCATCATAATTATTGTCGATACTTTTACAGCAATATGAAGGGCTAAACCACAAAGACTGTAAGGTTACTCCCCAGCACAGGTTGTTTACTAAAAAGTCAGCAACAAGGAGCAAAGCCTCAGCAGATTTTGAGTCGCCCCAAACCAACCGTTCCTCAACCAGCTGCTGGTGGCACGCGGCACGAGAGCACCGTTTTTTTCCTCGTCAGCGCCAGGAATTGGGTTAGGGAGTGAATCGAAGTGTGACCGCTCATGCCACAGTTGGATCCCATCCGATGCCAGTCAGCTAGTCAGCCAGATTCTGTACCACTCTTCTCCCTCACCCTACCCTCCCACACATCCCCCTCCTCCCCTCCTTTCTCCTCATGATCACTAATCTCCTCCCTTCCCAACACTGTCTCCCATCTCTCCATCTCCCCCCCCTTCCCCTTCCCTCCTGGAATCCCCCGGCCCCTTCCTCCGATAACCCTAATCTCGGCACTCCTGTAATCCTCGCTACCCAGATATATGAAAGTGCCGGCGCTAGAATTTGCCGCGTGATGCCCACATTAGATTTGCAGTCATGCACACATGCTAGATTGGGTGCATCCCACCGCCATAAAAAGACCCACACTCACAAACCTACATGTACATGGGAGTGCAGACGCGACAATTTGAAATTTTCATCGAATTCGGAAATGTCTTGCAGGCTCTTACTTTTCTCAAGGTAAATGACCCGTCCCACGTTTTTTGTACTTTTGTCAGACCCTGGGTGCCAGTGCAAGAATGTACTACAAAGCCAAGAGGATAGACATCCAAAACAAGAGGAAAACATAGTGCATATTGCCATGAATGAATAAAGCTGATAAAACAAGTGTTTTCTGAGGCATTTTCACCCTTGCACATCTAGCAGTAGCAGGATGATAGGTTGTTGTTGTTTTTTTAACCAATCAAAATGAGATATATTCTGTCACAAACATACCAAACTTTTACAGTTGTCCCTTTTCAATGAAACTTACATCCCTATTCTGTTCATTTTATTTCCTTTTTTTTTCCATCAATCAAAGTCAACACATACACATTATATTGAATGGATTTTCGCTTTAAACTTGTGCGAGTGGATCTGGCACAAAACATAAGCCTGTAAAAAGACAGCCATACTGTGTGGGAAGAGGTATCATACAACGAAACAAGAACAAAGATCTTTGCTGCAAGATGCGATGCAGCCAACCGTACCTCCTCCTTGCTGATCAAAGATGCCCTGGATACGGGATGCTGCTCACACTCGTATCTTTTTTTCTTTCCTTTTTTCACCGACACAGACACACATACATACACAGTGGGGGAAAAAAAAGATTGATATCTTGGCAAACCCACTTTTGGTGAGGCATTTCTATGAATGCTTGCACACATACATTGATGTATACATATGATTATGTATCACGGATCCACGGACGTGGCTGTGAAAACAGCGCAGGGAACCAAAGGTCGGTGTGCCATATCATGACGCACATAATGCGACAAGCAGCCAGGTCTCTTCTTACTCTTCCTCTGCACATCTCAGACAGAGTGTTCACACCAGCCCTCTCCAAACGCATGGAAAGCGTGGTGAAAACAAGCAGACTGCAAACTGGAGTACATCTGCAAGAAGAGTGGATCGCATATCTATAGCCTTTCAAAGCCTCTTCCAAGCTTTTCCACTGACATCAAACTTCACCAGGGCTTTTGAAATGTACAATATCAGACCACATAGTGAAGACATAGCGACCAGCCTCTAATCCAAATGAAGTCACTGCAGTAATCAAACTTTCAAATGTCATCCTTTCCCCCAGTCAGAACACCTCCCGTTTGTTCATGATAAGAAAGACGCGGATAGAAGAATCTCAACATTTCATGCTATAGGGACTCAATAAATCCTATCATCCAGTGGGACCATAAAAGTTCATCTGGACGAATGACATCACCTTCAAATGTGTGATATCACTGACAGTACAATGCAGCATGTTTATTCATTTCATGCTCTACTCTCTTGTAATTGATTGCATCTCACGACCACATGCAGACGTGTGGATGGTAGTTGTGTGAGTGTAAACACGCTCTGGGCACGTGAGAGCATTATCCTTCACAACACACGAAGAGACTTTGAGATATTGCATTTTTATACACATATATATAATACTGAATCCATGCAGATGGCTTATTTTAGCAGTGGGTCTGAGAGACAAGGGTAATGCGAGCTGCAACGAGGCTATGCAGTTGACAACTAGTACAAATGTGAACAAGCTTGCAAGTGTGAAAACGCCTCTCCTTCTCTCTCTGCGATTTATCTGGGATGCACGGAGACGAGGAGTTGATGTCCAAGTCCCCATAGATAGCAATGGGGCCGTGTCAACTGCTGCAGCGAAGCTACTAGTGGTAAGGAATATTGAAGATCTAGTGACGCACTCCACACCCACGGGTGCTTGTAACGTTAGGGAGGGGGTGAAAGGGGGAAGACAGAATCGTTTCCCCCCTCTCCTCATTCTATTTCCGTCTCGCTCTCTATATATCCCTCAATTATCTTTCATTACAAGATTGTACTCGAATCATAAATGTTCCCACGCAACACCTAAATACACACACACACACACACACACACACATATATACACACTCTGGAGGCCTGAGATAATAGTTCATTGTGTTTATGCCGTGTATGACATCGTAAACAAACATGAGTGATAAGATCTTCTGTGCAAGGACCAACCATCTGAGGCCATGATGCAGCATGGGCTCTTCATCAAATGTAAATGACCAAAATCACTTTGGGGGGGGGGGGCAGTGGGGGGAGAGAAAGAGAAAGAGAAAAAGAGAGAGTGAGAGAGAGAGAGGATGAAGAAGACCCAGAAACGTTGCCCAGGATCCCTTCTCTGGGCTTGCCGTGAGCGACGCAATGCATAACTTGTCCACATGCCCAACGAGCTTCTCTCAAAGACCGATGGGCGAATAGCAATGCAACTGCGTTTTTTACGGCAGCATCACCACCAATTGGTACGGGGGCGACATCTTGAATGACGGATGAGCACTCGGGGACTTTGGCGAAGAGGAGGGACAAAAAAGCCGAGGGAATTTTTTTTTTTTTTTTGGGAGGGTTTCCGAAACGAGCAGCTGCCCGGGCACTTTCCTCCCTTTCTACTTCTCCTCCACTCTCCATTTATCTCATTTGCTATTTTCACGCGACACCCACCATAGCTCCGAGTCATTGACACAAGTGGCAAATGTTAACAGACGCAACAAATTGCTCGCAACTCGAACGCTCGGGTCTTCATCTCTCTCTCTCTCTCTTTCACAGTCACACCCTAGGGAGGGCCTCATGACTGCTTTGGGGGTTGATGAGTGATGAGAAAACGCAATCACACACACATACAAATGTACATACACTGCCCATGCTCTTGGGCAGTCGGGGGGGGGGGGGGGGGCTGGAGACTACAGGGTCCAAAAACTGTCTTGTTTCCACTTGGCTTCTTCATTGCATGGCTATCAGAGCAAAACAATGTACAAAGGAAGACAGAACACATTAAGTCACATTCAACGATCGTGGCAGTATTTATTCAAGGGCATGCATCTATCCCTGCCTCCTACTCATTACAATTCATGTTCCCTCCTTTGGACCTAAGATTTGTAAAGAATATTCATTTTATGTTAAAGAGTACGCTTCAAAAGATAAAAGAGCAAAATTATCTAGATTCATTAATATTCCTGGCAGTATAGCACAAACTCAGGTAAATGTTCAAGTGTCCATGTTGTGCATGTACAACTTCAGACTAGACCTAAACTGTGAAAAAAAAAAGACCACAGAACAGGTTTTCTGAGTTTTTCCGCACATACTGGTAATACAGAAACCGAGATAACTATATTCACTACCATCCCCCCCCCCACACACACATACATGTTTATACACTGTATGTGCATAATATATACTATATATTGGTTCCATTGCCCCATCAGACAACTACCGGTACAACACTTTCCATAGCAGATCATTTCAGCAAAAATGCCTAGCAGCATAAATCGATGTACAATGCACACAGGTTATGCCCAAACACAGCTATTTAACTGGATACCATGACGACTACCCAAACAAACCTTGTCCGTACATTCACACATGTTTACTTCTTCTTCATTTTTTTGCCATTTACTGACATGCCATGGATAGTGTATATGCCGTTTGCATAGCTACAAAGAGAAGGCCATCAATACATTTTACCATTCCTTTAGATCAATTTCCTGTTACCTTGCAAAGGCAGGATTACTTTTTTATTTCCCTAAACTTTGGCTAATGACAGTATAATGTTATGACCTGTGCATCCATGCAACTCTTGATGGCTGAAATGGGGCGGGCAACCTAGTTTACCACTGCTTGGGAATCAATGCTTAATATTTTCCATGTTTGTCATGAATGCATTTCAGATAACTGAGGTGGTGCAACAAAAAAAAAAAAAGTGAAATGGATGGGAGTGAAATTAACACAGACAGGTATCTGCAGAGATAGTTTGCAGCTTGACTATTTAACTCATTTAGGATGGACTGATTTTGCTATAACATGCATCTCCCATAGACACTTGCCCGAGTATACTCTGGACTCATCCTCAATGGGTTAATAATCCCCTCTCTCTGTCTTTAGAATGAGACTAAAATATACAGAGAAAACCTTCATAACTGCCAACAAACTCAGAAATGAATCATATGCTCCGGTGGGGACTTTAAATGAAATATCTCAGATTTTCATTTCAAAATTTGCGAGTTGCAATTATACCGATGATACAGTGTACCATTCCAATGCATGAGAGATACTACATGTATGTTTTTGACTTTACAAATTGTGATATGAACAAACTCAACTGCCTTAACCCGTTGAAGACTATTAGTAGTCCTGAGTTTACTCAGGAAGGTGTCTACAGGGAATGTGTGTTAATACCAATATCAGCTTGTCCTCAATGGGTTAATGCCAGAGATAATTTGGGAAACTGTAGCTTGGTCAACAGAAAGTGAGATTGAGAAAGAAAAGAAAAATAGAAAGACAGACAGACAAACAAACAGACAGACAGACAAACAGACAAACAGACAGACTAACAGACAAACAGATAGACAGACAAACAGACAAACAGACAGACTAACAGACAAACAGACAGACAGACAAACAGATAGACAGACAAATAGACTAACAGACAGACAGACAGATAGACAGACAAACAGACAGACTAACAGACAAACAGACAGACAAACAGACTAACAGACAGACAGAGAGACAAACACATACTGACAGACAAACAAACAGACAGACAAATAGACATACTGACAGACAAACAGACAGACAGACAAACAAACAGACAAACAAACAGACAGACAGACAGATTGCTATACACTACTCTATATTCACATCAGCTGAAGACAGCACATAGATTCAATCACAATAAGAGTAAGCACAAATGTGTGTGAGGCCAGAAAACTGCCCACCCCTCCCCACCTCCCTCAAAAAAATAGAAGTAACTTGCAAAGGTCTCCGACAAATTGACTTTTGAAGAAAAAAACATGATATTTTCATCGTTTCCATAGTGAGGAATCTTGCGTGTTGCATCTAAATGTCTCACTTGAATTCCATCTTCGTGAGTGAGTGATTTGCAAACTGTGAAATTTAGGTCATCTGTCAATCAAGAAAATAAGTACACAGAGGTTTTGCAGGAATGAAACATACTCAGACAATAAGCCCCCCCCCCCCACTTCAAATCTTTGGCTGTGAATTTCTGCTATTTGATAACTGTCATTCATTATGTCACTCAGAGAGCACTCACGCAGAGAGACATTCAAACAGCACAGGGCTGCGGAGATACATAGAAAGGCCTAGCCCCTTCGTGCAACTCAATTATTTTCGACAAGTCAGAATGGTTCCGTGTGGCGTGACGCGTGTTTGTTTGTTTGTTTGGGGTTTGTGCTCTGTCACCCCTTCGAGCGGACAAAATCTCATTTCCAGACGAATTATGTTTTGTCATTTTCCACAAATTAGTGCAGATTGCCATTGAAGAACTGTAGCGAGAGACCGGGTGAAAATCTGAGCCAAGGTCGTACATTTGATTAGTTGTTGATTGTGTTCACATCAGTGACAATAAAATAGAAGGGCTGGCAACCACTGCAGACCAAAAAAGAAAAAAAGAAAAAAAAAGGACATTACAAAACAAAGCAAAAACAAAAAATACTGATGTAAACTCAAAAACAACAAAACAAAAACATATTCTAAAGGCAATAGAACAATACCTAAAACGTATCATGGTTCATATTGGGGAAAATGATACATAAAATGCATAATATATGGTCAATTCCAGCGTAACGGACATGACATTCAGATCACTTTTTTGTGATTCAAACCATCACACAGTGAAATTGGGAGTCTCCAAAAGATTCTAATTGAGTTTATCAGACACATTTAAGTATATGTAACATACATAGAAAATTTCATGGAAATCTATCAAGTGGTTGTTGAGAAATTGCATTTTTAGCGAGCGTAACGGACATGACACTAAATGGACAAGGCATTTTGATCTACTTACCATTATGAAAATTCCTGTGAATTTTTGGATAAGATGCAGCTGGTTTTGGTCTTTATTAAAGCTTTAGGTCATGCTTTACTCATAAAGTCCTAATTTAGAGTAGTTTTACTGTTCATTCTTTTTTAATAGTTTAAAATATTGCGTAACGGACATGACACTTCGAGTGTAACGGACATGACAGTTTTGTCCACTTTTTGTAAGCTAAGATAATTTTTCTATTACAAGGTATAGCAGATATTCAATTGTTGGCATAGTAAGGTTAGAACATAGGGACACACATCATAACTGCAATCATGTAATATTTCTTATATTTATATCATTTTAGGGGGGTTAGTCTTTTTATATATTTACAAAACAAACAAATATAAAACAAATTCGCTCCTGCACCAGCTAGCTACAATTAGTGAGAAATTTCCAGTTACTACCACCCACCATAGCAAAACAGGACATATTACTATCTTGTACTATGGTTATTTTTTTCTTAGTGGCCTAATATTTGACACTTTGTATTATACACTAGCGTAACGGACATGACACCCTTGTAGAGTGAACCATATTTTCACTTCTTTGTTTCAAAATAAAAAGATTAAAATAACTGCACACTGCTAACTACATTATGTTCTTGAACAAAACATCAAAAAGTCCTTTTGTTGCAGGTTTCAGTGATCTTACAGCTACTCTAAAGCACATGGAGTACAATGCCGAGAGTACCACAATGGCATACGTGTACAACACAAAACCATGTCTCCATATCTGCGGATAGGCAAAGAAAACAGAACGAACCAGATCTGTATGAAATAAAAAGTTTGACTTCAACATCATTAAAATGCACTCAGGATTGCATCAACTTTCATGCAATGAAACAGGACCACAAAACTGTTTGCTACCATTATCAAATTAGTGTTATCATCTGAAAGAAATAAGGTATGTATATTTCATTTCTGTAAAGTTCTTTCACTTGGCATTAATGTCATTCTTGGAGTAGAATCATCCTCTGTTATCCAATCTTGGATAGACTATTGTAAAAACTTCCACTGCTAGTACCAGTACTTTATCATTGTCAACAAATGCTTTCTTTTCTTGGCGAGAAGTGAATGATCAAGCCCCTTTTTTCTGAGAATTTTCACAACATATAATCAATTTCCATGTGGAGTGGCCACCTGGGCAACAAAGTATTTTTTGTTTTCTTCACGGCAAATTCAACTCGTACAAATTGTAAAATCAACTTATAGCTTGCTCAGGCATTTCTTGAGGCTTGCCAGAGTGGTGTTCTGGTTACATTATTCTCACCAGCTTGTGAGTAGGACTTTTTGAAATACTGGATGCTTTCCGTACCAACTTGTTGTAACTGATTATACAGTGTACCTTTCAGTGGATAAACATCTTCTCATAGCATCTCAAAATTGTGCTTTGTGTACGATGCTGAGTGCTGTCATATATACCGGTATCCCTTGGCATAGAGGTACATCTAGTTTAGCTGTATTGATGAAATGGATCTAGGCAGCATTCAGACCGACTTTCTCTGACGATAGAGCTACATGTACTTTCAACACGCTAAAGCAAACAATTCCATTCTCAGCCCTCTTGGCAAGTGATATCTCATTAATGCGCCACTGAAGGTGTGGATTTATAGAGTCATAGAGATGAGAGAGGTACATGTGGTATAGATGCAGTACAAACTTTTTGTTTTAATTAAGGCAACACCATCATTATAGACATTGATGCTGGTGACATTTGGATTCTTTGTTGCTGTATCATCAGTGATCATGCTCATTGGATGCACAAGGATCTATTTGTGCAGGAGTTCCTGGCTGTTGTGTTGACTCCATGGTGGATACGTGTTAAATGTGGTCTACAATGTACTTATATGTAGAAAGTGCTCATTTTAAGTATTAAAGGGAAGGCCAACAGTGAAAACTCCATTGTCTAAATACTCCTTGGAATGACAGCTACTGTTTATCAGTCAGGATTACAAGAGGTGGGGATGGATCAAACCGGTGTAACAGGGTAGCAAGATCATCTAAAATCAACAGTCTTCCAGTGGCAGAAAGCAAAGTATGCTTGTTTTTGTTTTATTGAGTGATGTGCAGACTTAATCATTTACTCAAGTATAGCAATGTCCTACTATCCTCAAGCAATTAAAACTAATCACCACCCTGTTTCCCTAGCCCACAGTGTTATTTCTCCCACTTGTCTGATACGAGTTGTCATGTCCGTTACGCAAAGTGTCATGTCCGTTACGCCATTTACAGGAAAACTAGAAGTGGTATAGAAAAGTGGTTTCCACACATGCAAGGGGATTCAATCCTAACATAGAAAATGAATTTGCAGCAACTTTACACTAATTTCCTCTTGGCTATGAAAACTTATAGTAAAAAACGTAACGGACATGACGCTTCAAATGTTATAGAAATCACACAACTTTGAGGATCAATGGGTCAAAAACTGATGAATGCTAGGGAAGTTGGTTGTGATTTTCCATTGATATATACACTGGACTATAATCTAAAAGCTGAACAAGGCCTCTAGGACATATCTGGCCTTCTTTAGAGACAGGAACACTAAACTCTTTAAAAATAGCCAAATTTTTGTGTCATTGCAACACATCATACAGTATTTTCATTGACTGAGAAAAATACAAAATTTTGTAATGACAAAGATGCGACTAGTGAAAAATGAAAATATATATGTTACTTTTTCAGAATATTTGAGAACTTAAGTGAAACTGAAAACTTCATTTTTTCACTAAAGTGAACATTTCTCATGGAATTGCCCATATATAGAATTCTAGAAAATTCATATTTTGATTCAAATACACAATAGCATTCTTAAAGCACATTAAATGTGTTAAGATATGGTGTCTGTCTGACAGGAATCTTAATTTTGCCATCTGCATCATATGACTGTGATTTCCCAGCAAAATATTCTTTAAAATTTTTGTCTGTCTAATATTTACAGTATCTATGGCAAATACATTATTTATTTATGTGTATTTTTTTGTCGGAATATACTTTAAAAAAAAGGTCTTGAAGACTATGACAACATAATGTGTTGTAAGCAGAGACATAGACATAGAGATAGATTGTCATAAAATGTTAAGTACACAGATCAGATTGAAACAAAGTTGGACCAACCCAATGTCCCCCAGGAACCCATAGACCAACATACAAACTGTGTAGCTGTGCACCCTTGCAGGCTTAGTCTGCACTGTAGATACAACAAAAATACACATATAGATGATGATAACCATACCTCTACCTATCTCAAAGGCACGTCACAGTGTTTATGAAATCAGATAGGTCAGCCCTTCATTGACGTTCTAATGGCAGGCATCAGGCAAAACAAAGAGAGAATATAATAACAAACATGGATGACAAGATATCTTCTCACCAGTGTGGTGTCACCATTGAACAAGAGACAGAGTCATTCTCGACTAACCCGCGAAGAATGACTATGGATGATTTATCTCCTTTAGAGGGGAATTTTGGTCCAGTCAAAAGTTAGTCCCACAAGAAAGAGTAAAATTTTATGAGTGCAATGGTAAAAATTTGATCAAAATTGGTTTAAAAGTAAGGTAGTTATAACATTTCAAAGCTTTGATCATTTTTGCCAAACAGTTCTCAAACAGTTGATACGATTTTGCAAATGAGTGCACTTAAGATATCATCATCTCACAATTTTCCATTCATCATGTACCCCCCCCCCCCAGAAAATGATGGATATTAAATTATTGTGCTATAAAAGTATAAAACAATGTTATTCAAAGCTGAATAGCTTCAAATATTGATCAGCCAGATATATCAGGATTTGAAACTAGGGCACAATTGCATTTGAAGGATGGAAACTTCAACATTTTATATACAAATGTGAGGTGATAACATCATAACCTCTTATTTTACAAATTTATCTTGACTTTTCAAGAACTGTTTTGTGAAAATTAGCAAAACTAAGTGACTTCATAACTATGTTAATTTTTATCTAATTTTAATAAGTTTTTGTTTTGTTTTGTGTTTTTAGTTTTAGTTTGTAAAGTTTTACTCTTTGTTTTGAGATGAACTTTTAACTGATCTGGAATTTCCCCTAAATATGTGTAAGGCATTTACACCCTTAATTCCTGTCACATGACATGAATTAGTTTCAAAGGCGAGCAGTGAGTTTATATACACACCTGTGTGTGTATAATGAGATAGATAGGATTAGATAAATATAGATACACGTGTATCTGCGCATTCTTCGATAAGTGCTCATTTAACAAATCTAGTTCACGGCTCACCCCTTTCTCTGTGAGTCCCTCCCGTCCAAGCAATATGCTGTAACAGTTATCCATCGCTTCAATCTGTAAGTGCTCTAGTGCTCGGGGGTAAATTTCCCTCGTCATTAGGACAACATCTCGAGACGAAGAGAGGAACCCCAAGCATCCACACACACAAATACCCACACACACCCACAAACACACACAGACACCCACACACGGACGTACATGCACACATACACGCACACAGATGCACACACAGACATACACGTGCGCTAAAGTTGCCAGTCAAATTCACCCGATCTGGACTGACTGATCATCACTTGCTTCAATCTTCTTCTTTTTCTACTTCTTCTTCTATCCCCTCCACCACCTCCCTTACCCTACCTCACCCCATTCTCCCCCCCCCCCTTCCTCCAAACCACTTCTCATCCAAGCATTCCATTATACAAACACTGCATTGACGACAGCCAGGAATTCAACAGGCCACAGGCAAAAACGATGGTGAGCGGGAGAGAGAGAGACACACACACACACACAGACAGACAGACAGGCAGACAGACAGAGATAGACAGACGTAGGGATGTAAAGAGAGCCCGCATCATCTCATGTGCCACTTTAGGGACTACATTTTCACCTCGAGTGTCATCCTCGTGGTCTGAAAAGAACATCTCAGGAGTGTCCCCCATGACAGGAAATACCTCTCTTCTTGAATTACGCTGGATGCTAATGGAAGAAGGGGATACATACACATTTGACTACTGTATAAGCTGTTATTTTCGCGAGGGTTTAATTTTTGCATATTGTTGGACTGCGAATTTAACAACATGCGAAAATGTTGACATGCGCTACTAGGGTAATAGTGCACGTATGATAGTCTCGGTGACAGTACGCGAAAACAACATCTCACAAAAATGTTGGTGACCTCCTCACTTGCAAAAATATCTGTACACGAAAATAACAGCTTATGCTGTACCTTATCAGCAATTTAGCCAATGACCCCCCCCCCAACTTTGAATTCAAGTTCCAAGATAATGACAGCATATTGTTGACTTTTAATACCTGATGCAAATCTGATGATTTCAAATGCCAATGTCATCTGAATTAGATTGAAATAATGAGAGGGAGTACCTTTTGACACTAATAATAGAGTTATTCTTCTAGGAAAACAAATTCACGTGCACACACACACACACACACACACACACACACTTCCCATAATTTGCTTGCACCAGTTTTCTATTGAAACACACATACAACAATTTCTCTCTTGTGGTGCATAACAAGCCTATGGAGAAAAAAAAAACACTTTAGTAAAGCATCTGCAATGTTGAGGAAGAACATTGCAACTGGGATCATACAAGTATGTTTCTTTGGCTTCTACTCAGTAAACTTTCGGTATACAGAGAGCTTGTTTTATAGGCAGAAATGATGTTAAAGGTGCCTCACAAACTCTCAATCTTGATGGTATGCATTTGGAATCACACTATGATGAACTTCATAAACACCCCCCCCCCCCCCCCCCCCCCACTGAAAAATGTTCCGCGGCCTCTGGTATGGGTCAGTCCAGTCCCACCTCCCTGGTCAGTCAAATGGTGACACTTTGATGTGTACAGAGGGTGGTTCGAGAATCAAGGCCTTTTAAGTAGATAACCACTGATGAAATTGAAAAGGGCAAACCCTCTGAACCTCTCATCTCAAACGAATACAGCCAGGTCAGTTCTATACTCCCCTTGGGGATCTTAATGGCCTGGCGGGGTTTGACTCTGTCCATTTGAACTTCTCTATCCATTCGAACCGCATTCCGGACAAGGTTTGACCGAGGTCAACCTGACAGGCTCTGTTTTGATGAGACAAGGCAGTCTCTTCATTAATCTTTCACTAAATGCTTCTCCTACGTCGAGAGAAGGTGGCTCTAACTTTGTCAACTCGTTTGCAGAAATCAAGCTATTAGTCTCTTCTATTTCTTACAAATTATGTCATGTTTGAAATTAAAAAGTGATTGAACTTTGTATTTACAAGCAAAAATAGCTTGGAAAAGTCAGTAAATCATGTCAACTTAGTCATCATTAAAGAAATATTACATACATTGGTTTCTATCAAATCAAAATTTATGGCAGTGCTGAAGGAATTGAATGAACCACACTAGCTATGTGACAGATATCAAATTTGTCACTTGGAAGCATAACCAACAAATGTCATTTTACACTCGGCTTGCTTGATAACTTAAACATCTGAAACAGAGGAGAAGGCACTTTCCTTCACTAAGTAATGACAGATTGTAATCCTTTCAGTAAGCTGCAGAATAAGGATGTCAAGCAAGGATATCAAAAGACATTGGTCCATACTGATCAATATTGGTCAAGCTTGTCACGTGACACAAAGACAATTTTTTACTACATTTCCTTGAATGGCATCCATTTCTTGACTCTTTATCTTTACTAAAATATCAAAATCCCCCACCATTTTATTTGTATCCTCCTTTTTTACTTCAAAGATTTAAAGGACAAGTTCACCTTCATAGACATGTGGGTTGAGTGAATGCAGCAATATTAGTAGAACACATCAGTGAGAGTTTGAGCAAAATCTGACAATCCGTTAAAAAGTTATGAATTTTTGAAGTTTCTGCTCAGTCACGGCTGGATGAAAAGACTACTATAGCTTGTGATGTCACATGAGTACAACGATATAAAGAAAGAATAAAGAAAATTCAACATATTTCCATTTTTCTCCCATAACAAAAGTACACTTGACTTCTCTCTTTCAGAAGGCAGGGGGAATGATATTACCCTTAACATATGTCAGTACCAAGTCGAAGAACTGTGCACTTTATTCAAAAAGTAAAGTTTTGTGAAAATCTCTTTTTATTTTCCTCATATATTTATACGCATGTGACATCATACACTGTAGTAGTCTTCTCTTCCAGCAGTGACTGCGCAGATACTTAAAATATTCGTAACTTTTCAACGGATTGTCCAATTTTCCTCAAACTTTCACTGATATGTTCTACTTATGTCTATAAAGGTGGACTTGCCTTTAAAGATTTAAAGATCTTCAAGATTGCACTATGGAATGAAGTTAGTCATTTGATTTATGGAAACTACATGTACCTTTTCATTGGTGCAATTGGAAAAAAAGAAGTCATAATGACTGAAAAGCAGTGGAATTAACTTACCACAAGAAACTATCAAGGAATAATGATATGACCAGGATATGTTGGAGTGTATAAAGCTCGAGTTGAAATATTTAAAACAACAACACAAAAACATAAAGCAAACTGCCCTAACAAAAAAGATTTCCAGGGAAATGACTTTCAAACAGAAAATGCCATCACTCTGCAACCAGGCACACGCCACAATCAAGCCTCCCTTTATGACGACCGTGACTGACCCCTTTAACTCCCACACCACGCCCGGCTTTGGTTGACCTTGAAGAGAGGCAAAAACCCCAGCAAAGTGCGACCCTACTCCTGTAATGTTACCGACGTCAATGCGCTAAAAAAGAAAAAAGAAAAAGAAAAAAGATGAGGGGAAAGAGCTTTCCATTGCTCATGGTGTAGTAACATTTATGGTTGAGTGATGCAAGTGATGTTCACTATGGCTTCCCCCGTCTGAAGAGTACTCTCGCTCAAGGATAATGACTACATCCCGTCATTGTGAAGCGATGTTTAATCACATTTCCAGCATCAATATTCAATCATCAATATCTAAATTACGCAAAGTGGGGCTTCAAAAATGGATGGTGTGGGGGGGGGGGGGGGAGGGAGAGATGGGAGAGGAAAATATCATACCAAAAACATGATCACGTGATCAATACTTGATTTCGGGGGAGGGGGGGGGGGGAAGGTTCAGAAATGAAACTCTCATGTTCGCTCATATGTCTGGTCTGAACCTTGGCTGAAATATCTAAATTGAGCATTGATTTAATGTCATTTTTCAAACTTGGTGTATGTAAAGGCACCTCAAAAAGGGTAACAAAATCATAAAAGCTTATAACAGTTTTGATTTTTTTGGAGCATATTTGTTGTACAGCATCTCCTTAAAATGTAAAGTAGCTGGAGAAAAACACTAGCCAGAAGAAGGCAATTCTAATTTGTCCCTCAGCCACCTGAAATAATGGACCCTGGGAGGTTTCTCTAAATTTGTGGAAACACACGAGATTCCATATTTTCCATATTTCATGACTTGGGGGAGGGGTACAAATTGAAGACGCAGCATAATACCAAAATCACCCGATAGAGAGATGAAAATCCATAGTTTGGAAGATATAGTGATTATGGCTTCAGCTCAAAGACTGCATTTTTTAATAGTGGAAGTGCAGCTTGCTGTGTCCTCTGAAACATCCACCTTTTGTTACACTTGCGGGACAAGCTTATGATTCCTGGAATATGAATTGCAACATAAATCATCATAACATCATGCACCTCACACCTATGGTATTTCGGTCTGTTTCACCTTAAATGCGCAACATATTAATTCCCCCATCTAGAAATTGTACCCATCTCCTACATTTTTCATGAGACCAATGGGTTTCTGCCGAGTATTTGAAAAGTGAATCTAGATTCCCTCGAGATTATATACCCTGTATTTTTTCTTTTCCTCAAATTACTGTGCAAGGCCCCGTCTGCAGGTAAGTTATACTGCCGAGAGGGCCACACCGTCTCGTCAAAATGGCAATGCATGAATACATACATGAACACATAGTTATGTGGAATGCTCTTTGGAAAGGTCATGGTTGTAATATCATTCTTGGGGGGTAACGTTGTTACGCGGTACGGCAGTTGGCCCGCGTACGTTCAATACCTATTTGCTCTTCAATATCACTTTCCGTTCCTATCCTATCTTTTCCAATCTGCATCACAGCGGACTGATTTATTACGTTTGCATGCACACGCATGTGTATTTTCTTGTTCGGTACCGGATGCCTCGGGCTATTCCTATATCATACATGGAAGTTTATTTTTCTATTTCTTTACGACTATGTGGCTGGGTTACATCAAAACACTTCTAAAAATTATAATAGAAATCAAAGCGTGTTGGAATAAAGTAAGATTAACAAAAGAAAAAAAAAAAAGCAAGCACAGACGGAAGAATTTATTTTTAATCATTTTGTGGCAGGGACGTCCGTCTCTACCACGGAGTTAATATCTCTGCCTTATTGGTCGGGCAAATATTGCAAAGTCTGATCGCAGGCAGTACCAGGTAACCCTTACATTTTCCAAACTGTCATTGGATTTTAAACTTGTGAACAGAAGACAAGCAGCAACATTAAACCAATTCATTCATAGCATCACAATACTGCACAGGGGAAAATCAAAAATGCTCTTGTTTTCAAACTCCTTATAATGAAACCCAAACTAATTCAAAACAGAGAGAGGAGTTCAGAGAAAATTTTGCGGAAACCAATTTGTGTGAGTTGGTGATCGTGCTGAATTTAATCATAACTACATCAGATCACATACATGCCTTCTGCCATCTTTGGAATTGCAATGATCATGTGTCAAAATGTGCACCAAAAATGTGTGAAATTTGCCAAAAGATTTGGAGCTGACCATGCAAGAAAACAATGACAACAAAAGTCAACAAGAGCATATCTCTTCTGACCACGCTGCATAAGTGTTTCCATGGTAACAGGCTACATATCATCCGTCAGCTTTTGGGAATGCGATACAGCGCATCGACAGGAACAAAGAGATCCATATTTTTGCATTAATTTGCATGCGTGATAACTGCTTCTGTCTCGGGCAGATCCATAATCGTGTCCATACACTTGTCGAACAATGACCTTGCTACGGTGGATGCATTCACAGGCTAGAGGATCGTTCACATATTGAAAACAACACCAACAAAACAATCACAAAGAAAAAAAGCCCAGCAGATGGGGAAAAAATAAAAAAACAAACTAATGCTGACACTGTTTATCTTGACTTCCATGGCAACAGATCCAAAGCGTGAAATGGACTGACGGTGGTTCTGGGGAAGAAGCGTAAAACATACAAAACATGTCAAACTCACGTGTCCAGGATGACGATCTCTACGTTCACATCGTCCCGGTCCTTGTGGAGGAAGTCCTTGAGGAAGTTTGAGACGCTGTCCAGCGTGATGTGACCGCAGACCACGATGTGCCTGTGATAAGCAAAAGAAACAACAAAACAGATATGATAATAAAAAACGATAAACAAAGGACGGACAATGACAAAGGGATCAACCTTGCCGTGACTTCTGGGGGGCATTTCATGAAGCGTTTTGTCCGACAAACATGTCTGACAAATTTGGTCTCAGCTAGTCAGATGCAATGATTTCAGTAGCTTGTAACAGTTTGTCAGAAAAAAACAAAAACATATCTGGCAAAATGCTTAATGAAATGCCCCCCCCCCCCCCCCCCCCCCCCCCCCCCCCCCCGTGACCACACAGCATGCAATGCCAAAGGTGTTTCTTAAACCCTTTGTGTGTTACAGAGAAAGGGTTAGGGAGTTGTAAACACAATGGGGTAACTACAATGTAAATGTAGCAGTTCATGTTGTACAATGTAGGCCTGTAGAATGCTCAGAGATAATCTTTCGTGATATACCTCAATAGACGTGCGCAAGAATAAATCACTATTCGGATGGTATAAAGAAACAACGATGAGTATTCAGTGCTCATATATACCATATGTGTGACTGTGTGTGTTTTCAAGGTGAGTGTGTGCAAGTGTGTGAATGTGTGTTTCCACACAGAAATACTGTGTACAATTTATATTGTATGATTATACGAGAATGAAACTTCAGAAGGATCAGAGTATGCGAATAATGGATCCACCTTGAAAAGAAGAGATATATAAATTTGAAATATGTATATCATCAGCAAAATTCAGTGATGGTACAAAGATTATATTGGAACATTGACTGGAAAAGCAGAAAAAAAAACAAGCATCTTTTTGATCTTGCTGATTTTATCAACTCATTTCATCTTGAATTTCAAAGCATTATAAAAAAGTGAGGAAGTTGAAGAAACATTCCCATGTCTATTATACTCCAAAATGCGTAGTGTTTGATGAAATGATTTTGTCCTTCGACACACTGTTCATGTACAAAGGACAGAGTTGGGGGTGCATTCTTACTAAATGTATAACGATGGCAGCTGATATTTCCACATACTTGCAACCAACTCGTTATGACTGGTCCAGAGGCAACTAGAACTATCACTCATTGTGATTAATATACCCCCACCCACAACTGAGGGAATTAGCTTAACCAGGACTAATTTCTTTTTAATTTTTTAATAGCAAAAAATGTTACCATGGCAATGCACTGTTCAAAAGTGAATAAATGTATTGCTCACTGTTAGTCATATGTCCCACATCTCAAGTCAAGTGCTCAAAAACTGAGTGAGCAAGATAAATAAACTGACAATTTGTATGGTTTTCATTAAAAATTGTGTGTTATCATGGCAACACAATGTTGGACATTAAGAAAAAATGAAGTTTGCACAATAGCCGTTACATGTGCAATTTCAAGCCAAATGATAAAAGGCTGAGGGGCTTAGTTGAATTCACAATACCAGTGTATCATTTTCATTCAAAATATATTGTTACCATGGCAACACATTTTCAACACTGACAAAAGATTTTTTGCACATCTACGTAATGTAGAGGTAACATATGCCAAATTTGAAGCCAAAATGCTATAACACAGAGAGTTAGGAGAATCAAAATGTTTGCATGATTTTCATTCAAAATGCACTGTTACCATGGCAACACATTGTTCCACAATGATGAAATACGAAGTTTGCATATCTCTGTACTATAGTGGTTGCATGTGCCAAATTTCAAGCCAAATGCTCAAAGACTGAGGGAGTTACCTGAATCCACAATATTTTTGTATGATTTTCATTCAAAATATGCTGTTACCATGGAAACGCATTGATCAACATTAACAAATGGTTAAGTTTGAACATCTACGTACTATAGTGGTCACATGTGTCAAATTTCAAGCTAAATGCTCAAAGACTGAGGTAATTACCTGAATCCACAATATTTTTGTACGCATTTTAGTGAAAAGATGCTGTTACCATGGCAACGCATTGTTCACCACTGACGAAAGATTAAGTTTGCACATCTATATGCTATTGTGGTCACATGTGCCAAATTTCAAGCCAAATGCTCAAAGACTGAGGGAGTTACCTGAATCCACAATATTTTTGTATGATTTTCATTCAAAATATGCTGTTACCATGGAAACGCATTGATCAACATTAACAAATGGTTAAGTTTGAACATCTACGTACTATAGTGGTCACATGTGCCAAATTTCAAGCTAAATGCTCAAAGACTGAGGTAGTTACCTGAATCCACAATATTTTTGTATGCATTTTTAGTGAAAAGATGCTGTTACCATGGCAACACATTGTTCACCATTGACGAAAGATCAAGTTTACACATCTATACACTACAGTGGTCACATGTGCCAAATTTCAAGTCAAATGATTAAAGACTGAGGGAGTTAACTGAATCCACAATATTTTTGTATGATTTTCATTCAAAATATGCCGTTACCATGGCAACACACTGATCACCACTGACGAAAGATTAAGTTTACACATCTACGTACCACAGTGGTTATGTGTGCCAAATTTCAAGCTAAATGCTCACAGACTACGGGAGTTAGCCGAATCCACAATATTTCTGTAAGCTTTTCGGTAAAAAAAACTCGTTACCATGGCAACGCATTGTTCATCACTGACGAATGATTAAGTTTACACATCCATATACTATAGTGGTCACATGTGCCAAATTTCAAGCCAAATGCTCAAAGATTGAGGGAGTTATCTGAATCCACAATATTTTCATTTGATTTTCATTCAAACTATGCCGTTACCATGGCAACACATTGATCACCAATGACGAAAGAGTAAGTACGCACATCTACGTACCACAGTGGTCACATGTGCCAATTTTCGAGCCATATACTTAAAAACTGAAGGAGTGAGATTTATCTACACATTTTTGTATGATTGGTTAAAAAAAAAACTGCCGTTGCCATGGTAACAGATTTTTTAACGCACACACCAAAGATGTTTTGGCACAACTATATAGTACATTGATCACATATCCCAAATTCAAACTGAACTGTCACAAAACTGAGAGAGTAGTTCGATCCACAACATTTTGTAAGATTTTTATGAAAATCTGCCGTTGCCATGGCAACGCAGTATGAAATACTAATGAAAAAGGTGTCTTGCACATCGGCCTATGGTAGCAGTCACACATGCCAAATTTGAAATTAATTGCTCAAAAAATGAGAAAGTTGTTCGATCCACAAGATTTTTATGAAAATCTGCCGTTGCCATGGCAACGCAGTATGAAATACTAATGAAAAAGGTGTCTTGCACATCGGCCTATGGTAGCAGTCACACATGCCAAATTTGAAATTAATTGCTCAAAAAATGAGAAAGTTGTTCGATCCACAAGATTTTAGGAAAATTTGCCGTTGCCATGGCAACGCATTATGCGATATTAACGAAAAAGGTGTCTTGCACATCTACCTTTGATAGCGGTCACACATGCCAAATTTGAGGTCAATTGCTCAAAAAATGAGAGAGGAGTTCGATCCACAAAATTTTGCAAGATTTCTTTAAAATTTGCCGTTGCCATGGCAACCCATTGTGCAATACTAACGAAAAAGGTGTCTTGCACATCTTCCTTAGATAGCGGTCACACATGCTAAATTTGGGGTAAATTGGTTAAAAAATGAGAGAGTAGTTCGATCCACAAGTTTTTATGAAAATATGCCGTTGCCATGGCAACGCATTACACGATACTAACGAAAAAGGTGTCTTGCACATCTACCTTTGATAGTGGTCACACATGCCAAATTTGGGGTCAATTGCTCAAAAAATGAGAGAGGAGTTCGATCCACAAGATTTTGCAACGGACCGACCGCCCGACCGCCCGACCGCCCGACCGCCCGCCCGCCCGACCGACCGACCGACCGACCGACCGACCGACCGGCCACCCGACCTCAGAGTGATTCCTATATACCCCCCCTACACACTATGTGTGGGTGGGGGTATAATGATGAAATGTGTTCAGTGTGGACAGGTCATTACGTCTGTTGCTAGGATATCACTAACTAAAATCAATTTACGTGACTGTTACCCTTTGTGTGTACGAATGTGTGTGTGTTTGTGTGTGTGTGTGTGTGTTTTCTCCATCATTCTTCCCTGTATCTATCACATCTCCTCCAAAGATGAGTAAAGTGTGAGTAATGGTAGCTTCATAGCAGACACACACTCACCCACACACACACACGCACACGCAGAACGAGCAAATTACAAAATTGAGGATCGTCTATCTACTCCAGTGGAGACAACTGGAAGATGACAGCCCATTGCCATGGCAACTGATGGGCTCACCATAGCTAGGGCCGAGTGGTGGTTTTCTTGTCGGGAGGAGAATTATTGATTTATGACAGTTCTTTGTAATCACTTTGACAGAGGACACTGCTGGTCTATCTTATCCTATCGTCTACTTCTGTGTGTGTGTGTGTGTGTGTGTGTATGTGCTTCTGTCCATTGTATCAGTCGGTGGCATTCTCCATCTGCTTTGGCGGCATCACATTCATTGCTGCGGCGCTGCAGCCAGCTGGTTTCTAAATTCACTCCTTGTTGCCGAACAATGGGGAACATGAAGAGCAACATCCATTAAAAACAGAGGCGGATCCAGGAACTTCGTAAAGTGGGGGCGCCTCTACAAAATTAAAGGGGGGCGCACACCCCCCATTTTTTCCCCTCTTGTTTGAACAAAAAATAAAGGGGGGACGTGCGCTGGTGTGCTCCCCCCTGGATCCACCACTCATTAAAAGACAATGTTCAAGGAGACAGCGTAGAAGAGGAACACACTGTGAAGTGGGGCAAAAGAAAAGAGATACATCATAAACCTCCCCATCCCCATCCCCCTGCCTCTCTTCCCCTCTGACTATTCATGTTTTTGGTCTTGCTTCGACGATGAAACTCCCTGACATTAATTACATATGAGTGAATGCAATGCCGCAAACCCATTGCAGGCTTGCCTTAAATGATTAACCATCTTGTATCGATAAATCAGGAACAAACTCGAGCAAACGTGGGCTTATCAAGACGTCACTTCTTCTTTTCTCTCTTTCTTCTCAAAGGGAGGTTTGAGTGACGGGATGTGAAAAACAGCATTTTTTCTTTCTTTCCCTCAAGTGGATAATTTATCCCACTTTAAATCATCTTCCTGCAGAATTTATCATTTTTACAGTCTAGACAACCATCTATTTCTGAAATCAGTTCTGTCTTCTTTTTGATTTTTGTTTTCAAGCTCTTGCCTCCTTGGAAATACATGGCTAACTTATTCAAATTTCTACCAAAAAGGGAAAAAAAGAAGATATTTAATGATTAACATGGCTGGTTGGCATAAAGGTGAGTTTGCGCAGCAAATAATGTATCTAAAAAACATATTAATATTTCAATGCTAGAAGAAGATTTAGAAAACATCAGCGTGGTTTTGAACAAGCACTTCTGGCAATTAGTGAATTTAAGATACCGCACTACTGACAAATATATATATATATATGACATCATTGAATACATTTTAGTGTGTGTGTGTGTGCGTGTGTGTGTGTGTGTGTGTGTGTGTGTGTGTGTGTGTTGATATGCATGAATGTGTGTGTTTGAATGTATGTCTGTGTGTATTTGTATGTCTGTGTGTGTGCATGCGTGTATGTGTATGTATAACTATGTATGTGTAAACATTTCTGCTACTTCATGACGAACACTTTTGGTCTCATAGCAATTTCTGTGGTGCAGGCAGCGTCACGTTTGTGTTTCAAGATGTCTCTGTTAGAAAACCATTGTAGAGAGCTACATTTCATATTTTCTCAGTTCAATTACACCTTCAGCAAACACTGCTGCTCAAGCAACCACCAAATTTTGCCCCCATTTGATTTGTAGTCAGGTTATACCCATTGCTACTGATATGCACACATTTGGTGCTCCGATGGAAACGATAGATAATACACGAGTATCCTGGTAACCACAGGTTTTTTTTTCCTCTTTATTAGTCCTTACAATGATACCTTTGATTTTTTTTTCCCCTGTCCTGTTCAAAGGTTCATTTTGCGTTCCCTTGATTCTGAATTACCTCTTGCGCTCTGACAAGTTCGTTGTCCAGCGTGCCATCTGGCCAGCACTTTTATCCGCTGTGAATCACCCATTACTTCAAAACTTGATGACGCTAATACTGCCCTCAAATTGAAAACCCATCAGATATTTTGGTTACTTAGGACGCCCATCTCATTTCCCTCGAAATTGTGTTTGCCGAGGCACCACGATTCCACTTCAGGAAGAGATTTACGATCCAAGGAGCGTCTTGCGTTGAATGCAGGTAGGCTATGCCACAAACTTGCTTCAACGCCCCCCCCCCCCCCACCCGACTGAAATTTCCCCCATAATTTCTTTAACATCATCTCATTCTTCATCTAATACATTTTAGCTTTGTCAATCTGCCTGGATACTTGCTGTTTCATTTTGTTCTTTTTGAGTTGATGAATGTCACTGCAACATTCTTCATTCTGTGGCTTGCCTGCCTGAACATTACGGTTTAAAAGCTTCATTAAGATACAGTATGTAGCTACATAGAAATTCTTACTGCAATCAGTCATTCACGATTGGTCGCATTGATGAATATCAATGCAATTTCTCTATTGCTTTTTATATGGCAACTGCTCACACACATCATACATCATATTTCCATACATGAAAAATCACTCCCTAATCTCACCAATATGGTGATTTGTTTCCCATGCAGGAAAAAAAAGAGAATTTTTTAAAATCAACTCATCAATTCCCAGAACCACATTTCTGTAGGTTGGTGCATCTCATTACAATGTACCTCCGCCAAGGGAGGAGGTTACAGTATGTTTACATCAGCATTTGTTTGTTTGTTTGTCCGTGTGCAAAATAACTCAAAAAGTTGTGAACGGATTTGGATGAAACTTACGGGTAAGGTTGAGAATGACACAAGTAAGAGATGACTACATTTTGGTAGTGATCCGGGAATTTCTATGGATTTTATGAAGAATTTTCGATATTTTGGCAGGTAGGGTCAATGAACTTGGCAGTTCAAGCTGCGATTATTTGAGGTTTACATGCGCACACTAAAGTGTGTCCTCTAGTTTCTGCTAGGGTGAGGCGCGCCCGCTGCTGAAAGTTGATGACACAACAACAAGCTTCTATATTGGGAAGTCAGGTGATTTTCAACATATGCCTACATATGTATGGATGGAAATCATTGATCTCTATGGAAGAACATGATCAGTGGTGGAAATAAGCTGCTTGGCGGAGGTCTGCGCTCTCAGAGTGCTTCTCCAGTTATTTCAATTTCATCATTCACTATTAGCATTAATAAAAGAGAGTAGAGTACAAATTGTCTTTTATTTGATCCCTTTGCTATTCTTAATTTATTCAATTTTTTGTCTTCAATTGCAGATCTTTAAAAATACAACTCTTAATCACTGATTTCATAACTGAATTTCAAATTGGCAACACAGTATACATGTAGAAAACTCATGTTCCTGTTCCTAATTCAAATTTGATTCTTGTTGTTTTTGTGTCACTCTCTGTCTTTGTGTGGATGTAATGAATTTAACCAGTTCCACCTAATCTCTCTTTCCAACAGAGGATATGCAGTAAAATTTGGCTTTGCCAATTTGATGAGGAACAAGATGACAATTTCTGCAGCAAAATTTCCCCAGGACCTGATTGGCTCAGGTCGACTCCTGACAATAACCTGTCAGCTACTGTTGTAGACAGAAGCAAAATCTCATTAGGTTTCTCTTTTCATCTGCCACAGCATATTAATCAATCAAAAACATATTTCCTCTTACACTGTCTTAGATAGGAGCTGAGAGGCTTGTAAGAACATTAAAAAATGATAAGAAGAAGAGATGTCTCATTCAATAAGAGAGGAGCTATTCACTGCATTGGTCTTACTTTAGATTGATGAAAGGTTGTACCGTTGATGGCACCTACACGTACAACAGTCTGAAGAAGAGACTAAATACCTGCAAGTCTTGTCTGCATGTATTATGATGGAATCATCATTATGGATACACAATAAAGAGCAGTCGCAGCAATGACTTTCACAGGCATCGCAAGTTTTCCGCTCCCCCGAATCCCGGGGTACCCTCCTCTCGAGAGTTTAGTGGGTAATTAATCCCCAATCAATGGCCCGCAATTAATGCGCCCGGCCCCAAAATGTCAGGTATGCATACATTTGAGGAAGAGAAGGAAGAGATGAATTTCCCATGAAAACACGTTTATCTGCTTTTGAAGAAAGGCTTTGGAATGCCTGTGCTCAAACACACACACACACACACACACACACACACACACACACACACACACACACACACACACATACATACAGACACACATACAAATGCATATTCATATATACATACATATATATATATACAAACAGATAGATATATACATGCACATACCCTAACATTATACATATATATATGCAGAAAATACACAATCTTACACATGGGCTCCACTGATCTATGCTCTTTTCTACCTTAGATCTAACACACCGGACTCAAACGTAACAGCTCAGTCTTTGAGACGACTCTGCAAATACTGCATCAAATGTGGTGAGGATCTGATCTGCATTGTTCACATTCGTGTTCTCCCAATACTTCATAGGGTCCCGAAGAACACAGAACAAAACACTAAAAATTGTTTTGTCTGTTTGTTTTGGGTTCGCTTGCTTGTTTGTCTTACACAGAGACTAATTCTAAAATCATCCATGAGTTGATATCTGGAAGCGCTCTCACACATGAATGTCATACTGTGTGTGCCATCTGTGGCACAGAGAGAGAGAGAGAACCATTTACCACAAAATCAAATGTGACGTTTCCTCGCCAATGCGAGCCCATTTCCTTCACGCGTCACATTCTCTTATGCATAGTCAAGGATTGGGTCTGCGATAATAATGTGTCCTCTGCCTTTCCCTTCAAAATAGAATGGGAAAGATGTTCCTCTGCCACCTGGTGAAAAGCACGCTACTGAGAGAGAATCACACAGCTCTTCATACATCACAGTGTCTGGTGAATTAACCTGTTGTCTTTCAAATGTCATCATTTCTTGTATACTGTTAAAGTGGGAATTTTCTCACAAACATTCTTTCATGCTCGGCCAAGTACGATGAATTTTGCAAGTTTCTGATTCTGCAAAATCAAAACCATAAAATGATGGTACATAGATCGGGGAAAAAAAAATTGTGCGCTGTTATTTTCATCCTCATGTCTGGTCGCATGAATTGAGTGAAAATTTGGACTTTGATAGAAATTTATACTTGTTCATTGTGCAGCTAGTTTCAGTAAGCATCTACTTTTTAGGTGCTTCCTAGAAACATGACGAATGAATAACATCATGTCACGAACTTGCAAAGCTTCTTTAACTATATCGCATCCATCTCGACCGAAGCGTTCATGCTCTACCCTTCTCCTCTCACTTGGTGTACATTGTACATCATCTCAGGATCACCAGTGCTGGGGTAAATTATATTCTTCATCTCTGTATTGACGACACGATAACATTTCAATAATTTTCATGCTCACGTATGCGGCAAAATTGCCTTTTGAGGCGGGAGGAAGTAGTGAACATGCTGGTGTCCAACTGAAGTATCTCACAAATCGCGGGTAGGCCACGACAAAGTCTGCGACTGATGCCAAGTCGGGCGTAATGGCTACAAATTCGAATTCATCCGAGTCGAGACGAGCCTTCATTTGATTGATCAAGACGTGAGGCAGCCCCCTTTTGCGGCACGAAAGGCTCATAAAGACATGTGGCAGTGGAATAACTTGCCCGTGAAAAACCTGCTAGGGTAATCAAATAAAGATCAATATGAACCCCAAAGGTGGAGATATCTACTCAAAATACATATCTGTGAGTTGATTTCATCTCATGCAAAGAAGTTCTCTTTTTTTTTTGGGGGGGGGCTGCATGTTTATTCTTAATGTCTACTGTGGAGGTACAAATTGCTATTACAACCATACTGTGAGTTTGAGAAGAGAGAGTTTTTTTTTTATCTTGAAAGGTTCTACATGGTTTATGTGATGCTCTTCGGATTCACAACTGACATTATGTTTGTGTAGGCCAACTGAACTAAAAGGAGGCTATTACGGTAATACCATACTCACAAATTAAGAGGATTGTTTCTTCTTTTTTTTCTTTCTTTCTTTCTTTTTTATGCAAGAGTGCAGATGTTCTTTACTACTGTTCTCTCTCCAAGCAGACATACAGAAATCCTCTGTCATTTCAAAACATGCTTTCTGCGAGACAAAGGGATTATCGGTTGTATTATAAAGTCCCAGGATGGTTCCTTCTTTATCAGTCGGTCTATAATCGCAGAGATAAAACACATAATCTTATACCACTGAGCAGCAGCAAAACAGCATCTATTCATAAATAATACCTCGGCCTCTGTAAACTGTCTTACAACATTTTGACCTGAATTCATGGGTGCACACATGAGCATCAGAAGAGTGATATGCAGTCTGGTTGTCTTTCCTGTTGTTTCAGAGGTAAGCACCACACTGTGCGTTTTTAAACATCCCTGCACATTTATGAAAACAGCATGCATTGCGACTCGTGTCATTCCATATTTTGAATGATGAAAATTGCTGTCATCTCTTTGTCTTGTAATTACAATCCTCAATAGAAAACAGCAAATGTGACAGCATATCAACTTTCAAATGCAGTAGGGAGCAAGAGTGTCTCCAGTGATAAAGAATAGCACCTTCAAGCGAAATAAAGGTTCTGTTTCTACGATTGAACATACAGAGCAGAGACTTGTTTATGGGAGAAGGCGTGTATTCTCTGGAAACACGTAAAGGAGAAAAGCAGACGAGGCATCCTCCGATTCTTGGAACTTTCACTTGACACTGCAGTCACAGTTCAGTTCACAATCGCAACTACTCAGGAACTGCAGACAGATGGAAGACAAATAGGCCTTCTGCAGGAGGTTTTCGTCATTAAGGATGACAGAGCAGACAATCCTGGTGACATCGTTAAAGTCATTAGAGGGGGCTTTAAAGGAGGTGTAAATGTTCTTCTTATGATTCAATATATGCACAATCAACCCTTCTCCTCAGAGTAGTTGCGATAGGGATGGAAACTGCTACCACCAGAGCACGATCGCTAGAGAGATTTATAACGTCTGCTCAACCGCATAATGGGGCTCGACACGAAAGAGAAACTATCAGTCTTTACCGAGTCATTTATTCTACCATGTCATTGGATTATCCTGCCACTGTGTAACAAGGCACCTGTAGTGCTTAAAGGAGAATGAAACTCAAATATATACATGAAGATTGAGTGAATGCAGAAATATTAGTAGAGCACAAGAGTGAAGTTTGAGCAAAATCTACAATCCTTTCAAAAGTTACAAATTCTTTTAGTTTTGGTGCCGTCGTCACTGGACAATACAACAATTTGTAATGCCACAGTTGGATGACTATATAAAGAAAGTATACAGAGAACCCCACATTTCTTTTATATTGAAAAGTATGCACACCAAATATACATATCAACATAAAAGTACAAAAAGAAATATGTTGAATTTTCTTTATATTTTCTTTAGTAGCTGTCCAACTTTGACATCAGAAATTGTTGTAGTCTTCCAGCAATATGACCACCAAAACTTTGCAAGTAAAAAATTCATATTAAACTTTGAATCAATTGTCCAATTTTCCTAAAATTTCTATGATGTATTCTGATATTTCTGCATTCACTTAATCCACATATATATTTGGAATTCTTTGTCCTTTAAAACAATACATTCTACGATTATGAATTCATGTGACATTTTCTTTGAGCATCGCCTCACGGAAAGCCAAACCATGACATGAATAGCGAGCGAATGCAGAATCATGCTTCATGATGATAAGGGCCATTTCTCTGCCGCATCATCAAACAAATGACATGAGGATATGGTTGAATTTTGATGACAATTTCTACACTCAAATATATTCACAACCACATGTGCATATAATACACATACACTCAAAGACAGAGTCATATACAAACCTTGACATATGCAGACAGACAGACTGAAAGACAGACAAAGAGACAGATAGACACACAGACACAGTTTGGCCCAAGATGAAGGGTACAGGAGGATTAGAAAATGATTATATCCCTCATATTATCTATCTATCTATCTATCTATCTATCTATCTATCTATCTATCTATCTATCTATCTATCTATATATATATATATATATATATATATATATATATATACATATATATATATATATATATATATATATATATAGTCGCTGGGGTGACAAGATCTTGTATCTGCAACTTTGGTATTTTGGTGAAAATGACTTTTTTTGATTAATAGTCAGATAATCAGTTAAGTAATGTCCTGTACAAATTCTAGATGTCTTACCCCAAACATGAAGCCACCACGGCATGTCAAAGGAATGTCTATCCCATTGGATACAGTGCTTTGACTGACATGTTTTTTTTGCTCTCCTGAACATATGACATTTTGTAGATGCGAGGCCTTGTCGCCCCAGTGATGATATATAATTTTGTTATTTTTCAAAAAATCTATAGATACAAAACTTGTATCTGATCTTTCTCTTCCCTTTTTTTATTTGACTGCACACTGCCAGGTCATATAAGTGACTCTATTTGCTCAGAGGAGTAAAAGATAGGATATTTATCAGATTGACTACTCCACTGCTCAGTTTCCTTTTCCAGCATGCTTCCCTCAAACTATAGCAAATATGATTGGCTTTGGTGGTGGTTCAAAACAGGCGGAAGCGCCTACAAGGACATGAAAATCAATCAATCAGTTTAGACAACAGGGTTTATTGTGTTGGTGTACATAAAGCATATTTTGTAAGTAGCCTTCATTTGTGTCAGACTGTGTACTGCCAATATTTAAGAGAATCATAAGCAATCAGCCATATTCAACAATTTCAGAGTTCTGCTTTAATCTTTTTTTTTTTTCATGAGCATCAATATACATGTACCAGACCTCTGAACAAACATTTCATTCAATTATATCTGATTAACAACACTGGAAATCTTGCCATAGACAATGCAATGAAGGTTGTAAATGTAATGGAACATACACACACACATACACACACACACACACACACACATTGTATCTCTCTCTGCATATGTGTATACTTTGCTGTGCCTCCCTTTGTATTTACTTTTTCTGTTTACCTATTCATTTATCTACATATAAATTGTATGTATGCTCTAGTATCATATTGTACAAATGTACAAATTGTATATGAATCTGTTCTACCCACACAAAGTATCCATTTTTCCTGTTAGTGATATGCCTACATCTCCTTCTCGTATCTTCACAGCACAGTGATACCTACACAGAACAAATCAACAAGAAAGGAGGTGAAATACATTTCTGCAGATTTGGTATTGATTGGCCGTGCTTGTTTGGTGGCCTTGGTTGAGTGGTTTTCCTCTAATTGAATTTACTGGTGGGCACATCTCTCGCCAGACGAATCAAAATGGGCGTTCAATTTGCCGGCTCTGCGGAGGCCCCCCCACTAACTCGTCCCCGAGACCCCACAGACCAAAAACACGGTAGCTACGCTATGCTATGTTCGTCGTGCTACGATATTTTGTTTCTTCTCCCCTTGACTACGAGGGTGAAGCAACCGACGCTTTGGAATGTCGTCCCGTCTTCCTTCCCATCATTCCACCGTGATGAAACATTAATGTAATTCTCGGCCAATAACCACCTAACGGGAATCCCTAATTACCATGTACGCTGCTGTAGATGGTACGCTGGCTGGATGTGGCTTTCTGGTCCCAACTTGATCATCCTCATAATTATATCACATTGAGTCTCATCATATCGAACATGTAAGTACTGCATTGTGGGTAAAATCAATTTGACTGGGAGTTAAGTAGCACAGGTATCCATCAAAAAACCTGATGCATAAATGGAGGACTGCCGATCTATAAAGTCTCATGTCAAGAAAAACAAAATTCACATCATGGAAATTTCAAAATCTGTCTATAACCTAGCAAAATTTGTCCGATTCAGGAGTCTGTAGATATCTATAAGCATCAGCCACGACATCATATAGTCTTAGTATATTTATGATAACAACCACAGCCATCATCAACATCACCTTTATGAAGTCAACTATTGTCATTTATATGTAGAACCAACTTTTTTTAATGTCCTGTTACGTGGAAGCAATATGCTCCACTTCATGGATAGAGTGAGTTACCTATGGTAATGATGCAGCATAACAGGAGTGGAATATACAATGAAACTCTAAAAATGGAAATTGACAAATGTTCATGTGTGCATATGTATATCAATCATATCTGTAATTCTCCCTAGTGTGATCTATCTGGCTTTCTATCTATCTATCTATCTATCTATCTATCTATCTATCTATCTATCTATCTACCTATCTATCTATCTATCTATCTATCTATCCAGATCTACCTAACGAATATACTCATCTTTCTTGTCTAGCTGTAGAGAGAAGTAAACCATGCCTCAAACTCATATTACTCATTTGCTATGAATATGAGCATAATATGAGCATAACCTCGCATACAGTACCTACAGGTAATATGACTGTTGAATGGCATTCCCCTCCCCCCTCCCCAACTTGCTGACCCAAACACATCACCTCCAATTAGCAGATGAAATCCTCTTCTCATTCCATCACCTCTAAAAAAGAAAGGCCCATCTTATTGCTGTTTATATATCAGTGACAGGGTTTGTCGGTGTGCAGTGGGGAGGTGGAGGAGGAAAACAGGCCCCCCAGCTCTGTGTTATCATGCCCTTTAACACCCTTTAAGCTGGGACAGGGCTATCCACTGTTCCTCCAGGGCTGCAATAATGCACGCTGACCCGTTTGCTCGCGACAGGGCCTCACAGGGGAGGGTGGATGGACACTGTTGCTGTGCTGTTGCTGTGCCGAGCAGCCCGCCGCAACTGCAACATGATGGCTTTACCGTATGCGAGGCGCGACGCCTGCATTGTTTGACCTCGTCAATCCACGACCCCCCCGTCCTTCTTTTTCATCATCGCAAGAGTTACACTGTCACCACATGAAGCTTTCTTTCCCTTGCACTCATGACGGGAGGTAGTCTACTTGAACAAGGGGATGGGTTGAGGGTGGTGGAGGGACTGGGAGTGGGGGTGAGGATGGGGATAGGGGAAGAGGGGGAGAGTTATGCAGAAATGGTGGCAGAACATTTCCTACTATCCCCCCTCCCCCCCCCCCCCCCCCCCCCGTCCTTCTTTTTCATCATCGCAGGAGTTACACTGTCACCACATGAAGCTTTCTCACTTGCATTCGTGACAGTAGGTAGTCAACTTGAACAAAGGGATGGGTTGAGGGTGGTGGAGGGATGGGGGTGGGGGTGGGGTGTGAGGATGGGGATAGGGGAAGAGGGGGGGGGGAGTTCTGCAGAAATGGTGGCTAACACTTCCTATTTTTAACAACTCTTAAATACACTGTAAACTGTATAAACAGCTGTGCAATGTTCAGTCTGCCAGCGCTCTACTACACACAAATCTCAAACTACACTTTATTCTCACCCAGAATCCTCACACGCTGGCATGCCTCCCACTGGCTCCTATACCATTACACAAATAGAGTTTACTGTCATCTAAGAATGGAACTGTGTTTAATGCTCTCCATTTTTGCTGCTCTAAACAGGTGCAGATGAGGATATCCCCCATCACGGGCAACATTGCCCAATTACAGAGCTTCTAGGAATCTCCACTTCAGGTAAGAGGAAGACGAGATACAGATGGTATAGTATCACTCTGTGGCTGTATACCTCTCCTTCTTCTCTTTTCCATGGATTCAAGGAAAGCTTACCAAGGAACCACAGAAGCCACTGTATATTAAGCCAGACGTAATCCACAGAATATGTTATATCTCAAAAAAAGAAAAAAAAAAAGTTAACTCCTGATTAAACTTTAACTAATAGCACTATGTACGTACAGTCGACCTTGTAGAGGCAAACCTCCAACAAGTCAAAAAAAAAAAAAAAAAACTGGCCAGATCAAAGAAAAATTTTATCTCAGTGGCTATAAACATGTGTTCATTCTATAGTGAATGCCGAAAGTCACATTAGGTCAAACGATTTTCACTGATCACTGTGGATTTGACTTAGGCCAGGTTGACTGCTTTAGAGCATGATATACAAATATATGCCACCTCTCCGCGCAAGTCTCTGATGTTGTTGCTTTTATTTGGACAAGAGGTAAAATAGAATAACATATTAAATTATATATGTCTATGGCATTTTTGTGCACATTAATTATATGCATCATATACATAAATACACACCCACATACACACACATATCTATATCTATATTTATATCTATAACATACATTTAGATAAGATATATATGTATATATTCCTTTTTCATTCATTTACTTACTTATTCATTCATTCATTCATACTACACAATACAAAATTTTCAGTGTGTTTGTACACAGATGTGTATGTGTATATCAAATGGAATAAAAAATTACATTAGTTGGAGAATAGCCACAAGGAAAAGAGGGGCGATACATTGGCTTGCTGCTTGTACCTTGTGGGTAGGATTCAACCAGAAACTTGAGAGACAAACCTCAACATTCATGGCTTGAGATATTCAAGAGATACATACAGAGATGCAGCTGTAGAGAGTGTTATCTCCAGCGGATGTGAAAACACCCATCTGCGCTGCAAGCACTGCGATGGATGCAGGAGGACTCATGAAGGTCAACACACTTTTTAAGAATCAAACGCTACACTTTATTGGCATCTTCTTTCTATTACCGTTATTACTACTACTCCAAAAATTATCATCATATTCATCATCACAGTTAATGTTAGTAGTAGTAGTAGTAGTAGTAGCAGCAGCAGCAGCAGTAGTAGTAGTAGTAGTAGTAGAGTAGTAGTAATAGCAGCAGTAGCAGTAGCAGCAGTAGTAGTAGTAGTTGTAGTAGTAGTAGTAGTAGTAGTAGTTGTAGTTGTAGTAGTAGTAGTAGCAGTAGTAGTAGTAGTAGTAGTAGTAGTAATAGTAGAAGTAGTAGTAGTAGTAGTAGCAGCAGTAGTAGCAGTAGTAGTAGTAGTAGTACATTAGTAGTAGCAGTAGTAGTAGTAGTAGCAGCAGCATTGCAACAACTACTATGTTGATGTCACTGCTACTAAATTCACTGCTATGACAATTTTTACTGTTATCCTCATCACAATCATCTAGACCAATATCATCCAGAGAGCATACTACAATAGCATTCAAAAAGCAAAAGTGTTTGCAAAAAGGATGCATAATGAATAGAAATTTTTCCAATCATGGTCCCTTGGAATGCCTGGAAAGAACCCAAAAAATAAAAAATGAAATAAGAGTAGAAAGCCATTTCAAGATCACTGCGATCAGCAGGTGTACCCTCCTTGTCTCCCTCCTACTCTATCGTAGAGTCTCCTTGTGTTTGTCACGTTTCTGTCGTTTAGTCTGCTCATGTTTTTTTCATGGCTGCCCCTTGTAAAGACTTTAAAAATAGCGAATGTAGTATGCATCAACCCACCATCTTTCTAGCTCCTATTATCTTCGGTTTCCTTCTTTCTGATTCCTCTTTTCTCCGTTTTCTTCTTTTTATTGGTCAAATACAACATATATTTCCATTTTGCTCTATGGTAATATAACTCTCACTGGCATTGGACAGGTAATATAATAAGTCTTTCTCTCTCCCAACCATTAAGAGTCGACTTGCCTTTTTTCTTTTTCTTTTTCTTTCATCTGTCTACAAATCTCATCCTTAATAATCGGCACTTATGTTTTATTCAGAGGGCATCTTCTGAAATATGAACAGTGCTGCTATTGTTGGTGAGGATACAGCCAAGGCAGTCTGTTGAATGGGGAGAGAGTGTGTGTATATGTCTTGATAAGAGGCTCCCGTCTTTGCAGGCACCCAACTGCACCTGCTGAATTTGTCCTCGTATGCAATTTACATGACATTACAGCCCCAGAGCATTGGCTTTCCCCTACCCTACCCCTTCCCCATCCCTTTTCTTCTACCCTCCACTCAAAACACATCGAACACAACGGGGAGGAGGTTCGTCTCCTAAAATCTTGCCCCACAACGTCATGTACAGTACGCCTGTGCCAAGTCAACCATACGTATTTAAGGAAACTTAACTTTTTTACCATTTTCAGGATGGGGATGGGTGGGGGAGGGATAATTGAGTGGGCTACTATATGATCAAATATCTTATTGCAGTGAGTTTTACTCAATAGTACAACATCAACATTCAAGAGTAAACATTTGCTTTCTACAAATTCACTGACATGAGCGGTACATGCAGCTCTTGCACTAGCCCACAAAAGGCAACAACATCTTCACATGTTTCCTTGGTATGAATTGTGGTGACATTACAGGTGCTACCTATGGTCACTTTAAGGCCCTCTGGCAGGTGTTTATAAGAGCAGACTTTGACATTCCAGACAAGTTGATAGCCCGCCTAGGTGGTTGAAATTATGCTACAAGTATCACTTATGGAATATGCTTTATGTCCAAACCTCTGACATTATTGGAATGATAATGATATAAATATTCAGAACGAATTAAACACAGAGAGCCCTGTGATAGATATTATTTTGCAAATTCACTTTCCTAATTTGTGCTGACATACAAAATTGACGGTCTTGCTGTTTGGTAACTGTTAAGGAACTTAAAATAATGCACGTCAGATGCAACATGATACGCTTTCAGCTAAAGCGCCAACTATTCTTCAAGCCGATAAATGTGAGGATTGGGGAGAGAGAGAGAATCTGTCAGACGTCATAACTCAGTCGAAGCTAACTTGGAAAGCTCTTGTCAAAAATGCTTATGCCTGAAAGAGGAAGGGTCATGGGCGATCACTGCTTTCAGAGCTCCCATTTGGGGGCTTCCCCTCACCCCCCCCCCCCCCCCATCACCTGAGAGCAATGACCACAAAAGTGAGAGAGGATGTTATTCGTCTCTCTGTTGATGCGACAGCAACTTGACAGCAAAAATTTTGCGCGACAGCAACTCGACAGCAAAAATTCTGCGGAAACAAAATGTCGTTCCCAGCGATACCAGAGAAGAGGCAAGAATTCCCCCCATTGAGGATGTCATCAGTGTGTATTAGACCATTCCCCTAAAATGGGTTCCACTTCATGCTTCCTGTTCTACTGATTTTAACATCGTGTGGCAAAAATAAAAAAGCAAAAAAAAAAAAAAAAAAAGAAGGAAGAAAAAGAAAATGCTGTGGCCAGTCAGCCACTCGTCATTCTGCTCGAGTGACGCCGAGCAGCTGGTTTCTGTTTCGGGAGCGGACGGTGACGACGACCTCAGCCCGACGCGCCAGATAGATGACCCATTCGACAGAGACGACTTTTAACTCTTGACAAATGGCCCATCATCAAATTTTGTTGTGCATGTCTCGTGCCCCCAAGAGTCCGGCGTATGATTTAATGCTGCAACGATTTCTGTCGTACACTGACAATCTTTTTATTGATGACGCGACGCAGTGTCGAAGTCCTGAGAACTTGGTTGCCTTTGCAGAGGATATATGCCACTACTGTGCCTAAACTTGATGTGATATCCTTTTTTTTTTTTAACTTGAATGCATTTCTAAATTTACGACTTTTAAAACCCACCGATAAGTATACATTTCTTAAAATTGACAGAAACTTGCTTGAATTCAGTAATTTGTCAAATGAGAAAAAACACATACGCACGAACTAAATAAGGAATACAGCACAAAGGCCTTCATCCCTCCCCAATGCTTTTTATGGAGAAGACCCATCTCCTCAAAGCCAGCTACTGATGGCCATTCTTGAATAAGGAAATGCAAGTGCATTCTCTGTGGAAGAATACAGTAAGTGATATGATTATGACATGGAGAGAAAAGCATTTGGTATAATTGTCGAACTTAATGTAAAAATATAATAATCCATCATATTGATTTATCTACAGACTATTCATTGTGCATTGTAGTGTTACAATAACTAACAAAGAATAATATGAGATGATACACAGAATGTGCAAAATAAAAGTATCACTGATAATAAATCTATCAATTTATCCCGTTTGGATGACGAGGTGAGTCCATGTTTCATATTTCATACTGATACTGTCTCTGTATCTCTCTCCTCACACACACACACACACACACACATACATGCTTGTACACAATTACATACATGTAAGCACAAAGACTAAACACATAACACTGACAGATTCACACATACACATACACACTCTCTCACACACAACACACATGCAAGCACGCAATTACATGTACATTTGGAAAGTACAAAGACTGTACGCAAAACATACACAAACACGCACATACCACACACACACACACACACACACACACACACATACCTGTAAACACTTACTGCTTGTCACCTCTCACAATTGGAAGGCATTTGTAATTTGATGCACCACTTTAATCCAATCTAACACGCCGGATAGATGGAACGCCAAACGCTAATCAAGGTAGACATTCCCAAACTCTTAATTACGGGCGCGCAAGAGGCGGGGAGAAGGGGGGGGGGGGTTTGCCAACTCGCTCCATCCCCATCAATTTAGCGCTGGGAGAAATCCTCCAGACATGTCCTCCTCGGCACACAGTCCAATCTATTCCAGCCAAGACACTTTATGCACAACTTTCTACTTTCCCACTCTTCACACAGGTACAGGCCTGAAATGTTCCTTCGATACATTCATTGCAGTCACTGCTACACCTACAGACATTTTCGTTATCATTATCTTAAAATATGTTAATTACACATAAATTCAAAAAGTAAGAGTACAAGAGAGACAACAGAGAGAGGGGAAGAAGGACAAAAAAGACATTTAACTGTAATTGAATCGTTATCACAAATGCTTTGCCGTTTGTGCACTCATGCCAAATATCCAAGCAAACACAGGTAGCAAACAAGCACTTGTATTGACCACTTCATCCATACCACATGAACGTTTTCCCCTTTGCCCTTGCCCCCCCCCCTCAAACACACACACAAAACAAAACAAAAAAATCAACCCTGTGTGCAAGTGCTTCAAATGAAGTAATTATGGCATACCTCTATGTCATTGTACTAACCATTATCACCAAGGATACCCTAATTGAATTCCTATCACAATGAGTTTCCACATGAAAGATATGTGAGCGGGAGAGACGTCCATTCATCAACTGATCAAACACGTAACCCCAAAAAGGAGTCCGCGCCGGGGCGTCAGAAAAATTTCAACCATCCAGCCTGTCACATTTGCGCATAAATTGTGCTTGACTTGAGCATGAAAAAAAAAAAAAAACAGAAAGAGAGATATAAAGATTTCAGTTCATACTGGACTGCTCTTCAGTAACAAGGAAGGGGAAAAAAATGTACATATGTTAAAACCTGTTCTGAGCTGTCTTCTGTCAATTTATAACCAGTGCGAAGTTCACCACAGCGGCAGGTTTCGTGTTCTTGTTGTCATGGAGTGGAAAAAAATATGATGTCATAAGCCCTAAAATACAACAACAAAAACAACAACAACAACAACAACTCTTCTACTGCAACTGAATATCTCAGCGTTGGGAGATACATTCTAAGCATGCAATGAGTGCTACTGGTGTGTCAGGGGAAATAGGGAAAGAGATAGGTGTATCTATATCCCATAACAAAATCAACCATCATACTCCCGAAGGACTATGTAACAAAGTCTCATCATCTCTCATCATCATCATCACCATCATCACCTTCACCATTACCATCACCATCACCATCACCATCACCATCACCATCACCATCATCATCATCATCATTATCACCATCACTACCTTCATCATCATCATCATCATCATATTCAGCACTGTTATCATCACCATCAGAGCAACTGAATATGACATTGGCACGTCAAATTAAAGAACAAAAGTCATCTTACATTTCAATGCCCCACCCCCCCCAAAAAAAAAAATGAAATGCCAACACACAACAAATCTATGTTTCGAACCCTGTGGTACAAACTGAAAAGGCCCCAAACTCTCTGGGCTACAGATTCTACGGTTTGAATCTTACCCTCTGCACACATCTCCAGGAACAATATGTTTAAACTCACTATGTCAATTTTGGCCATGGTGTACAGTACATCAATGGATTCCTGGCAGTACTGCAATCATTAACCATTTATGTATCAGGGACTTTGGACAATGTGTACAATGCTATGGGTTTTCTGTGCCAACCAGCACTCAAAAGCATACAAAGGGTTAACTGGAAACATACCTTCAGATGCCTATGTTATCTCACTCATGCCTGGGCTTCCTTCTTTCACACACTCTCTCTCTCTAAAAAAGTAATAATAATTATACTGTTGTTTCATATACAGAGCCTGTGCCTGTAAAGCTTGTTATCATCTGTATTTGTTTGTTCCTTTCTATGCAAGCGAGATGCCGATTGGTTAGGGGATAAAAAGGAGAAAAGATTTGTGGCTACGGCAATTGTCTCTGACAGCTACACAGCCACTGCATTCGGTGTTTATAAATGCGCGAGCGTCACAGCGCAAGATTTTATGCTGTGTCTGGCATACATCACAAACAGGTCTTCGCGATCTTTTCGGGGAATGTTTAGCTGTCTTCCTATTCATATTCCATTTTTTTATCTTCTTTTTTCGGGAATACTGCAAGAATGCTTCCATGGAAAAACAAAATTTCTGCTTGTTCTGAATCGTCCACTAGGAGCCAGAAAAACCTGGCGTATCAATGTGCCTAGACGGAGACAGATACGAGCGAAGAGGCATCCAACCGGAAGCCCCGACAATCACTGTTTTTCTGTCGGCAAAGGGAGAGAAGATATATGCCACCCAGCACAGCAGGCCAGTATATTGACAGAGGTCGTGGTGGTTACATATATACGTCAAATTTGCATCATATGCTTGTCAATGCTGGGAATCCACCGAGGAATACTGCTTCATATATTTATGCCATGAAATGAAATAAAAAGGCATAAAGAGTCATTTATGGAAAATACTTTGTTGGGAAACACACAACACCCCAAACATTTAGACTTTTTTGTTCTCTTGACATCATTTAAAAATCATATTATCATCAACATTAGATATGCACAGTAATCTGATGCTTGTTATTGTTGCAAAAAGTAAAATTGTTAAGTATTTATGAATAAAAAAGAACATAAGATGCCATTCCCTGGAATAATTTACAAAAAAAAAATACTTCTACTGAGCTAAAAAAAAATCTACCAAGATTCAAACCTCTTCATTCTTTTTCAAAATCATTAGAATTTCATTTGATTATCAACATGAAATTATCACTGTAATCTTACATGGTAAAGGTGTGTAATATGATATTTCAATGACCTTTTAGTGCTCAACATCAGCAAAGTTCATTCCACACACTTTAATCTGTTTAAAGATCTTCATTGTGTTATTCCCATGCTTTCTTTAACATTGTATACGCTATATATTTTGGCCAGTCCTTATTGTTGCAAATTTTGCGAGTCCCGCACTATTTGTGAAGTTGACAACACACAAAAATATTAACTCTGATCGGGCATAAATATGGCATGCCTGCATGCATGTCTCAGTTCATTATTCTACCCCCATGATCACGAATTTAACCACCATGAAATTGTCGGGAAGTCCTAATTTTGTGAAAAATAAGACTTGCTAAATACATGGAGTAAACTGTACACAGTACAGGAATATCATCTTTCTTCCTATAACACATTTCCATCTACATTGTTTGATGTCAAAATCAAATCCACCAGATCGACAAAGGGTCTTTTTCCTTTACAAGTTGCAAACAAGGAAGATGGCATTTTGTTACATTCTTTCCTACATCACAGCCAGACGATAACGTTCCTCCCATCTGTAAAACACAAGGTGATTGTATTTCATCACTTGAGTCTCGTAAAATGTCAAAACGGGAGCTGCGCAAACAGCGTACATGAAAACGCAAACAATGCGCATGTCGCTGGTATTTGTATATTGTAGGGGATAAATAGATGCACGGGATTAACTCCAATTGAGTAGGGAGAGATGTTGCAGACCAGATGTTGGATTTTTCTAACCATGGGGGGGGGGGGGGGGGTGGGGGAGGGGATGGGGATGGGGGCAAAGCAGGGAACGAGTACAGTCCATGAGAGGGAATTACAATCGTTTACCATCCCCCCTTACAAGCTTCCAGGCGGTCAGAGAAACGGAACCCTATTTGTATCGAGCGGGAACCGAGATGGATGAAAATTGCAGCTTCTAAAAAGGAGTGGATGTAATACTTGATACTCTTCCTTCTGCAAACAGCCTCCCCATCTCTCCCTATCCCCCCCACCCCCCCCCCCCCCCCCCCCCCGAACCATGCCGCGAGTCCTCTGCTAACAACGCAAGCCGTGGAGTGATGGCTTGATCACAAATTTCAGTCATTCCCCTCGGGAGAGTACCGAACGTCGTCCTTGATTTTACAATCTTTGTCCCCCCCCCCCCCCCCCAACCATCTCCTCCTCCTTCTTCTGCTACTTCTTTACAACATAGGTGCTCTCCACTACTATAGGGTTACAAGTGGAGATGTATAGTATAGCTTCTGCTATCGTCAACGTTAGGGTCCAAGAATAGAACAGCAATATGCGCTTGGATGTTGACCAACTGCATAATGACATGAGTCTGCCAGCGCTGAGCAGCAAAGAAGACAGAAGAGAAAGAGAGAAAAGAAATAGAGAGAGATAGAGAGGGGGGGGGGGGATAATATATGCACACTAACCTATGCTGTCCTAACTATTGATCTACGGAAGAAATGAGGTATATTCTCCAAATGCAACATACAGGTATATCTATCTATATATATATATGCATCCTTCTGTCTGTGAGAGAAGAACTTAGGTCTTTGGTATATAATGCCCCAGAATGTATGCGAACTGGCTAACAAAAAGAGGTTTAACTCACGAGGAATAACCTGGCATTGTTTTACAGACTGTATGTGCTGGTTTGCGGAGCATGTCTTTTGGTGCTGATACTCGTGCATTAATGGCACTTGCACAAGATTTGCAACAAAATCCGGACTGAACAAGTTTTATCTCTTGTATCATACCAATAAATAATTTAAAGTATGTGCACATAGATGCACACATACATACATTGTACATCATATCTGCACAATGTATATGCCAGACAAACAAACTTGCGCAAATTGCACCATCTAATTTCGATGGTAATGCTATGACTTGATAATTCTATAGCACTGTCACACCGAAGTAATTCAGAGACATCTTCGCACAATTAGCAACGCACACAACCACATGGTCACAGTTTGACATTACCAGAATTAATTGCTAGACTGCATGAACATGCAGTGAAGCTAAACATCTCCTTTGCATTATCTGTGTGGCATGACATCTTTATCACAAGTACAGGCATCTGAAATGATGAAACTTAAGTCTCACACATACCAGGCAAAGTTTCCAATAACATTGAAACGTGAGTCACACGATCACATTTCATGAGGAGGAAGTGTAGGATCTTTATTTCCGAGCCCAGCACTGTTTTGCTCCTCTTCACTAAAAAGAAGAAGAAAAACATATGTATGTAAACATAACCACAAAATATCATTGCCAACAATATCAGCAGATTATGTGTCTGCTGACTTTGATAAGAGAGAAAAAACTGCATCTGTATTAGCCAAGGTGAGCATATGTGACCTACATAGGGATCCTACAGTCACTGACAGCTGAGCCAAGATAATCGAGTTTGAAGTCAGATCATCAAAATCGGTCAAAACCATCAGATTTTCGTTTTTGGCATAATTTTGCAGTCCGATGTATCGTCTATCATCTGCCCAAATTTCGAAGCTAAATGATCAAAGAAAAGGCAAGAAATTAGCATTTTTCTGGGCCATGATTTTTCCGACTTTCAACGGAACAGAAACGTGTACGAAGATTTGGATTTAGCGCCGCAGCTATAGACTCCGTCCCTAGCAACGAGGGAGTGATCTTATTGGTCAGTGCGTGGCATCCTGGTTACTGATTGGTCGTGCGTAGACCGCTGGCGCCAAGCTTGAATGAACATTGCAGAGGTTACTAGGAGCATACCTTCTATTGTCAAGAGGTGGAAACTGTCTTGCCTCCTCTTGATCATGATAGCGATGGAAGGAAAACTTTGAAGGCGGTTTTCTCGAATCACTGATTTGCTAAACCACTCGACATGCGCTAAGACAATCATCAATATCTCCGCAACCACATACTTTTATGAGTCGTGTTATATATGAAATTAAAGTGGAAGAGTAAGGGAATAATGGCATGTCATTTTCAGAAAATCGTCCTCCCCCGACTTTCGGATCCTTTTTATGTAGCGGGTCACATGTTTCTTCATCTCTGCAGGACTTCAGCAATTACAAGTGTAAATTCCTTCTTGATGGAGCATTCTAACAATTTAAGATGTCTATCTATATGTTTCAGCAAGCAAATGTAGACTTCTGGACACTCTTGCGTTAAGAAAACAAACACATACACACAAACACACAGAAAAAACAAATTGTGATAGTGTGTCAAAATAGCAAAGACTCAACCGCAATATACCACCCAATCTGAATCTTGCATTATGAGGCTCATCTTTTCTTTCTCCTCACTGTTGTTGTCATTTAATTAAGTTCCCTAGTTGCAGGGCAACACAACTCTTTTAAAGCAACAGGGTGAATACAGTTGCTGGCTTAACCCGTCTAAGCTGATTTTTCATGATAGCACTGCACGCAGATGCATGCAGGAAGATATGGAGGGTGAATTCAATTCAGTAAAGGCTTTACATATATCTTTTTTGTTGTTGTTTTTGTAAGAGCTTGTGCAGCCAAGTAGTGTAATATTACAAGGGTTTAATTATTGGGAACCTCATCACATAAAGCTCTGTTCATCCTTCCCTCAAAGCAATCGGCAAATGGTTCACCTTTGCACTATACGCCGCAGCGGCCGGGGGTATACTGTCAGAATACACTTATCATTCACGTTGCTTCGGAGGATTAGATTCCCTGTACGGTGTCTGCGTCATAGCCTGCGATCCCCTAAGCCCCCCCCCCATAACCCCCACCCCCCCCCCCCCTCCATACACTGGTCCTTCACTCCCCAATCAACCACGGGATCGCCTCACAGAAATTGAGGGAATCGTTGCCACCATCTTGAACTGGTGAAATCAAATACAGACTGCATTTAATCACAGGTGGTAGACACACAATCCTTACCACGTGCAGAGCCAAACCCAATACAGAATAATTGCCCCATGCAACAAACGAGAAAAAAAAAATGCTTAAAATAGAAAAATAAAATGGGGGGGGGGGGGGGGAGGAGGCTACCAATGTAGAGTGACCCGTCATTGTATACTCCTCCTCTACGTCAAATCCCCTTCAAATTAAGCATACTGCTACTACTACGGATGTGGGGAATATATCCACGTGTAGAGTCCGTGTCTTTCATGTCCTATCATACCTGCTAAGAGCAGATGGACCCTAGAAAATGTCAAAATATGTGGGTGCTATCTATCCACTTGCTCTGAGCGGGGGCAGTCGGACGCCCGTGTTTGCAAGCTGGCACCATCATCCGTGCCTACCCCCTGCTCCCCTCGGACCCGTGCACGCAGCGCGGCGTTTCTGGCCTGTCATTAATAATAACACAGCAAAGCAATCTTAAATCAATATATCTGCTCCAAATATTCCGCCATCGTTTACTCTGGATGCACACGTAGGTATCTTGGTGGTGGTGTTGGTGGTGGTAAGGTGGCACGGGTGGGGGGAGGGGGGGTTGTGTGGTGGACTACTTCAAAACAAAAACAAAAAACACCTGAAGTATTAGATGGATATCTGAAAACACTATTGCGAAGAGACTTAGTAGACATCTTAAACAAAATGAGCTCATATAAAGGTATATTTGCATAGCAATTTCAAATAGCCCATATGCTATCATATTTGGCACAAATGGAAAATGGAAAAGAACTTAACGTGACAAAAGTGAACACCAAATTAGTCAACAAGAACTTGAGTCAACATTGTATGGTATACAATATTGTATCGTCAACAAGTTTGACAAACTTAAAAAAAAAGAAAGAAAGTGGTCTTGTGTGATCAAATCTTTCATGCTTATGAATACGTTCCCTTCACAGGATGTAACAAGTATTGTTTATTTTGGGGGAAAAAAAAGAAGAAAAACAAGAATGCACTCCCCTGTACAAACTGTTGTGCAGAACAGTGTTTGACTATGATGTGACATGAGTATTCAAAATGTAGTCCCATTTGTGCACATTCGTGTGACTTGTTGCTTTTAAGTAAGAGAAAGGGGAAGTCTTTGATAACTATCAGCATATGGTGTCAAGGAAATTAACCTGCTGAGGACAAGCTGATTTTGTTTGAAACACATTTCCCAAAGACACCTACCCAAGTATACTCAGGACCAGTTTCCAACAGGCAAATTATATCCTTCAACTATTTCAAGGCTTCTAATGTGCTATAATCTATTCTTGATAGTAGGAACATTGTGTGAGATGCATCAGTGAGCATGATATGAATCCAAAAAGTCACACAAAGTTAAGAGTTAAATACACACTGACAGTAATTACTTTTTTTTTTTTCAGGGGTGTCGTAGTGACATCATGCAGCATTTTATGGATTTAAAAAAAAAAAAACTAACAAACAGCAAAACTCTAGCGCGAGTACGCCTAAATCTCTTGCCCCTTCCTTCATAAGTTGACAGCGACAATCTCCCCAGTGAACCATGGACTGACTGCCCCTATTCAGTTTGATAAGCAAAGGAAACACCGACCCCCAGACGATGAGCGTTCATGTCAGTAGATATCACATCAAAGTAATCATCGCTGTCAATAGATTGCTTGGTTGCCCAAGAGTACAAGTTTCGGGTGCATCAAAAAGCCAGACAGGCATGGCACTGGATGTGGGCAATTAAACTTTTCGCAAACGCAAACACGCGAACAGATTTGCCATCCTTACACCTCGGGATAAATCCCGTCGTAAGATAATCCATCTACTTCTGCAAACGGGGAGCTGCAACCAGATACAAACGGGTGAGGGCCCGGGCAGATGAGCAGCCACCATGACCTTTGACCTCACATCTATCTCCTACAGACACATCAACAAGATCCTATCGCATCCTGCACGTATCGAGTGTCGCCGTTCCAAGAGAGCGAGTAACCTTGTAAGAATGTCCCCGAATTCCATGCAGCGAAAGTGTTGCATCTCCAGTAAGAATACAGGGACAAATATTTACACATCTTTTCTTCTTCATCAATAGTATAATCATGTGCTATGGTAATGAGAACAAAATGCTTCAAAACAGGTGTAGAGAATCTACAAAAAAAAAAGCATCACCCATTTGCTAGTACTTTTTCTTTTGGTTACCATGTAGGTCACTTCGAATAAAAAGATCATCAAACACATCGTTAACCCATTGAGGACGAGTCCCAAGAATACCCGGGCAAGTGTCTATGGGAAATGCATGTTGTAGCAAAGTTAGCCCATCTTCAATGGGTTAAAAACTGTTTTTTTGTGGCCTGTCTCTTTTGTTTTGAACTCAACATTTTTAATTCTGATCCTCTCTCCCTATTCCTGCATGTCTGTGCACCTGTGTATAAAATTCTGATGGAATAATACACAACTTCTTCTTTTTTTTTCAGTAGCCTCTCGTTTTGCCTCTCATCTCAGGCTAGCTAGAATCACCAATAGCAGACATATCAAAACTTTGTTCAATTATTGATCAGCCACTGCTGCTAGTGGTCATAAAATGAGCACTGGAAAAAAAATATAAATGAAAAATGATAATAAACTTAACCACTGGCAGGTAATATCTGTCTTCTATTGATTAGCCTCCATTGCCCGTTGCCTTGGCAACTCCAACAATGCCCGCATTAAAGACAAAAACCAGCCAAATGAATCACGAATCCAGCAAAAAGTCTCTGGATGCAGAGAAAGAGGAAGAGACAGAGGGGAAGAAAAAGACACCTAAATCGTTTCATTTCTTCTTTAAAGGCGTGGTTGTCCAGTTCACAAATTGAACGGCAAACATCGCCTGCCTTTTGAATGGTTTACTGCTTCTCTTCTTCTCCCGGGGGAAAAAAAAAAGGAGAAGAAGAAGAAGAAGGAAACAAAGAAATGAAAGACACAAAAATACTTAAGCTTTGATGATGGCATCACGATCAATACTTGGTCTATTACGTCGGTGACTTTCACTGTCATTGCTGGCTCCATACTCTGTTTTTGTGGACTTAAGAAGCTTGTCCAAGTGAGTATTACGAGATGAAAAAAGAAAATAACGTCAGAGAAGAATATCACGTGCGTTGTACAGTGGTCACTGTTGGCAACTATCACTTTTCTGTTTTTTGTTTACCCCTCCTTGAGATGAAATAAGATGCAACTAGTGTTGTAGGTTTGAGGTGATTTGACGTGAACTATGATCAATTGCTGTTGTGTTTGCCACACATTGAAATGACTATCTAAAACAGAATCTCTTTTTTTTTGTGGTGTACCCCATCAAGCAACACATGCGCCACCATGATATCGACACAAATTGTCATAAACACACACACACACACACACATACACACACACGGCAAGTCAATAAAGTGAGTCCAATTGTAAGTTTGATGTCGCGTGGTGACAGCGTTGCATGGTTTTCAAAGTCACTGATCACCTTTTTCAGCGAGATATTTCAGCGATCTGTGCTGAGCTACGCCATCTATGGGTTATGATACAACCGGAAACCTACTGAAATTGCGATCTACACGTATCACAATGAAACACTGACAGTGAGACAAAGCAACTATTCTGAATATGAATGCTCGATTTGTCATGAGCCATAATGAAAATTATGCTGACTGCAAAATATATTTGATATTTATAAAATCTCTAATTGTTTGTGTGTCATATATTTCAATGAACTTGATAAGTCACATTCACAGATGCAATCCACCATGTACTGTACACGCGAGGTCATCAGTCACTCTTTTTTTTCCCCACGGGAAGGGGGGGGGGTCGTGTTTTCAAACATGATGTTAAATTCTTTCCGGTGAGTCTACAGTAAATCAGGATAGTTCATAAATCCTGGTAATGATACCCTTCTACTCTAAAGGGAACTAAAAAAAAATACTTGGTGATTGTTCAATCACCAATCCCCTATCACCAAAGTTAATATCACTGTGGGATGGGCATCAAACAGCAGGCATTTCGTTCAGCTAGAGTGAGGTAGGATGGGGGGGGGGGGGAATGGAATGATTTTCCTCTCCTTCAACAATAACAACAAAAAACATGCCACGCACCACCGCCTTCCTATCCTCATAACTCAGTGGAACCTTGGCCATGATTGCCAGCAAGCTCAATACCTTTTTCTTCTTCTTCTTCTTCTTTTTTTTTCTTTTCACCTTGGACGTTATGCCAAATTACTAAGCTGATGGAGGGTATGAAAAGATACTCCTATGGTGGCCTGTGTTCCCGGGATATGAGCAGTTTTCTTCCAATTATGGAGGAACTTAAAGGGCAATGAACCTAGGTCTCGTGCCTGGTACTACCCTAGGCAGCTTGAGGGACTGTGCAATGGTGATCACGATATATATCAAACCTTAAACAGAACCTTCAGGATTATCAAAACAGGGTTACACATAGGTTTTGCTTACTAAGACTAATCTAGTATTCGGTACTTCTTATCAGTCTCCTATAATGATATGCTAGTATTCATGTCTTGTATGTTAACTGGGTTTACCATTAGAAGTTCTTCTGTAATAAATCTGCTCTTCCTTCAGATTTAAACTATGTTTGGAGATAGCACGTAAACATAGAAAAAAACACACATGACCCCGACTATCTGGAAAGACAAGTAGGAAACTTTCCCAGATTGTAAATGAGCAAACCTATTCACTCATCATCTGTGATATATCACAAACAACCAGAATCTTTTACCACACCCCATCTCCATCTCCTTCCCTGCCCACTTTCGGCCCTGCCAGTCGTCGGATATTTGTCAGTTTGGCGAAAAACAAACTTCCTTCAGCTTGCGGTATTCCCACAGCTCAATCAATCGCCCGTCCCCCCGCCGGTCCAATGATGGGCATGCGAAGTCACCATCTGGACCTTAAAAGTGTTGGCCTTTCCTGTGATTCTCTGCTCTACAGGAAAGAAATGCTAACACAGTATTTTAATGCGTGGTAAATATGGTGGTCTGCGGTGGCCACCTCACTGCAGCCCTAAAAATGTCATTGAGGTACAATATGATATACTTTTAGCACATTTTTTGTTACGCATAGGTGAGTAACATTATAGTGTGAATAAACACACACACACACATACATGTGTACACACACACACACACACACACACACACACACACACTGACACAGGCACAAATTGTGCCAAGTACTAGACAAGCTGATAAGTCAGAAGGCAAAATAGGAAATACAATATTTCGAGAGTCTGATATTAGAGAAAAGATAGAGAGAGAGCAACCATGGAAGAGACAATAGTAAGAGTATAAAAAATGGAACATGGTAATAAAAAAACAAAAACTAGCAGAGAAAGACTTTAGTAACATGACCATTAATGTGAAGTATGAATAAAACTAAATGAAGACTGTTTTCTTCATAATGCTGCTCAAGCAGAAGAAATGGTGATTTAAAGACAGGCACAAATTTGAATAATGTGCAAGAACCCGTTTTAGCTGTAGATTGCCATGTATATGTACATGTATCTGTAGGCAACTCGTCCCTCCATAAACTCTACCATGGCAGAGCCGCAGTCTTACATTAGAAACACACACACACACACACACACACACACACATACATGTACACAGACCTTTATGTAAACTGTACATAGAAATTTTGCTGACCTCTTCCCTTTTTTCTTTTCACTGTAATGGCAACCATTTATTGGTTTTGTTTCTCTGACTGTGTGTTGGTCATTTTCTATGAGAAGAAATGAACATGGTCTTTTGCAAACACAGCAAACTCACTTTCAATGTATAAGATATTAACTAAACAAGCTCCATTTGATGCCCCTGTATTTTTTTTCCCAACTAATTCTTCCTCTGTGATAGGAGTAAAATGGTGAGCTGTCTCAGGTTCTTTTCTATCTGGAAAAAAAAAAATATGGCTGAAAATATAATCGTTGGGTCAAGGTCGGGCACTGCTTGAAAATACCTCCAGAGCGTTGAGTGGTTGCTATAGACAGTCTCTCAAGAAGAAAGCATAAAAACATAGATAAATTGGCGAGCCAGACCCATTTCTTTCTGTGGAAATATATCACTGGTGGGTAAAAACTAATGAATTCTGATGTCTCTATTTGGCGAGAGCTCCCTGGAGCTTTTTTTTTTTTTTTTAAACCTAGGTAAGTGTTGGCGTAATATTGCCAGTCCTGTGTTTTTTCATTACGCGAAGCCACAGTACTAGTGGGCGAGTGACTCATAAGTTATTTGGGGGAAGCTTTATGTCCCATTCACAATCCATTTGACATAATGATTTTATGGGCACTTTACCCAATATATATACAGCTCCTCAATGGCGGACAGAGACAATGAGGTCGGCAATTCGGCCCATTACGTTCGATTGATGGTGGTATTTTCTCCGGCGATTTGGCTAATACAATTTTAAATGAACTTGGTAATGATCGGATTAAAATTCTTCCGTAACTGTCCCATGCGCAACAGATGAAAGCTCTTATGCCTGTAATGACCGAGCGGATAATAGCAAGATTTGGCACAGTGATCGTAAATTACTTTACAAAATGACCAATTTAAGTCAAATTAAAGGGAATTACCTAATTTTGCATTTGGGTTCACCAAAATGGTAAACAGGTACACAAAATTGCAAGATTAATCACTGAAATAGTAGTTATATAGGTCATGCACTATTACTAAAGTATATGCCATAAAATTCTAGAGAAAAATTATGTTTAAACTAAAATACTGAAATATCAGCATAAATACAATGTACACAAAAAAGAGAATTTGAAGAAATTTGAGTTTTGTGGAAGGAAGAATTTTGAAGTCTGAATGCATCATAAAACAAAAACACAATTGCATATGACAAGGGCAAAGAAAATTCCATAGAAGGAGTGGAACTGTTCATTCTAAATCATTCTAATTCATTTCAGGAGCATTGAAAACAGCAAAACAAATAAGTGAATAAAGAAGCCCTTTGAAGCGGACAGCCAGCCTTTGATCGTACCATATTCCCTCCGCTATCCTGCTGGTCTCTTCTTTCCCTCTCTACCATCCTAAATCTCCCCCCCCCCCAACACCACCCACCCACCCCTGGGAAGAATTTAATCAAGACGTGAATGAAAGTGTGACCACAACGCCACTCGGCGGTGGGCAACCTTGAAATGCGTCCACAGAGCAAGACATGCTGACGATACACGCAGGTGTTCAGTGTGACGTATCTTCCTCTAGCAAAAATTTATTCTGAAATATGATAAGAATCTCATACCATATAATTTTGCCTAATCCTCAAAAGTACATATTTATCTTAACATTTCACAACTTCTTAACTCTCCTTTTTTTCTTATTAAATCCCTGAAATATCAAAAACATGGGTTGAGTTGATTTTTTTTTCTTAACTCTTACTCTCCTCCAAACTTCTTCCCTATTTTTTTTTGTGTGATTAACTTACAAATTGACTCCTGTAGATTGATATGCAAAAACTCCATCTTTTAATTGTCACTTCGAACATTACAAACGTAATAAGTGTGCTCATCTTTATACCAATTTGAGTGACTCTGTGTAACACAGTGTAGGCCCCTACATGTACGTTATATTTCTCATCAAACTACATTGAAGTTAGTTAAGATAAGTCCTGAGACAGCACTTTTATAGGTGTCAAAATATCCAACCACTTTTTTACTTAACCACTTAACTTTGTTTGTGGGTGTTTTTATTTGATGAATGAAAGAAGAAAACAAAAACATTTCTAATGCTAGCCCTGACTAACCTTGTCCAGTTTAGGATAAGAATGTTTCTTTACTTTTCTTCCCGTACAAAAGAGGTAAGGGTGGAACTATAGACATGCATGCAGCCAATGAAGGACTGGGTAGACAAATACCATCCAGTTTATAGTGGACCATCCATGCAACAAAGAGTCCAGTTGTTTCAACACGTATATTGCACATATACATGAGTTACCCTTTTACGCCATCAGACAATTACTGCCACTGACGAGATTATTAAAGATAAAGTGTATACATACTGCCACTGACGAGATTATTAAAGATAAAGTGTATACATACTGCCACTGACGAGATTATTAAAGATAAAGTGTATACATACAACATATTATCTTCATTATTCCACTAATCAATAAAGGAGAATAAAAGCTAAAAAATACCATGTTGATTGAGTGACTGCAGCAATATCAGTAGAACACATCAGTGAAAGTTTGAGGAAAATCGGACAAGCTGTTAAAAAAAAATGAGTTTTTGAAGTTTTGGTGACAGACCGCTGAATCAGAAGACTACTACATATCATGATGTCACTGTGCATTACGATATAAGGAAAATATAAAGTGAATTCAACATATTTTCACTTTTGTAGCATAATGAAAGAGCACTAGACTTACCTCTTTCAGAAAGCAGGGGGAATATTATTACCCTTGACATATGTCAGTAACAACTCCAGGGAATGTCTACTTTTCATATGAAATGATATTTTGTGGAATTTTCTTTATATTTTCTTTAAATCGTAGTGTACATTAATGTCATGATCTGTAGTAGTCTTCCAATCTAGTGGTCTCATTGTCAAAATTTCAAAAATTCCCCAATTTGGAACGGATTGTCCGATTTTCCTCAAATTTTCACTGAGGTGTTCTAGTAGTATTGTTGCATTCACTCAATTCACAAGTATGTTTGGGTTTCATTCCCCTTTAATGACGCCACATTTAAATGAATAGAAAGGGTGAGGGAAATGATTGATGATTCAGAAGTATCATCAATAATGGCATGTCAGATATGTGGCATGACAGTTTGTACGTAATTAAGAAGTAAACGCCCAGTCATCGCTTCTGGTTTCACACACTGAATGCTTTAAACTTGACAGGAATGATAATTTATGTAACATATTAATAAAGACGTTTGACGTCACTTTCTGTTCTTCAGACAATGATGAATGCCATAGAAGATAACACATGTTTGTATTCTTTTTTTAATAAAGTGATTTATTTCTGTGGTCTGTTTTAATGGGTCATAAATTATTCCTACTGAGAAAAATCACAGCCACAACTTGATACAATGATGAATGCAAAAAATGATAGTAAAAATGACTTGTACCACCTTGTACAAGGGCGGTTCAAGTTGCATGGGTTTGCGCAATTATTCTAAAAGGTCTGTACCGTGGAGTCTAACAGGATGTGCTTTACCGCAAAGGGGGCTAATACTCGGGTCTGCTAAAAAGGCTGTGTGCCAGGCTGCGCTGGCAACGGCATCCTGCAAAATGCAATATCAACTGCCATATTCCATTAAGTTTTGACATGTGCACACCCCATGGGAATGGTCGCAGAACGGTAAAAGCGAGGGAGAAAAAAAAAATCCAATAAATTCAGAAAGAGTCCCTAAAGTTCCCAAGCCTTTCCTTCTTTACATATTTATCTGCTGGTCAGTCCCACCTGGGCTTTCTACTCATAAATAGGCCGGCTTTTCCCCCCTCTCAATCATGTACACATCCCCTTAAGCCCCTCCATGGGAGAAATGGACAAACAACATGCACATGACCATCAAACACACAGTACACCCGCACAAACACACACACACAAACACACATACACACACACACATACATACATATATACACACACACGCATACACACATACAGCATACACAAAAGAAGAGACACAAACACTTGCTGATATTCTGATGCTCTACCATGTAACTTATAGAGATCTTCATCTGCATATCTTTATATCCTTCTTTCTCTCTCTTTTCTCTCTATTTTCATCTATTTCACTCTTTCTTTCATCCAGATTTTTTTCTTTTCCCGTGATATCCTAACATTTTTTTCACTCTCTCCTTCCTTACTCTTTATATTATTTTTCATATATCTATCTATTGCCTTTTTTTGTGAATACATGTGCACCTACAGTGTATACATTTATATCTAGATACAATACTATACTATACAAATATCTTAACCGCAAAAAATGTTATTCCACATGAAGGAAAACTTGAACTGTTCTGATAGAACAAATCTCATCTCATCTCCTCTTTCTCATCTTTATAACCATTCGCTGTTTGTGTAGTTACACTACATGTATGTGTCTGTGTCTGTGTATATTTATATATACACTGTAGTATAAAGATACACAGAAAGGAAAATCACCCTAAATAATAGTAATTAACACACGCGCACACACACACACACACACACATACATACAAAGACACACACACAGACGCATACATTCACACATTAATGCGCGCATGCTTCTTTGTATCAACACACAACTCTTTCACAAGCATTCATCTTCTACAATATATCTCTCATAATGCTGCAAGGGCAAATATGAAGACTCGTTCAAAATTGCCGTGCATAATATACCTCTGGAATTTAGATTGTGACTACGGCAAATTTGCACTCGGGGAAGGCTGGGCTGCATGCCCATCGCAATGTTGAGAGCCATGTGACAGGGAGGACGGCCGACCGTTTTAGGAGATCACAACAAATATTTACCGCTGGCTGTATCAGAAATGTTACCCCTCAATCCCTCCACCCCACCCCACCCCATCCGACCCCTTTGCCCACCCATCCATTCGTCTTTCCTCTGTTCAGCTATATTTGCACTGCTGTGATGGATCAGTCAGGTTTGTTAATATTACCTGGGAACATACCTCTCTTCCTCAAACGGGCACCATCTCAGCAAAACTGTCGCCATGATATCACAATGAACATCTAACATTTCAGCACAGAGCTTTCCTTGTAACTACACACGTTTAAAAAGCAAATAAGAAGTTTCCCCGTAGATCATAAAAAGGTCTGAAACATGGGTAGCTAGATAGCTCCAGAAATTTTATTACATAATCCTGTCAAACCTACAGATAAATCAAAGCGCTTCAATGGAAGCCAGAAATTAACGTCATCCATTCTCCTTCGAGCAAAATCCTCTCAAAGCTGAAACCACATGCATCCGCGGACAGAAGTGAAAAATACCTCTTGAACAATCGATTGTATTCTTTCACGGCTAAGAGTGTTTTTCTAGAAGTCATATACCAATGAAAGGCTATTTCTATGGGGTTACTTTTACAAAACCACCTACGCATATTTGCCACCTCACTTGCCTTTTAAAGCTGCACCAAGACATCTCCAATATGATGTCTTGCATAGAGTTTTTGTCATTCTATAGACGAAGATGGAAATCCGTAAGTGAATTGGAAAGAATTTCGTATTTACGCTAGAGATATTGAAACACCGAATTCTTACAAAATCTTTGCAGTAATCACCACTATAGATGCTGTTCTAAGATGTATTGAAAATGTTAAAGAAAAAGGCAAAACTGCTACACTGCCCACATGGACACAAATACACCTACACACAAACACCTACACACACACATACACACACACATGTATATAAATGAATATATCACACACACATATGAATGAATATATCACACATGACTGGTTTCAGCTATCTAACAATATCAATAAGGAAGTAAAAATCTAAAGAATCTGGTGGATTAGTTGGATATTATGAAAGAGAGAGAGAAAGGACAGGGAGAAATATATCAATGGGATATAGTATGTACATATCTTCTGAAGATGACTCAATAGACACTTGTTCAAGCCACTGTGTGAGACAGACAGACAGACAGACACACACACACACACACACACACACACACACACACACACAAAAAGATGGCTCTAAGTGGATACTAGCTTGTCAATACTATTGCATAGGTCTTCTCACAGCTGTCATGAATACATGTCACGAGTATGTCAGTCCTTCTGTCGACATACATGTATCTGAGTGTATCCAGATGCCTTAATATAAATGATCACATATGACAAGTTCGGTTCCATGACCTTTGCTCCTACAAAATTCGATCTCATGAAATATCTGCACGCTATGCCAGACATAAATTCTACCCACAGACATAACCCTAATCCTAATCCTAATCCTCACATCAAACTAAACATAAAACCCAATCACAACCCCAACCCTAACCGTAAGTCGTTGGAGAAAATAAGACCGGAGTAATTGTTGCATAAGCAAATGTGTTACCGACAAGTTCACAGTGATATTGAACAGGGTAGCACACAATTCCAAATAAATCTTTGCGACAGTCAAACTTATATCTGCACCTAAAGAAACTGCTAACCACAAAAAAAAAAGAGGCATATCAATTCATATGAGTCTACATTAACAAATCTCATACAGATGTATCTCAATCGAGGGAACAAACCCTCAATATGCTAACTAATGTGTTCTGTACATACAGGGTATGTCAAAATAATACAGGCGACATCTTACCCTACAGATGTGTGTTGCAGTTTGGTGGCAAACCTGGTGACAGGCTGCCTGTTCATTCATTTTGCTCCAAATGCTCAAAAACAGATTACATTTGTCTCCTGAAAACCAGTTAGACATCATATTTGTATGAATCAATTCAATGGTGCATTGAATACTAATTTTTTCCTCAATAAAGCACAGAATATGCAAGATATTTATGATTTAGATGTGCTAGTAGTTTGTTGTTCATAGTTTATTTACAGCCATTGTGGGCATAGCATTACAACAATCCTGAGATGTATCATGTTCAATTGTCAAATTTCAGGGGGGAAAAAAGAGTCAGCATAAGGTTGTTGTTTCATTCCTTTCTCCTCCTTTGTTCACACCTACAGTGTTCACACTAGGACTTGCACTGTGAGGAAAGTCTCGTGCTGCAGAACTTTCCCCTCCAATACCATAGTGTGGACACTCAGTGGAACTTCTTCTTCTGGTGTCCCGGTGAAGCTTGTCTGGTCTGGGACAAACCTTGAAGATGAGAGCGACCTTGAGATCGTAATTGATGGCGTCCAGCTGCATTCATCAAATGATGTGCATTATATATGTCCAGTGTGAAGTGTCAGGGCTGACACCAAACCCTAACCGCCCAGCAGTTCGAGGACAGTCGAGATGTTAGAGTAGATAGTTAGTCATATAAGAAATAATAAGATCTCTCCTGACCATTCCCACAAAGTGTGACCCAGAGTGAATGCAGAATTGGTTACCCTGCAGAATCTCTCATCACCTCTGTAGACATCCGACATTATACGCTATGGCAGTAATTATCGTGAACACAGGTGACTGCGACCCCTTTCAAATATCCCTTCCCCCCCCCCCCCCCCAAAAAAAAAGGTATCAGCAGTGTAATCCATTCACATGATCAGGGAGAGATTAATTTGTTAAGTAACATGCATTACCTCAAGGACAGAACACTCCATCTCATGTTACTAGAGACGGGGAAGGAAAGTACTCTACAATGAAAATGGGAAGTATCCATTGGTTGAATGACTTGTGTAACAGGTTAAAGGGGATGGCTAGTAAACGATCAGTGGGAATCAGTGGGAATGCTGAGGGACGATTGTTCCAATCCTTGTGGGATTCATTTAAGAGTACATTATATATCTACTGTTGTGTGAAAATTATTTGCTTCAGAACGGTCTCATTTTCAAGTAATGTGCAGATTAATGCCCCGTCACTGACCAGGCAAGCTAACCTGGAAACATTAAACTGCACATTGCTTGAATATGAGACCATTCTGAAGCAAATAATTTTCACACAACAATAGATATATAATGTACTCTTAAATGAATCCCACAAGGATTGGAACAATCATCCTCCAGCATTCCCACTGATTCCCACTGATCAGTTACTAGCCATCCCCTTTAAGTATCTTGTAGGGAAATGTCATGCCACATATTACATGTATGCAGTATTTCTCAAACTACTTCAATAATAATAATGCTGTCTATCATGACAATTCCTCCTTTGAATTTTTTCCCCCGCTCCTTTATACCCTCTCCTCCTGTCCCTATCTTCCTACTCAGAAAATCTCACAAATTTAGATCTTTGATTAGAAGATGAAGGAGATAGAGAATAGGAATGAATGACGAAAGCTACAAAATTATATGTAAACAAAAAGAGTATCTACTGGTTTCTTCTTGTGGGTAGTGATAGCATTTTCATTACACCCACATAACAGCTCCACTCCTCAAAAGAGTTGAGTCACTTGTGTGTGTGTGTGTGTGTGTGTGTGTGTGTGTGTGTGTGTGTGTGTGTGTGTTATGAAATAGTGATGTAATCACTGACGGTCAAGCAGGGAATAATTTTCCTGGTATCGCATAGCAATTTGCTATGCATTTTGGTATGACTGCTATACAAAATGCAATTTGCATAGCAGTTTCATTATATACATGTAGACTTGTATACCGTCTTGTTGAAAATGTATGTCCATCAACAAAAATTGCTACTGAATTATTCCCTGCGGTGGGGGGAGGGGGGGGGGAGGAGGAGGAGGAGAAACTGGCAACAATACATATACTGGATGGAGAGATATTTGTTGCACACAGCTTTTGAATCAGCAAAGACAGTATTTAAACAAACAAAAGAGCATGCTTTCAGAGGTATGCCCTGTAGCAAGATGGAAGCAGGTGTATAGGTAACAAATGTTACGTATGATAATACAGCATATTTTTTTCAACCCTGGGTTTGAAATAAAAGTAATTGGTAAAGGATCTGACCCTCTTGGTAACCTCTGCCAACATCCAAATTGTTATTTTTGATGGCTTGTCTATCTAAAGAAAAATACTGCATGGTTGTCAAAGTGTAAACCATGTCTCCCTATATAGAGTAACAAAAATATCAAAATATCAGGTTCCCTTTTCCCCTTAAACACATATATGTTGTATGTCCAAGAAAATATATCATTATTGCCAAATGTGACATTTTCAATTTGTGAAAGTACTGCTAAGTTACCTTACAACTAACACAAGGTAGATATAATTCTTTGGGAACCCCAATCCATGTTTTGAAGATGGAACTGTTGTAAGTACACTTTAAAGTGCAAAAAGCAGTACAACCCCCTCCCCCTTTGAAAAAAAAAAGACAAATAACAAAAACAGAGAGAGATAATCTTAGGCAAAAGCAAACTATGCTTGAAAATAAAACTAAACACCTACTGTATATTAGGCTAGAATAGAACTAATTCTGTGTATGGGCTTGTGCAGAGCTCAAGCTTTATACCTCCATTGCAGTACTTTACAATCAATTTCCATGGCATCAGTCTACATATGACTGAAAATATTCTGGGCTCTCATGAAAAACAGAGCTTGCATTGAGTTGAGTCTTGTGGCCTCACCAGAACCATTACCATTTGAGGGGGTTATCATCTACTCCAAGAGGACAGGAGTGGGGGGGGGGGGGGGAAATTGAGGGAGGTAAGAGCTACTACTAGTATTTGTTCAAGGGTGGGGGCCCTGGCCAGGCAGCTGAGATTCACCCCAGCACCACAAAGTCCACATCTCCCTCCACTCATCGGGAGGTTAATATCAATTAGACTGCCTCCCGTGTTTGTCGCTACGGCGATATGGCTGTGAATAATTTAAGACTTTGCTGGGCGAAGGACGCGTTTAAAGTCGTAAGCAGTGATTTGGGAAAGCCACAAGAAATGTGTGTCAAACCTGTTTGTATCCCATGATTATACGACAATAACATCATGCACTATGTGCAAATACGGTTTTCAGAAGACCAAAAAGAAAATAGAATTGCTTCAAAAGCTTTTTTCCTTCTTTCGAAGTGTCCTTCAATCAGAGTGATCATCATTGCAAACTTTGTAGGTCTTTCTAGGGTATGTAAATGCCAGCAAGCTATGGTATTCAAAGTGGGTTTTAATTCTGCTTATCTTTATACCTGAATACCGAAAAGGGTGTGATGAACTGTTTTAAGTAAAATTACATCTGTTTCTCTTGAAGAATGTGTTCACTGAAAAAACAAACAAGCAGTACAATTACATAGAGCTTTAATCTGGCAGCAACTCCGTTATGGCAAAATCTTATGGAACATATCATGATTCATCTTAATTTGGACTTTTATCTGCTTTAATCCTTGATATCTCCATTTATGGTCGATATCAATGAGATTTGGGAGAAACTGCTTGTCTCAAAAACAACTTAATGATGCCATGAAACTGGAGGAGGGGGGGGGGGGGAAGAGCCACAGAGTTAGAATGATGTTACTCTCTCAGAGCTAAATAATAGGTCAGAGTAATCTTTACACACAACATGTTCTTATGCCTAAATCAATCCTACCATGAAGAATGAGAGATACATGTAGGAGGGTTCACAAAACTCACTTTACTGCTTTGGAGCATGGCAACGCCACCATACAAAGCGCCATGATGATGCGATGAACAGTTTAAACAGAGAGAGCCAGTGCTGCTTTAAACAACTGCTGCAGCGATACATAGCTCATGTTGTATCACATGCTTGATTTGATCGATGATCATAGCACCTTAGCAACATCTTTGTGTCGCAGTTACCAAGGATAACTATGCCCCAAGCACTTATGCCCAGCAAAAGAGATGTTCACAAAACACCTTTTTTTTTTCATTCTGTGTGCGAAAGCTGAAGGCAGAATCGGCTGGCTAAGGACATGATCCCCATCCCTAAGCTAATGCTAAACACATCATAAACTTTTGAATTTGAAATTGTCGACAAGAAAAATGCTCTGAACAACATAATATCCCATCACAGAGCTATCCATTGCTTTTCTTCAAAATCTGTATAAAACGCCTGTAAAATCTCACTACCAAGACGGTTCTCTCACAGCACTTCATAAAGTCGATTGATGCCACACTTTTTATCTAGCGCAATCAATTTTTCCCCCAAGGCATCTAGTATTACAGATATAATGGGGAAATCATTGAACACAGCAGGAATAGTATCAAATCTTTCCCCTTCTTGTGGTAACTGCATATATTAATGTGGTGATTCGCAAGACATGGCATCTTCCCAGGGCCCTCTCAGTGAAGGGAGAAAGGATATATCAACTATTTGACTGCTGCAACACAGACAGTAACTATTTTCTCTGGAAGCACTTGATTTATCAACATGTGAACAGTTGCTTATATAAAAAAAGACACACAGTTGATGAGAAAATTATACAGGTACAAGCTCGCAGTGTCACTGACTGAAGGAACACATGAAATATTCAAAGATTGTCATAGGGATAAAACTGGAGATTTCTATCAGCGACAACCTGGCCATAAATTCGAAAAATAGATTCTAGGTAAAATTTCCAATACCACAGCTAACAGAAATATGTAGCAATCAGGTATTGCACACACTTTGCACACATGCATATGCACAAACATGAACATATACATTCTGTACTGTATGTGTCGTATATATTTAGAAGGTCTACTTTTTCAGGAATTAGCACTTCCCAACAATTTCTTCAGTGATTAAATTTGTGATCGTGAAGTAGGGTCTATGAATGAAGAAATGTTTCAGCACATACCGCATTTATGTCAGATAAGAGCTAATACATTCCCGTGTTGATAAATTTGCAAATGACACCAGACTCATGAAATTTGCAAAAATAAGAACCCCGCAAAATATATGGCATATACAGCACACACACAACGACATACACATACACACACACACACACACACACACACACATACACACACACACACACACACACACACACACACACACACACACACACACACACACATACACATTCACACACACACACACACACATACACACACACACAATCAACAGGTTGTAGATATTCACACATTGGGATCCTGAAAATTATACCTTACGTCACTACTACCACCCTTGCAAGAATTCTGGAAAGTATTTATTTCTGGCATCATGTTTTTGTTCATCTATCTTTCCTTTGCTACAATATCTCTTATACACACACACATAAATGACTGCCACATACATTGGCAGTTTTATATCACAGAAAAGTGACTACATAAGAGAAGAATACATAATCACTCAAATATTCCTGCCTTTTTCACACTTTGCATTTTATGTTCTAGCACTGACACTGAAGTAAACATGATAGAAATTAAAACAAAAAATGGAAGATGTACTCATTAGCGGTTTTCTATGGCAGAATAGTGACTACAAAAACAAAGAACACGTAATTACTATAAAAAAATGTTCTTGTCTTTTTTTTCCCCACTTTTTATTTCATGTTCTGACAGTGACACTGAAGTAAACATGATGCAAGCTCTCTATTTTGAGGCGCTAAATTCTTTGATGTCACTGTTTAAATGCACTGCTGGAAAATAACGGTTCATAAATGCCCCGATCGACTTGGGCGGAGGGGCTGGCAATAAATACGGCACAGTTCTCTAATGACACTTTAATCAAGGAAAACAAGCATGAATGACCCAATAAAAATTACAGCCATCAAAAAAAGTTGAACCTTTCCAAATTCATTTCTCATTTCTTTCTCTTTTCTCTCTCCCTTCCTCCCCACCCTCTGTCTGTCTTCTTGTCTGTCTGTCTGTTTGTCTGTCTGTCTGTCTGTCTGTCTGTCTGTCTGTCTGTCTGTCTCTTGTATTCTCTCAGTTGCCCAGTGGTTATTAATCCTCCCCCCTCTCTCTGCAGTCTCTTAACTGTTTTAGTTGTCAAAAAGTTTGATCTTTCCCGTGTATATGTTCCTTGTTTTGTAATCATCCCTCATTCATCCATCTTTCTCTAATCCCACCCCACTCTCTTAATTGGTCCAGTTGTCAAGAGTTTAATCTTGCCCATTCATTACTCGTTATCTCATATTTCATATCTTCCCTCTTCACTCTGTACCCCACCTCTTCCTCATTCTTCATCATCCTCATGAAATATAAGCTGCAATCATTCATATCCCACATTCATATTTCCCCCGTATCAAGTGCATCTTTCTATCCCTCCTTCCTTTTATTCTTATTCACACACACACACACACACACACACACACACATACACACATACACACACAAACCTAAGTTCATCTACTTAGCTTTGTTTTTATGTATATCTATAGCTATCTATTTATACAAACAGAGGGTATATACAATCACACATCACACATATACAAAATGTATAAACATACATACAAATATGAACTGGTATAATGCAATATAATACAAATATACCATATGAATATGTATGTATACTTACATATACATATATCTATACATATATATGTATATAATGCCTATATATATATGCCTATATATACACACACACACACACAAACAAATACATGTACACACACTCACTCTCAGATATGAACATGCATATCATACAATGGCAACAATCTTGGTAAGATGAGGAGGAGGGATGACATTTGAGCAGATAAAAGAAGGCGTGGATGAGAAGGCTGGCCTGCTTCCTTATTCATGGGACTGTTTGCACGTCGGGTGTGGAATGCCGTCTGGGGCGCGAGACGGGGGTCTGGTCAACACAAGACACTGAGGAGAGTGGAGGTTCTGGAGAACGGCTCAGTCTTACACCATCGTGGCCAGAGTGATTGCAGCCAGCGCAGGGACATTGAAGTGAGAATCCACGCCGACTTAACCCATTGAGGACGGGCTGATTTTGCTACAACACGCATTTCCCATAGACACTTGCCGGAGTATACTCGGGACTCGTCCTCGACGGGTTAAGGTTGACTTTGGTAAATGAGTATGGTGGAACATTCAAAAGAGCAAATTTTTTTATTCAAATTGGTCCAGAAATGACAGAGAGTGTCAAACTTCAAAGCTTTCAAACTTTCACATGCTCTCATTATAAAGCGATATTGTTCACACTCGCATATTTAAATCAGATAGGGTGATGATGTTATAGCCTTTCAACATTCCATAAGAATGTGCATGAAAATACCGTTTTTCAGGGGAAAATTTGTGTGTGTGTGTCAATAATCTTGCACCTATGACTCCTCGTAAAAAAAAAAAAAAAAAAAAATCACCATTGCTATCACCTTTCAGTACTCCTAAATAATGATTTAATGAATGCATAAAATATACTTTCTCTGTTTCAAGCTCTTTTACAAAGGAAATCTAATTGATGACTTGTGGGCGATGCATGAAATTGTGATCATAGCATGGCATCATTACCTTTTTAATTCTTAAATGTATATATGACATCAAACACCACTGTTTCTGGAAATGCGTGAAACAGCTTCATCTAACTTCTTCCGGATTTGAAAAAAACTTTCACTTGTACTTTCAAGTTGACTGTCACTATTCTTCTTGAGTCAACTCAAACTTGGAATAGAATATCAGATTGACCTATTTGTTTCTTTTTTTTTCCACGGGATTCCCAAATTCTGTCAGATAGAACGCACCAGGATCCTGTAAGCAATAGGAGTGAGGCGCCACATTATGAGGGCACTTTACTTTCTCCCTATACTGACTGGTCATATCAGTTATTGTATGTCAAACTGTGTCAATGTCCTACTGCGGTCTCTTGCATACTGCATACACCGAATACTTCGCGAGGTTCTTATTTTTGCAAATTTTGCAAGTCTGGTGCTATTCGCTGATTTAAAAACACACGAAAATGTTAACTCTGATCTCGACATAAATGTGACACGAACACATACATTTATCGGTTCATTGCTGTACTCCACAATCGCGAATTTAACCACTCGCGAAATTGACGGGAAGTCACGATTCACGAAAAATTAGACTCGCTAAATATATGGCGTATACAGTAATTAACACTCCCCCCCCCCCCCCCCCCCCCCCCCCCCCCCCCGTTTCCATGCACTAGGGTAATAGTGCATTTTTGTCAGCCTTGGCATCAATTCCCGAAAACAACATCTCGCGAAAATGTCTATGACCTCCTCGTTCGCGAAAATAACAGCATGTACAGAATTTGCATGCTCGAAGGCTTACTTTGCTCATAATAGCTGATGAGTTGTTTTGATATTTTTTCCCTTTTCTTCTTCTGTCAGTGTGTTGCCCTCGATGTATGTATAGCCATTTCTAGGAAAATAACACACACAGCACTAGTGTGACATATTCATGCTAGAGAGAAGGGGGGGGGGGAGGAATAGGGAGAAAATGAGAGAATGGAAGAAAGGGTGGAGGGAAATTGGGACATCTAGCAAAGAGATTACGCCAGTTCTGACAACCTCACACTCCTCGTATGATGCCCTGGCTGGTATCTTGAGCAACATGATGTGTGTACAAAATTATGCAACCATCCTTACAGGGCTGCTAACCTACAAGTTTGTATGCTGAAAAAGAACCACAACAACAACATACTACTAGCGAAATCACACTTCTGTTTGAAAACGGGAAAACTTGCACACAATAAGCATGTAACAAAGCAAATATCAGAATCCATATGATCCCTGTATGTTCGTCATTTTAAAATCGTAAGTTCCATTTTGGAAAGAAGGGGAAAAAACACACGAAAATATGCTATGAAAAGGCTATCGTACTCAGCAGCTCTGATAGAATACATGACTTGGGGCCAGCCCATCTATACGTTGACATTAAAAAAAAGTATTTCCCCATGGTGAATATTGCAAGTGTTCTGCAGATAACAGGACAACATTGACAGAAATGTGTCCACAGAAATGATACCCGGATGTGCCTATGATTTGTGAACAGGGGAAATTTGAATTATTTTAGCAACATCCTGATCTGCATACAGAGGGTTTCATGAGTGCAATACCAGAAAGAGTGTGATAAGTCTAAGGAGTATTTTGATTTCCGGGGAAAAAAAACTCTCGCAATCCAAAATATTGACACATGGTTGTAAGGATCCCGAGGAAATATCAAACTCCAGCGCTATTTCCTGAGGAAGTTGTTCATTGGTTTCCTCCCATTCCATGTACACATTTCTTTCAAAATTCGTTTCTAAACATTCTAAGTAATGCAGTGATTATCCGCCTGGCTACATGAGTACTGTTGGAAATGCACATGCACTTCCTCGTTCATGCCATCCACGAGAGATAAAGTTCCACGATTCTCCTCACATTTCGACCTGGTAAGCTTCTCTGTCCCAGAATTCAAGAGTGCAGATGAAATGCCGACCCACTTAACCCCCATATTCATGCAGCAACTGTGACTTGTTTGACTGCAGCTGATCTTGATACTATCACAGCTATTTTTTGGTGAATATTTTTTCTTGTGCCCAAAAACAGCGAAGTAAATTCAAGTGTACCAATACCCTAGAAATCAAATTTCTGTGCAGCTAGAATACACAAAAACAGCCATAATTAACCTGTGATAGCCTCTGAAAGTATACATATTTCAATAAATCAGATCATATCTCTATAGCAATTATAGGCACTTGTGCTCCGCGCGCTTAAGTTTTGTTCCGCAAGCACAGGTACATTGTACCTATGTGTGTGCATTCTAGCTATATACATACGTTTTCACAAATGATATCAATATTCCATGCCAATCAGTTACCAAGCTATCGATTGAAGTTCATGCATACACATTGCATATTACTATTGTTCACAATGATTTGGAAAAAAATATCAATAGTGCAATTGTTTGATTGAAAGAATTGGGTGATCAACTAGTCTATTCCAAGTCATTTTTTTGTTTTTGTATACTCTTTAAAATTGATATTTTAACCCCAATAAATAAGAATTGGAGTGACAAAAAATTCTAATATTCTACAGAAGGCATACCTCATGTATATTCTACAAATATAGCAAAGCATTATACTCAGGGTATTGGTACACTGTAATTCCTGAAGCAAAAAACTTAGGCCAAGTAAAAAAAGAAACCAGTTTCTCGTCCTCGCGCGCATCGATTTTGGCCGCCGCATCGATTTTTTTACTATTTACTATTTTCAAAATGGCGCTGAAAAAACCGAGAAATTCGTAATTCTCGTCCCAGCCCGCACCCCGCCCGCATCGATTTTCAGTTGCCGCATCGACTTTTTTGATATTTACTATTTTTTCGGCCGCCGAAAAAAAATCGACAATTCACCTACCAATCGTGATGTCTCATTTCTAATTACGCCTTGCGTCCTCTACTTAGCTGTAGTACAGCTGGAGCTGTAGCTTCTGTAGTGCGTATGTAATAACGCATGCATTTCACACTGCGAGCTCGGCAAGAAGGAATGACCCACAAAGCAGTCGAACTGTATAGTTGGATGGGCGCGTTCGCGGCGGGCGGGCCTGGGCTAGCTGTGATGTACAGCGCACTCGGTATGTCATGAACGCGATAGCGGCAACATTTTTGCGATCAATCGCTGATATTCCACGCATATTTCGAGCATTGTTCGTATTTTTCCCCGTTTCTCATATTTCAAGCGGATGAATTATACTGTACAAATGCTTGTGAGGATTGTATCGAGTTTGTATACATTTTCATGTCATTGTGACTATGTGCATGTGTGTGCAGTGTCGTAAGGTACGGTGCCGCCGGGTTCAGTGGCCGTCGTGCCGCACCGTGGCCGTATTGGCAAAGTGTGCGTGTCTGTTGCTGTCTGCACGCACGCATGAACACATTCGAATGTGTAGAAGCCCGTACACTCTGCTCTGTAACGTTGCATCTGACGGCGATGTATTGTGCTATTTTGAAGAGAAAATGAATGCGCTTTTCCAGCAAATGTAGAATTATCAAATGGATGTATCTCCAAAATAAATAACTTTTCCACGGATTCTGGTTTGTCTCGTATTTCTGCGGGATTCTTTTCTTTACGATGTAAATTCACAGACACGGCCGTGAGTCGTATCATCTGTAGCCCGACCAGACGCTGTTAAATTACGCTGTGCGACGTACCTACGTACAGCGACTGGGCTGTGTATAGTTATATCATCTGTAGTGTGGTATACAATCATTCATCATCCAAATGATGAGTGATTATCAAATGTCTTTTTAGAACATGAAGAAACATCTTTAAATGTTTAATGCTATAATGCCATATCAGTATCATTTTGACATCCATCTGCAATTGTACAAGCCAGTTTCCAGTTGAATGTGCTACAATTGTACTGTGAAGAAATGCTGATACATACCAGCTGTGTGGATACAAAAAGTCATAAACACCAATGATGAATAAAGCAGTGTTTTGAATATCATGGAATTCATTTCAGTCGTACATTGTTGAAAGACATGTTTTATACCTGTACACAATACATCAGAATTGCAAGTACACTGTGAATCAGAAATGCCATTACAACACTAAATACCAGTATTAAGATGGTCATTTTCCCTTGACATATGTAGTGGAAAGAAAAAGCAAATGTATTTCTGCATACATGAAGTTTCATTTCAAGTATGGTACATAATCTATTTGTTTGAAAATGCACAGAGTGCAGGCAAGACATACACTTGGGACTTGGTCTCTCATAACACAGCTACCAGAGTGATATTTCATTTCATGAATTGGATATAGAAATAGTAAAGCCCTCTCTCGTTACCTTTCTCAGAATTACCGGACGATAAACACATATTACTTTCATTTTGACAATCCTCAAAAAATAGTAAGATATCAAATAGTAAGGACCTCCCTCATCGCCTTGCTCAAAAAACCCGGACGAGAAACTGCTATCTTTTTTTACTTGGCCTTAAATATCATGATGACCTTGGGTCAAGCTGTCTAATAAAGTCTATGTAAGTCTGCTCATCATTTCCCATTTTGCTTTATCTCTCCATCTCCTTTCCCATCCCCAATCCACCAAAACAGGGGGGAAAAGTGAATTAAAAAAAACTGTGCCTGGTGAATTGGTCTAATTCTTGTTGGCTATGTTTACATAGATATCCTTAACTGATTGCATATTTGAGCGACAAATAGTTTAGCAACAAAAGAAATATACGCAAAGAAAAATGAATTAATAAAAAAAAAACAGGAGATGATACAGAGCACACACACACACACACATACACACACACACACACACATGCACACACACAAAAAGAGACAATACCAAACAAAAAAGATGTGTCGGGGAAACGCTGGAGTTGAGAAACCCATTCCCCCCCTCTGGGCAATCAAGGCCCTGATGTGACAATTGCTGATTCGAGTGGAAGTACACAATAGGATTAATCCACTTAAAATTTGTCAGCGTTATTCTCATTACGCGGCGTTAAGTGGCCCCGCTGCTTTGAGCCTGAATGGGCATGAAGGCGCGCGATGGTGGCGGCTACAGTACAACTTTGACAGCCTTGGCATTCAATTACTGCCGTGTTAACACCAGCAGTCTACACACGCACCCTGATTTTTAAGGGGATCTTTTTTTATTCCCAGGATGAGAACGTTGGGTACCTGCAATTATTTTCTCGAACTTGAATGACAGTGACTAGGAAACAAGGAACCTTAATGTGAAACAAAGGCTGACCAAAAAATAAAACAAAATCATAACAACGATAGAGATAATGCGAGGGTTCATCCTCCTTTCATAAGGGTACGAGACGTCATTGTATTTCCAGCTCGAATTTCAATCAAAGAGCTGGCTGGCGGATGAGGCATGTTTCGTTTGAAACAACTATCACTGCCCATGCATTTAAGAATGAAAATAAAATATAACAAAAAAAATCTGCATCCTCTATCGAGTTTCCGCAGGAATGCATTTGTATCCATGTGTATGAGTATGTTCACCTTCCTTGCTCTCTGTTATCAGTCTGTCTCTCTGCATGTTTTTTTGTAGTTTTCTCTTTTTTTGTCTTTTTCTTTTCTCTTCCTTCATATATTCCCTCTTTCTGCCACAAGTCTATCCTGGGGTGTCTCTGTCATTCATAGAGCGTACATGGCACATAGATATGAGCCTCCTTCAAATCACACACCTTCGGCTGGCTAAGCACGGGAGAGAGAATGCTTGGTTGGTCGCGGGCAGCGAGAACCGCTAAAAGCGCAAGCGTAAACACATCCCCGGGAAGAATTACGGGGCGGGCGTTTGGTCTCAAATTTCTCCCGTGAGAATACTGGAAAATAATCCACACGAATCACACACCTCACCAATCAACTGGATGGGACAGTAGGGACATGCTGGGTCATTTCTTCATTGTTGACACTGGACAACTGACCATGAGAAAATGTAAACACACACACACACACACATATGCTAAGCTGGTAATTTCGTTAACAACTGGAATGAAAGGGAAGAACAGATTTCGTGTGTGAACAAAGCAAATCTTCAATGTCAATAATCTGGGCGGAATGTTGGTCAAGACTTGACATGGAGGCTTGAAAATGTCCGACAACATAATATGACTGGGGGAAAATTGCCCTAAAGTTGAAAAAAAAAAATGCCATAGATGGGCCAAGCAATTCACTGCCATATATTGTGTCCAAGTGTGAACGCATCCGCCACTGGTACACCACCCAGTGGAGACAGTTTCATGTGGCAGTGATAATGAAATTTTCATTTTCGTAATACCTTGCAGGCCCCCCCCCCTTCTCTCTCATTGTGTATACTGTTATGTATATGTGCATGTAAGTATGTTTGTGTGTATGAATGTGGGCACCTCATGAGATATGTATAAATAGGTATAAGATAAATGTCTATGTAATATATATCATATATAATATATATAGTCCTATACATAAATATATATAGGCCTATATATAAATGAAGAAAGAGAGAGGGAGGAAGCAAGAGAGCCATACAAGAAAGAAACATGTACAATGAAATCAATCAAGGAAGAAAACAGAATAAACAGGCAGGCAAGACACTGTAACAGCAGTGCTGCTATAGCCTCGATAAATCCCATCAGCTGTAGAGAGAGGGGGGAGGGAGGGAGGTGAACCAAGTGAGAAGAGCGAGAGGCAGAGTGAAAAGCCTATTAAAAATGTAATTGTCCAGCTTGAGCTGCCGTGTATATCTCTGTGTCAAATGACCATGAGCTCTGCGCCGCCTGCCTGCTCGCGGGCCGCTCTCGAGAGAATAGCCGTAGCTTTTACGCACTCCAGTGGCGGCAAAACGCTGTTTGCTCATCGCCAGATGCTCTGGCCCGTCTCCTCATCTATGCAAATTTGACCGACGCGTATGCATCCAGGCACCCTTCGCTCCATTGCAGCGCATGATTCCCATGCCAGTAATTGTTCATTGTTACACCTCGTCGGAGTTGATTGGTGTAAAATTATCATCCTATTGTTTTGAAAATGAGAAATCAATTGGGACACTTGTGCATATCATTGCAGGCCTTTGTTTATACCACTCATTTTTTTTAAAACTCATTGGGTTATGACGACAGTGAGTAAAGTAGACTGGAAAATAAGCTTGGGGGGGGGGAGGTGAGAGGGAACAAAGAAAACAAACAGAATATTTGTACCTAGCAGTTATGCTTTAGTAGCAAAAGAACTTAATGTACAATTTCTAGCATTTTGTTCATTTCTGAAACAAGGCTTGCTTCGAGACAGCAATTCATTGCTCCTTTGCAGCGAATGAAAAATGCTGAAATAAAACGCATCCGAAAGTCTCTCGATTATCGTGCCGCACAACCAATATCCACTCATTTAGGGTGATTTGCTGTGGAGTGCTCTTGACTCTCTGCATACCCCCCCCCCAAAAAAAAAAAACAAAAAAACAAGGCAAGCAAATAATACCCAAAGGAATCAGAAAGAAACTTAAAGGCAACCACGATGACGGGGGGAAACATTATCCATTCTGAGAGGGGAACAGATGTTGGTAGACGAACCCATTTCTGGAACATAGCAGACGAGATGGTCACGGTTGGAGAGGAGCTGATGATGCTTGATCGCTGTTGCATCGCATAATTGATGGGTAAACTGATACATCCTAAACAGGCCCAGATGGCATCATTTGTCTCTCATCATCATGCAGTTTGGAGCATTAAAAAAAAAAGGGCAAGGGATTTATAAACCACGAAAGCCTAAACGAATGAATAAAAATCTGAAACTACACACCCAAAAAGTGCACGGCCACTTAAAAGAGGTCAATGGTACTAACAGGTGTGCTTTGCACTGATTTCTTTCTCCTTTCTTTTTTTTGGGGGGGGGGGGGGGGTCCCAAGGCTTGCCTGACCTAGAAACATCTCCTTTCCAAACCCAAATCATGTATGCAGAATAAAGAGAAGAAGAAGAAAAAAATAAAAGAAGCCTTTCCCTATGCATTCAAGCCAAAAGCCATATTATACAATATGATGTCGGCGTGCAGGAGAAAGAGACAAAATCATTATCTAAAGATCATGATATGATGAGGTTTTGATTTTTAAACAAAAAATGCAACTAAAATTAAGATAATAATGGATAAATATGATTCACTCCCTATTTTGCATCTACTGACTTTCATAAACTTCCTGACAAACTGCCTGCCTAGCACTGTAGAATTCTGCAAAATGTATATCAACATGCCGCATCATCTACATGCTGTTGGCCTATCGATGTTCACAGAAACCCCCCCCCCCCCCAAAAAAAAAAAAAAAACAACAACCCAACAACAACAACAACAACAACAACAACAACGACAACAACCCAACAACAACAACTGTAATAATTATTTAGTTAAAAGTGAAAGTAATCATGACCTCTTGTACACACTCTTGTGTTTGAAAGTCACTCTGGCTCAATGCGTAAGTGAAACTAGACTCCAAACTGGCATTTTGACATACAAAAGAACTAAGTGCTGCATGGTGATGGCAAAGGTTCAATAGCTCCAGAAGTTGACTTCATACCCTTTTGGCTCCATTGGTGTACAGACTTGAAGCTGGGTGACTTTAATATAAAAGAGCCCTTTTCTTTCACAGGGTATTCTCAATGTGCCATTGACCAATATGTCATTACGATATCATTATGACGTCCTGAGCAATATATGCATAACAAGAGACCCGCGGGTCTAGCGCTCACCTGAGTATCGCAAGTTCACCTTTCACGCAGTCACTAATCTAAATTATTCACAGCTCTACCAAAATTTGACGAGGCATTCTCAAGTGGAAGATGAAAATGTACAATAAGGGCCCAATTTTTTCAAGATTCCTTAATTTGGGGGAATTGGGGCCCCCTGGGGCCCTCTGGGTGGGGCATGGTGCCCAGTTTGATAAATTGAGATCCTGACCACCTAGGGATGCTACCTGCCAAGTTTGACAAAAATCCATCATGAGGTTTTCAGGAAGAAGATGAAAATGTACAATTCAGGCCCCCATTTGGACCCTTCCAACCACCCCCCCTCCCCCTACCCCCAAGAGGGGCACCCCTGGATCTCCTATGAACAAACTTGAAACTACAGTCATTAATGTACTCACTCATAGTATTATCTCAGCTCTATAACTTCTGATTCTAGAGAAGATTTTTAAAGATTCCTTCATTTGGGGGGTTTGGGCCCCCTGGGGGCCCCCTGGGCGGGGCATGGTGCCCATTTTAAAAAATTGAGATCCTAACCCCCTAGGAATGCTACCTGCCAAGTTTGGTGAAAATGGGTCATGGGGTTCTCAAGAAGAAGATAAAAATGTACAATTTAGGCCCCATTAGGACCCCTCCTCACCCCCCCCCCCCCCCCCCCCCCCGGGTCCCAAGGGGGGCACCCCTGATTGCCATGAACAAACTTAAAACTACAGTCATCAATGTGCTAACTCATAGTATTAACCTAGCTCTATCACTTCTGGTTCTAGAGAAGAAGGTTTTTGCGGATTCCTTAATTTTGGGGGGTTTGGGCCCCCTGGGGGCCCCCTGGGTGGGTCATGGTGCCCATTTTAACAAATGGAGTTCCTAACTCCCTAGGGATGCTACCTGCCAAGTTTGGTGAAAATGGGTCATGGAGTTCTCAAGAAGAAGATGAAAATGTACACTTTAGGCCCCATTAGAACCCTTCCCCACCCCCCTCCCCTGGGTCCCAAGGGGGGCACCCCTGATTCTGCCATGAACAAACTTGAAACTACAGTCATCAATGTACTAACTCATAGTATTAACTTCGCTCTATCACTTCTGGTTCTAGAGAAGAAGATTTTTACAGATTCCTTAATTTTGGGGGGTTTGGGCCCCCCTGGGGGCCCCCTGGGTGGGGCATGGTGCCCATTTTAACAAATTGAGTTCCTAACCCCCTAGGGATGCTACCTGCCAAGTTTGATGAAAATCGGTCATGGGGTTTTCAAGAAGAAGATGAAAATGTAAAAAGTTTACGCACGACGCACGACGGACGACGGACGACGCACGACGGACGACGGACGACGCACGACGCACGACGCACGACGCACGACGGACGCCGGACGAAGGGCGATCGCAATAGCTCACTTGAGCCTTTGGCTCAGGTGAGCTAAAAATGCAACACATACACACACACACACACACACACTCTCTCTCTCTCACACACACAGACACACACATATACGCATACACACAAAGCAATGACAAGGAAATTAAAATTTTGCTGCCTGCCAGCAACTGCATATGACGTACATGTAGGCTGATCTCTCGCACATGGTCATTTGATTGCACACTAAATCCGTCTTAACAATTCTCGGAACCTTCCATTTCATTAACGGATTACGGATTCTTGCCTCTTCCGCCAGCACTTCAAAAGCAAGTATGAAACTTAAACTTATAATCAAATTCCCTTTTTCTGACTGACTTAACACCTTTATTCTGCTTCTATTTACATAATTAACCCTTAGCATTTGAAAGCTGGATGTGATATAAATTTACTGAGTCTTAGAGAAATTACCATTTCTTTAAATATAATCTAGTAGTCACCTGGTAAAATGATCGCAAATGTAGACGCACACGCATACACACATATACATAGCTACAAAGGCCTTCAAATGCAGACCTGTCCATTGGTTTAATAGCTTTTTATCATCCAAGTTTAATCTGCGGAAGCAAGAGGTCAGACATTTAAAACAAGACCATGGGCCTTATCCCCTTGTAATGAAATTAAATCGTATTCACACCTTGAACTCCACTCATACAATTCCCCAGCAATGTGAGGCCCGTGCAAAATGCTTTCTGAAACGACCCAAAGCCCACTGCACCTACACATACACCTACGTACACTCACTGAGTGAATTAAAGGCTAAGGTGTTCGCAGTATCACCTCTCATGACTACAGTATAAAAATGGCATTGCTAGTGTACACGAATGAGTGTCATCCAGTTATAATAGGGTAATGGTGTGTGCATGTGTGTCTGTGGACAGCAAGTATTTTCAGTTCAGTACCAATGCGCTTAGAGATGCCTGCATTAAGCCTTATATAATGGCTATTTATTATTATCATTACTGTCATCGTTATTATTTCCTAGCATTGCCTGCATTGAAAACACTTACACATGCACACAAATTTACCTGGTATGTATTTGTGACATGCCCAGGGCATACAAGAGCACATTCTTCCCAGAGAATAAATGATCATTTACAATTTAAGTGATCTCTACAGCTACTTTCAAAGAATACTTTCTTTGTCGTGCTTTTAGTTACATTAGCAGAGATGACACATGTGTCCGCCTTCAGAATGAAACGTGTTCAAAGCATCATGGTCACACAGGTCACACACTACATGTTTGTTTGTTTTTTTTAAACTGATACTTCCCCTTAAAAAAAAAAAGTACGAACAAGTGCACGATTACAAAATGCAAACAGCCCCTCGCTACGTAACATAGAGAGCAGGATGATTCCTACGTCTTGTCTTCTCCTCCGCACAACTTACCCCCCCCCCCCCCAACCAATCTAACAGTACTCTGGTTCCTTTGTGTACAGCAGGAACAACAAGCTCTTGACAGTTCAGAAACTCAATTTGTATGTTTGCCAAACATTTTTGCTCCGCCGCACAATTTAGCTCTTGCTGCTGATGTCAGCATTTCTTTTCTCTTCACTTTTTACCCCGTCTTTCCCGTAATTTGCTTTCACCACAAGGGTGGGGGGGGGGGGGGAGAGGAAGGGGTAGAGATGTAGCATAGAATGGACATATTATGTTTTAGGGGTGTATGTACTTTCTGATGCAATTGCGAGGACATGCGTTAAGCTTGGATGGACGAGATTAAAACATGCTAAGCATAGGTGGCTCCGTCAAGGACGTTTGAATTCAAAGAGGGGAAAAAAAAACAACTGACAAAAGATTCATTTGCCTCTTGAAATATTTGTGGAAAGGCTGGAAAAAGGAGTATGTCTCAAATCTGTCTTCTCCAGAGTAGCATGATGACATTTAAAATGTTCTAGCCACACACTGCTTATCTCTGGCAGCAAGATAATTTTTGTTTTGTGTCAAAATATATACCTTCTCCCACTTTTACTGCATGGTTGACAATAAGAGCTTCCAGAAAGTATGTGTTGAAATCTGTATTTTTATTTTTCTGCCTAAGATCTTAAACACTCCTGAAATCTGGAGACAGCTCTTTGTGGCTCATTTGTGCAGGACATCACGCACATGATCCCATACTTTGGAAATTTCAGGTGTGCAATAAACAGGCAAACAACCTTACCAGAAATCACTGAAATATCTTATTCTGCAACCATTTCAGAGTGATTATTGTTGGTGTCATTTAAATGCATGCAGTCAATTCTACTTAGAGTCAAATTTCTGTCTGTAACTCAAAGAGACTTCCTTTTCTAATTGAAATTTGAAGAGCATCTGCTAGTTACGTCACGCCAGCGGAAAACGTTGAACTTGAAGCTTCTCTTTCCGTGCCAATGGATTCAACTCACGCACAGCTGACTGTTATTATTTACAGAATGTTATGACAAAAAAAAATCGTGTGCTGGCTTGCTCTTGAGTTGTATAATGTTTGCAGAAAATTAATGACTGTTGGCGTAAGGTATTTTTCCTGGCTCGCGAGAAAGCTTGTCACAAACAAACAACAAAGAGATAGGCGAGTTTCCTCTTGGCAGATGACTCCACATGAGGAAACAATTTTTTGCTGCACCATTGATATTTGATTAAGAAAATTAAAATGAAGGCATGTTTTCTGGTGATGGCCAGTAGATATGTTGATATTTGCTCTCCACACCAGACAGTACAGGACAAGTTGAGAAGCAGTGTCAACAAGGAAAAGTAGAAATTACGCGGTGCGTAACATATGTCCCCGCCGGAAGTAGCATTTTGTAACAAAATGTGCAATATAGGTAAAAAATCAAGGTCAAAGGTCAAAGAAGTCAAAGGTCAAAATTCTGTGTAGAAGTTTTGAAGCCCTCACCTAGTGCCATCACATAAAGCAAATGGAATCGAAATTGGGTTAGAAATGGCGAAGGAGTAGCATTTTGTAGCCAATGTACAATATCAGGTAAAAAATCAAGGTCAAAGGTCAAAGAAGACAAAGGTCAAAATTCTGTGCAGAAGTTTTGAAGCCCTCACCTAGTGCTATCACATAAAGCAAACGGAATCGAAATCGGGTTAGAAATGGCGAAGGAGTAGCATTCTGTAGCAAAATGCACAATATAGGTCGAAAATCAAGGTCAAAGGTCAAAGAGGTCAAAGGTGAAAATTCTGTGTAGAAGTTTTGAAGCCCTCAACTAGTGCCATCATATAAAGCAAACGGAATCGAAATCGGGTTAAAAATGGCGAAGGAGTAGCATTTCGTAGCAAAATGTACAATATGGGTCAAAAATCAAGGTCAAAGGTCAAAGAAGTCAAAGGTCAAAATTCTGTGTAGAAGTTTTGAAGCCCTCACCTAGTGCCATCACATAAAGCAAACGGAATCGAAATCGGGTTAGAAATGGCGAAGGAGTAGCATTTTGTAGCAAAATGTACAATATAGGTCAAAGGTCAAGGTCAAAGGTCACGACTGAAATTCTGTGTAGAAGTTTCAAAGCTCCCATGTAGTGCTATCATATAAAGCAAACAGAATCAAAATTGGCTCATAAATGACAGAGAAGTAGCAAATTGAAGATTTTGATCACACACGGACGCACACACGGACACACAGACGGACGGACGGACGGACACACGGACGGACACACGGACACACACACGTACGGAGCCCGTTTCATAGTCCCCTGCTCGAACTCGTTCGGCGGGGACAAAAATGTAGTGTAATTGTTTGACTGTCTTGCTTCTGTTTCACTTTTGTCTCTGCCATTTACACACACACACACACACACACACACACACACACACACACACACACACATATATGATATATGAACATGAATAAACTCTCTCTCTCTCACGCCCCCTCGCTCAATCTCTCTCTCTCTCCCTATCTATCTATCTATCTATCTATCTATCTATCAATCTATCTATACAGATTGACAAGTGAGAGATACTGCTCTGAATTAAATAGAAATGCAGAAAATTGCTTCCTGCCATACATACACATACATTCATACACGTTCCAATGCATATTGTGCGTACTGATCAATGGAGTATATACATGACAGAAATCATATTTCAAGAGAGGGGTGGGGGGATACATATATTTTGGTCCCCAAACTGACAAGTGAGGTGGTGGGTAGGGAAAAATGACTGCACAACAATTTCTTTAAGTACACTTACTTTTTGCCCTTCTCTGACTGCAGGGAGCCACCGTACTTAGACCTCTGTCCAAAGATTTCAAAGATCTCAGGAACCACTGTGGCAAACAAGGCCTAGACGATGAAAAGAGATGGAGAGAACACACACAAAATATGATAACATGGATTTAGTGTACTCGGTATCTTTATGGTATGGCATTCTACAAAGGCAAGGCTTGACATTAGCTGTGGCCCGGGGCTGCCAGGAATAGATGTTAGGCTACTACTTTTTAAGAAATGATATGTTTTAGTGGCGTAATCACTCCACCAAAAATTGTGGGAGTGTACATTGCTTTTCTGTTTGTTTGTTTTTTCATCTAGAATAGGGGAGAATAACTAATGGCTCAGTGCTAGACAACTGCACGCATTTCAGCCAGCTGCTGAAACAAGGGTTGTCAGAACACCACTAGTCTTCATAGCAAAAAATAGACTAACTTTGGCCATACTAATTTTTCCCTGGGCCAAATTTCATGGTCATTTTTTTTTTCTATCCAATAGTGGAATTAGGTACATCCCTAGTGAAATATCATAGACACTTCATGAACATGTGTATTCTGAAAAAAAAAAAAAATGTTAACACCTCAATTCAATATTGAATATGCTGATGTGAACTAAGTCACAGTATGTGGTATTTGAAGGCCTTTACCCATATCTAATTTTCACATTTACGACTATAATGGTTTACAAATAATTTCATGTCTTATAGACATTCCCTCATTTTCTGATGTTTTTCTTTCTTACTTTAAAGTCACAGTAAGAAGTATTTGTAGCATTTTATCATACCTGCCAATTTCCACATGATTATTACTGTTCATTTATTTTCTTAATGTCTTATTTAATGATTCTATGTTGTAATTTTTTCTTTACTTCTCATGCTGTCAAGTTTCATTGTTGGGTAATAAAAAAAAAAGAGAGAGAAATTTGATGATTTTAGTGACACATAAGGACCACCAAAAATAAATGTTACGGGCGAGCCCTGATAAGTATTCCCTACATTCATATCTGTACACAGGCTTTATTGGCCGTGGTCATAGACTCATCTATCTGTAAGACTGCATCCACAGATAAAAAATAAACTACAAATAGAATCACACATAAATCTGTATCATCAATGATATCATCACAGACACACTACGTCTACAAGCTTAAAGTGTGCAGGGTCGATATAATTTTTGTTCTGTCGGTACAAGTCAACGAATCTGCCTAAACAAGTGTGAGGTTTCAAGGTGTGATGCAAATACCTGGCAGAGCCAAAATAAAAAAAAGGGAAGGCAAATCTATTCCAATTACAATATCTGCAACAGATGATAGACCTAACCTTTCAATGTAGCAGTGTTTGTCTCTCCTAAACTAATTGTCACATACCAATTCCACCATACCTATTCCCCCTCCATGTAAAGGAAGATAGATATTATGATCTTTGTAATGATCTATTTTGTTTTTTTAGAATCTATTCTTTTAGCTTCATGTTTAAAACTTCTCACTTGTGGCATGCTGGTTGGTTAAATGTTTAGAGGACAAAACTGCCGTAAAATGAAAATGGTAGGATAGTATAATCTCGCACTCCATCCGTTGCTTAATCCCACTCTCATAGTTCTTTAGATTTAACAACACTAGTCTGATTCAACTGGGATATTACTTTCTTTATATTCTACCAAACCCTTTTATCACTGGGCATTCCTATCTGAAGTTTTTCCTTTAAAAAAAGATTGAAATTGTAAATCAATAGTCTACCACCCTTGAACTTTTATCTCGAGGGATTTGGCTTCTAAATCTCATGAGTCACCACTGGGCCCAGTGAAGTTGATATCTACAGAAGATCACGTAAGGTCAACCCGTAAACACACTGCCTCTGGCATACTTTCGAGCTCAAAGATGATGTTTCTGACTTTGGGCCTATCTTTGACTAATAATCTGTAGGTTAAGTTTCACTGCCTTCTCTCCAATCAGACGTCTACTTCGAGCAAATTCACCCTTCATAAAATGCTCCCCCAGGAGCGCTCCTGAGCCTAGACGAGCCTAGCCTCAAGAGGGGCATAGCTTTAGAGCACTCCAGGGCCCGATTGTCTATTCATACAGAGTTCAGAGGGATTCAGGAGTGCTCCTGCGGCATTCTAAATGCCCTGTTTACTGTATACTGAAAAAGTGGAAATTTTCGCAGTGTTAAAATTTTCGCGCATTTCGCGCAACCAGAAACTAGCGCGAAAATAAAATCACGCGAATATTTTTGCTTGCCATATGTTCTCGTGCGTGATGTCTTGATTCCGCAGAATTAACAACACGCGAAACTCTTCTTACCCGGCCAAGCACGAAAAATTAGTCGCCCGAAAATATCCACTTTTACAGTATGCCATACATTTAGTAAGTCCAATTTTTCACGAATTGGGACTTCCCGACAATTTTGCGCGTGATTAAATTTGCAATTGTGGAATAAAGTGTTGAACGGAGAAATGTACGCGTGCATGTCATATTCATATTGGAATCAGAGTTAATATTTTTGCTTCTTTTTAAATTGGTGAATTGCACCTGACTCGCAAAGTTTGCGAAAATAAAAACCCCGCAAAATATTTGGCGTGTAAAGTAAATGGGGAATGAGAGAGATTGTCCACTCACCAAGCCGCCAAAGATGAAGAACGTGGTGAAGATGCGGCCCAGCACGGTCTTTGCGGCGACATCACCATAGCCGACGGTCGACATGGTTACCACCAGGAGGTAGATGCAGGTCCAGTAGGAGAGCGGCTGCGGGTTGCTGAACTCGTCCCAGGGGTCCCCAGAATTCTCCACCTGGAATAATCACAATCATAATCATAATCACATTAATTCTAATCATCATCATAATCATATCAATACTAACAATGAGAAAAGCACCTAGAGAGCACAAACCTCTGCCAGGCAGCTCATTTCCACCCATACATGCAGAAAATTGTCATTATTTCCTGGTGAGAGACACTTTTCCGTCTTGTTTCAGTAGGCGTTTTCACATCAGCCCCATAAAAATCCAAGCTCGAGATATTTTTCGTGATTGCGAATTAGTGTGCTATTTCATTTCTTATTCACATCAGCCCGAAGAGAATTAGCCCGAAATTTTTTTCGTGCTAATTTGACAGCTGAGCATGTGCAAACAGCATCAGTAATGTGTGCATTTTCAAAAATTCCTCATGATTTGTGTGCAGTTTGCCTGGATCGATCGGGTCACACACGCTAGGCATGATGGGATGCATCACGCCAATTTCTCGAGTCATTTTCACATTATCAAATAGCGCGCTACTATCCCGCTATTTCAGAAATTTACCGAGGTGGACTCAAGAAATTTTCTCGATCAGAGTGATACAATTAGCGCGCTAATTTGTGTTCACATTATCAATTATAAAATGGGTTCAAGAATGTAGCCAATTGGAAGCGCTGAAATGAGTCACATGTGCGTGCATTATTTTCTTCAGGTAAGCACTAAGAAGAGTCTCTCTTCCACCTCCCTGGCCTGACGTACGTCACAATGTTTTACACTAGCAGTGCGCACTCAATCAGTTGTTACAAGTGCGTCACGCGCTACTATACGCGCTGTCAATCTTGTAAACAACTTCTAGTTCGGGCCGCGGGCTGCCACAACAGCCGGCGGCCTTTCTTGTGCATAACAGTACGTGGCGTACGTATACTCTTATACGTACGTACAGTACTTATGTGCGGGATTTCCGAGTGCGACGTGCGTAAATGTTTGGGACGAACATCTTCGGACATCTTGACTTTTGAGCGAGTGCTACATGTAGCTGACTGGTATTGACCCACAAAGGTACGTGAATAATGCTGTTAGTTTTCGACCCATTTTATAAAACAAATGATGCACAGGATTATTTCGTGCACTAACACACTCTATCCTGTGCATCATTAGTATAATAGCGCACTATTTCGTGATCGGGTTAATTTCCCAAGTCAGAAAATAGCACGCTATTTCGAAACATCGGGCTGATGTAAAAACGCCTAAAATCTCGCCTCTCAGAATTTCAGCAGCAGCTTACTGCATAATGCGCCTCGAATGTGTGCTCATTGCGCATATGCACACCTCAAATATGCGGTTTGAATTTCCTTGTTTGTCGGCCCTAGTAGCCAATGATAATCCTTCTACAAAAAAAATCAACAAATAAATCAACACTAATAAAAAGTTAACTTCCTTGGTATAGGTAACTATAATAACAGCAACTCTCTGTAGTAGTATTAGTATTAGTATCAGTAGTAGTAGTAGTAGTAGTAGTAGTAGTACTAGTAGTAATGACGATTATAATAATAAAAACAACAACAATAATGATAATACTAATTATAATAATAATAACAATAATGATAAAAATAATAACATCAACAACAATATGAGCTTCTTTGTCCATGGTAGCCTCTCACAGTATTGTCATTGTTTCATCCGAGGGCCCTGCCATTATTATTACCCCAGCATTGCCAGGGAACGGAATGACAAGATTGCATCACTTTTACAATCAGTTTCACCTTGAAGATGGTCTCTGTCAACCAAACAGAAAATTCTGCAGTGCCATGAAACCATCAAGGGCTTTCCCACCATTAAGACTGACAAGTGATTGCAACATCGCTGTCAATTTAATTTGACAGCATACACCGGGATTTGTGGGCAAAGACATAAAATGTATGGCGCAATCTTCATCTCACGGGGCTGACATCACAAACTTGTATATAAATTGATGGGAGAGGGAACGCTTAACTTATATAATTGTGGATGCCCATGTGTATTAGTGCCCCAAGACATTGATTCTGTCTCATGACAAATATGAAGTGGAAATCCAATGCGAGAATCTCATCATGAATTTTTATGACTCCTATAAATGCACTTTAGTCTGTGGTTGCCAAAAAGGTGTATATAATACATGTATATATAGTCTGGTAGGAATGGGGGGTCCCCATGCACCCCCCGAACACATTTTTTTTACTTACTTTTTTGTAACCCTTAGGGTGTCTAGTTAATGAATTTTTTTGTTCCCAAGAAAAAATCGTGTCCCATGGGGGTCATTGGCGGCCATCTTGGCAGCCATCTTGGATTTTCAGGGAAAATCATTATCTTCCATAACTTTTGAACTACACAGCATAAAATTATAAATAAAGCACTTCTGCAGGGTAAACATGACACAAGAAATCGATTGCAATGGTTATTTACATGATTAAAGCAAGTCTGAAACAAGAAAAGCCTAAAAACATCCAAATTTTGGTGTCATTTTGACCGAAAACTACCCAAATATCTTAACTTTTGAATTATACAACATACAGGGACAAATAAAACAGTAATTCAGAGTTAATACGGCGTGATGAATCGTTTGAGAGAGTTATTTACATGATTAAAGCAAGTTACATACAAGAAAAGTCCAAACATGCGAGGAAAACCAGTGTCGTTTACTCTAGAAATATTCGCAAGTAGTCTATATACATATATACATGACAACCTCATACCTCCTAAGAGTAAACTTACCTCTTTTTCTTAACAGTCTGGTAGGAAAGGGGGGGGGCGTGCACCCTCCTTTTTGTATCCCTTAGGGTGTCTATTTGATTTTTTTTTTGTCTCCAAGTAAAAATTGTGTCACATGGGGGTCGTTGGCAGCCATTTTGGATTTGCGAGGAAAATCATTAGTTTGTATAACTTTTGAAGTTTCCAACATACAAGGAAAAATAAAACATTTTTTCAGGGTAAATGTGACATGAGGAATCGATTGAGATGGTTATTTACATGATTAAAAAATGCTTGATACAAGAAAAGTCCAAAATATGAAAAATTCTGTATTAGTTACACTGAAAAGTACCCAAATAGTTCAACTTTTGAACTATACACAACATAAAGGGACAAATAAAACATTTCTTCAGACGAAACACAGCATGAGGAATCAATTGAGATTGTCATTTACATGATGAAAGCAAATTTGATACAAGAAATGTCCCAAAAATGAAAAATTAAGTGCTGTTACTCTGGAAATGGCCCAAATATTTCATGCTACATACAAATGTACATGACAAATTGCATACCTCACAAAAGTGACTAACAGCTCTGTCTTTAGATCATTACCCAAACAGGCCTTTTTTGTTTTGTATCAAAAACATTAAATAGAATCTGAAGAAAAAATTAATTTCAAGCATTGTCACCCCTCACTTGGCGAAATAGAATAAGAATGTAAGCACTGTGATAATTCATATGCAAATATCCTTAAAAAGAGGTGACACATGATAATAATGTTGATCACAACACTTAAAAGTGACTAATGGACAAAGATAAAACTTGAACTGAAATTTAACACTCTTTGTGCGCATTCAATTTCGTTTCATTTTATATTTAAAACGAGTTTGAGTTGGGATATATTCAAGGAAACAATCACTGTGTCAAAATGTCGAGCCGATTTCAAAAATTTAGATGCCAAAATGGTTTCATTTATTCTCAGGTTAAAAAAGTAGTTCATTCATATGTATTTGTTTAAAGTTTATTGTCCGAAAACAAAAAGAGAAACATTTCATTTGACAGCCGGAAATCTAGCCTGTGAATAGGGACTGTACATCAATGTGGATTGCTGCTACTTTAATTTAGAAATATTTGCATATGAATCGCTTTTGTGCTTACATCCTGTATGCATTCAATTCAAATTCACATTGATTGGAATTAAGTTTCCTTTCGAATTCTGTTAAAAGTATCTGATACAAGATGCAATATTCAAGCTATTATCAAAAGACATAATGATATTTTGAAATGGTTAGTCACATACCGATTAGTAATTGGCTGAACGCAGTCACGTGATGGAAGTACATTCGTTATGTTCGCCCATGGGAAAACATTTCCACGTGACAAATGGCAGAATTAAGGCCTAGGACCGCACTGCACTTATAACCTCCCTCAATAGCATTTCAGACCCTTCGGGTGGAACATTGGGTATGTTCCCTCCGCCGCCAGTCATCATCTATATATTTTAACATCTGTGACATGTGTATATGCTTTTCATGAAGTATGGAATTAACGTATATTGAAAAAATATAAAGTAACACAATATGACTTCACTTTTCTTAAAAAGTATTCTGAATGCTCATCCTGTGTAACTGTACAAACCACAGAAGCGGTTATGCGATATATCAGGTTTTCATTTCACACTTCTTTAATTTCTATACCGGTAGTCATCATCAAAACGATCATTGTAATCAATGTTTGGCTCTTCTTCTTCATCCTCCTTCATTTCCTCAGTTTTTTTCTGAAGAAGTCAATGAGGGAAGTCGGAAAGATAGGGCCACTTGACCACACTGGCTCCATCATAATAAAGGCTACCTTCTGCCATCCTTGTCCAGAATCAAAGGAGTCATATACAGAGCACCAGAAGATTGGTTGGTCAGCTCTCTTTAAGATGGCAAGGCGATGGGTCACACATTTAATGTGTGGGATAAGGTTGTCTCTGCAAGGTGTATATGAGCATGAAGAAATCCACATTGGAGTTTGTCGTCATTGTTCGCCCTCTCCCATCATCTGCTTTGGATGATGCTTTTGTAAATAGACTTCTCCACCTCTTATGGTCATACATTAGGCATGTGAATGCTCCAATGTCTTCTGTCACCTCTTATTGGCTCTACAGACCACCCATCTCCAAGGTTTACGTGGGGGACAAAAAACATTGGCACATTTTAAAGTCATGTTGTAAGATTTCAGCAGTGTTCATTATAATGTAATATTGAACAATCTACCACATTTCAGTAAAATATTGCAGAGATTATAATGTCAAACTACTCTCTCCCGAATGCTGTATGGTACGTGGGGTGGCTTTGTAGATTCTTTAGGGGTCCGACTTTGCCCCTACTCTTGAAGGCACTTGTTACATCTTCCCCTGTAAACACATGTCGTCCAAGTATTGTGGTACAGTAGCCAGCTCCCTTTGATTCTGTATGCCAGTTCAACGACATTCACAATCTGGCAATGCTCGACAGTCCATTTATCAAGGAGGATAGTGAGGGTGACGGAGTAAGCATGGTGCAAGAAGATCAAGAAAATGTCTGTGTCTGGTGTCCTTACCACAGCTGCTCTGTACCAAAGCTTAATAGTGGAATACTCGAGGTAGAGCGCTACCCTGGTGTCCATCTCCTGGTTAGACGGCAGCTCATGGATAGAGCTTATTGTCTCCTGGGATGAATAATAAGGTGAACAAAAAGAATGTAACAGGAATCACTTAAGCTTCAGAGAATGTGATTTCTGTTACATTCCTTTTGTTTACACAATGATATGTTCCAAGAGACAATGGCGCGATATCCATGAGTGACTGTCTAACCAGTAGAAGGAGACGGACACCAGGGTCGTGCTCTACCTCAAGTGCGCTGCTAAGCTTGGGTACAAGGTAGCTTTGGTGAGGAATCCAGACACACATTTTCTTGATCCCCTTGATCCATGCTTAATCCATTCTACAATGTATATTAGTATCTTTCTTAATAAACGGACTGTCACGTATTGCCAGGTTGTCAATGTCAATTAACTTGCATTTATATAGAATCAACGGGAGCTCATATACTGTATACCAAAATACCTGGACTGTATTTGTTTACCGGGGAAGATGTAACAATTAAAGTGCCTTAATGGGTATTGGAAAAGTTGGACCCCTAAAGAATCTACAAAAGCCACCCCATATACCACATAGCATTCAGGTGAGAGTTGTTTGATATCATGATTTCAGAAGTATTTTACTGAAATCTAATAAGTTGCTCAGTATTATATTATAATAAACGCTACTAAAATCTTCGCATATGACTTTACAATATGCCAAGTTGAGTGTTTTTTTTCCTCACAAATCTTGGTGATGGGTGGTCTGTGGAGCCAGAGGTGACAGATGACATTGAAGCATTCACATGCCTAAAATGTATAGCGAGGTCCGGGAGAAGTCTATTATAATGGCGTTCGCAGCATCATGCTGAAACAGATGGTGGGAGAGGGCGAGCAACTGATGACCAAATCCAAGGTGGATTTCTCCTTGCTCCCACCTGGCAGAGGCAACCTTATTTCACACTTTCAATGTGTGAACCATGGGTACCACCTTGCCATCTTCAAGCGATCTGACTAGCCAATCTTCTGGTGCGCTACCTCTTTAATCCTGGACAAAGGTGGCATAAGACAGCCTTCGGTATCATGGATCCGGTGTGGTCAAGTGGCCCTATCCTTTCCACTTCCCTCATTGACTTGCTTCAGAAAGTTACTCCGTAGACGGAGGAGGATGAAGAGGAGGAGCCAGACATTGATTACAATGATCGTTTTGATGATGACTGGAAATTACCAGAAGTGTAAAACCAAAAGCTAACATATTATCGCTTACCGAATCTGTGGTTTGTATAATTGCATAGGATGAGAATTAAGAATATGTTAGACAAATTAAAGTCATAGAAAGAGAGAGAGGATTTCTGACTGTCAAGTGATTTTCATATGTTTGTTTTCAGACAGGAAGGCTTTAAACAAATACTTTTGAATGAACCATTTTAGCTTAATCTTAAATAAGTTTTAATGATAACAATCTGACACCTAAATTGGTGAAACCGACAGAGCATTTTGGTAAAAGGATTTCCTTTATGAAAATACACTTACTCAAACTCTTCAAATACAAAATTATATGAAATAGAAGATGCACACAAAAAGTGTTCAATGACATTTTAGGTTTGAATTTTGTCGATTAGTCACTTTCACATGTTGTAATCAAAATTTGTATGTTCACCTCTTTCGATCTGCTTTTTTAGGGGTATCTGCATATGAATTGCCATCGTGCTTACATTTTTCATTTGATTTCAACAAGTGAGGCGTCAAAATGCTTGGAGTTGCATCGTTGCATTTTTTTTATATACAAAACACCATATTTGAGCTATGATCTAAAGACAAAGTGCCAAGTCACTTTTGTGAAGTAGTTTGTCATGTATGTATACGGATTTTGGGTACTCTACAGTGTAAATGACACCAAATTTTTCGTATTTTGGACTTTTTGTATCAAACTTGCTTTAGTCATATAAATAACCATCTCAATCGATTCCTCATGATACAGTTACCCTGAAGGAAATGTTATATTTATCCCTGTATGTTGTGAAATTCAAAAGTTACAGAATTTACTGATTTTCCTCTCAAATCAAAAATGGCCGCCAATGACCCTCCCCCCCCCCCCCCCGACACGATTTTTACTTGGAAACAAAACAAAAAAAAATCATCAAATAGACACCATAAGGAATACAAAAATTTAGGGTGCATGAGGATCCCCCATTCCTACAAGACTATTAAGACTTTAGTGGTTAGTCAATCATATGAGGTATATTGTCATGTAGGTATATGGACTATTTGGGCAGAGCAAACAACACTGTTTTTTATTCGCATGTTTGGATTTTTCACGTATCATAATTGCTTTAATCATGTAAATAACAATGTCAATCCATTCCTCATGCCAAATTTACCCGGGAGAAATTATTTATTTATCCTTGTATGTTGGAAAGTTCAAAGGTTATAGAAATTAATGATTTTCCTCGTAAATCCAAGATGGCTGCCAATGACCCCCATGCAACATGATTTTCACTTGGAGACAAAAAGAATCAAATAGACACCCTAAGGGATACAAAAAGGAGGGTGCATGGGACCCCCCATCCCCCATTCCTACCAGACTGTTAAGAAAAAGAGGTTAGTTTACTCTTAGGAGATATGAAATTGTCATGTATATATGTATAATATAGACTATACTTGGGAATATTTCTAGAGTAAACGACACTGGTTTTCCTCACATGTTTGGACTTTTCTTGTATGTAACTTGCTTTAATCATGTAAATAACTCTCTCAAACGATTCCTCATGCCATATTAACTCTGAATTACTGTTTTATTTGTCCCTGTATGTTGTGTAATTCAAAAGTTAAACTATTTAGGTATTTTTCGGTGAAAATGACACCGAAATTTGCATATTTTAGGCTTTTCTTGTTTCAGACTTGCTTTAATCACGTAAATAACCATTGCAATCGATTCCTCGTGTCACGTTTACCCTGAAGAAATGCTTTCTTTATAATTTTATGCTGTGTAGTTCAAAAGTTATGGAAGATAATGATTTTCCCTGAAAATCCAAGATGGCTGCCAAGATGGCCGCCAATGACCCCCATGGGACACGATTTTTTCTTGGGAACAAAAAAAATCATTAACTAGACACCCTAAGGGTTACAAAAAAGTAAGTTAAAAAAATGTGTTCGGGGGGTGCATGGGGACCCCCCATTCCTACCAGACTAATAGTTGAAATTCTCATAAGCACTTGATTCTGATTTACGTAGACCAATCAAATGAGTATAGATTTACAACTAAAATAAAATACAAAAGACTAAGACAACATAATGTATTTCACAGATACATGTACTTCAAAATTTAAACTTATCCCCAGTTATCGGTACTTGTATTTTGCAGCCAATGTGAATGCGAAACTTGACCATGTATAACTCCTCACTGAAATTATGCTTTGATAATATTTTTTTGCGGTATTCTGTTCTCTTTTATTCTCTCAAATTTCTGACTCATTTCTTTTTTTCAACTCATCTTTTGTTATTCATCTATTCATCAATCCCTTCATTAAATCATTTGTTTGTTTGGATTTTTTATTCTTTTAAATTAAAACATGCTTCTGCATTGGTCGGTGCAAATCTGATCATGTGCCTTAAGCAGTCATCTTTACCCTGCTACTGCATTGCAAGCCAATTCTACTTCAACCCAGCTTAAGGGTCCTGTTTACCTTTGGGAACAGTGATTTAAAAATTGTTCGAGATATCACATTTGAGGCATATGTGTAGGTCAGTTGTATCAAAAAACATCCTACCATGTTAAACTTTTGGAATAAAGCCTAAAATATAAGGAGATATCACTATTTTTCTCAATAAACCATAACTGTAAACAGTTTATTCTAAAAACATTTTCGTTATGACTATTATTCACATTTTCTATATCTAACAATACTTAATATTAATCATACTGATTCAATTTTTTACATTGATTGTTTCCATCCCTAACTCACATCTTAGAACTATTTTGAAGCACTAAAGCTGGGTTTTTGTTTCATCTGCAAATGGTAAATTATGCCTTTAAGACCTGCCCTGACTGGTCCGATCTGGTAGCCTTTGTGTGATGCTCGGTAAATTGCACTGACTGACAATTGTCATCATCTTCAGGTTGCCCCAAGGACAGAAGGCTAACATTCGTCTGCAATCAGATACAGACGGAAGATAAGTTGCACAGCGCTGAGCAGTAACCAGGGACGGGTATGTGAGGCAAATGGGAAGAAGGGGGGGTATGGAAAAGTGAGGGGAGATGGAAGGGGGGAAGAGGAGGATGAGGAGGAGGGGGGAAGGAAGAGAGAAGAGGGGAAGGGGAAGATGAGAATGGGGGAGGGGGTGGGTGGACAGGGGAGGGGGAAAAGAATAGGAATAGGAGGAGGAATGGGAAGGAAGGGGGATCCTTGCAATGCCATGGCAGAAGCTGAGCAGTGAGGTTGTAACTCACTGTTAAGCAGTTGAGGACGGGCTGATATTGCTACAACACACATTTCCCATAGACACCTGCCCAAGTATACTCGGGACTCGTCTTCAACAGGTTAAAGGCACATAGACCCGGTGGTTTAGTCGAATGTGTATGTGGGCGCATGGCGCAAATTTCCTACGGAGACCCATGCTATCGACTCCTCATTAACACTTACGCTTTGACCTATTTCCACGAGTCCAAAGAAGTCCGATCCACTGTAGTCAGTGGTCCGATCACAGTTCGGCTCATGATTCCATGATGACAGCTTTAGCAAACTTCTTCTGTGACGTCATATTAAGAAGCACGCACCCTGGCATCACTACAGACTGCGTGACGCGCAGAAGACAACGAAGGCAACGTTACGTAGCAACACCTACGCGCTTTTCTCTTGATGACAGCTCAACTTCGGCTATCTTCATATCAATGCTAATGGTGATCGGCACTATCATCCAGCAGCGCCCCCGCAACTACCGGGTCTATGCATCTTTAACTATATATATATATATATATATATATATATATATATATATTACTCATACTGACAAGGATCTGCAACACAAAGTAATATTGACCTGATGTCACACAGGCACTGGAGGTGTCTATCCAGAATGGAGAACTCATTCATCCCTTGTGTATGATATTATTAATGATGGACAAAGTACTGGAAGAGGCAACTCATTTGTTCGAGATGGGAAAGGATTTGCGAGTCTCATGAGTTTTATAGTAGAATTATAAATATGCAGTATTACTCTCTATGTGCATAATCTACTAAGTATATCTGCGTGTGTGTGTGTGTGCATATTTTGAATAATACTTGCCTTCTGAGAAGTTCAGAATACCATGTATACACAGTGTATGTGTGTTTTTTCATGAGCACCATTACTTCAACTGCTTGCAATGTATAGCCTACAAGCTAAAACCATACAGAACGCAATTTTCACTGTCACAGGAAATGCAAGTTAAACAAAAATGTACAGGAGAAGAATATGTAAAAAGAAAAGAAAAGAAAAGACAGTAATACTCACAATGAGAGAATATGGACAAATGTTATATTATGCCTTTAAGATGATATAATATATGGCTGCAGTGCCCTTGGAACTATCCCTCCCCCCCCCCCCCCGAAAGATGCAGTAATGCCATTCTTATCCGCCATCCATCCAATAATCTTGCGATCAGACAACGCTTCGCCCCAGTTTAAATGAGCGGCCTGCGGGACAGGGCACATGCTCAGCAAATCAATACGATTGCCCGCCAATGGATCAATGCGCAAAATGGTTCCGTTAAGACCTGCACGAACATGAGTGTATGTGTGTGTGTGTGTGCACTGGTGTGCGAGTGTATGTATACATGTACATCTCGAGAGAACGGTAGGGAACCACTGAATGGCTTAGAAATGATGTATGAATGTAGCATTTGATGTACTATGAGTTTGGAGGTATGTCTACTCTGAATTTAATAGCATAAAGAAATTACACTACCATTTTCATCTTTACAGATGCCATAATAATGAAAATATGACTTGCCTGAAGACTAGTATGTGGCAGCATTTTCATTCAGTAAATGTTTTCTTTTGGAAATTGATTTCATAAACAAACAAAAAACTATAATTCAAGAATTTACTTATAAAAAAGCCATGGGTAAACCTTCTTATTTGGTCAAGTCTGTATAAGACTGTCAACTATGTAACTATTTGCTAAACATTCTGAATTTCTGTCAAGTCCACTATATACAACACCAGGAAACTCAAGGGGTAGATAGTCTTGCTCACCAGGTGTATGATGCCTGCAAATCCCAGCCACAATGTGAAGAGCAGTGTGAGCAGGTTGAGGAGCTTGATGGAGTTGCTGGTCCTGAGAATACTCAGGAACTGCAGGATCTCCGAGAGCTGCATAAGACGTAGGGCTCGGAGAAATCTCAAACCTGGGCAATAAAACAGAGAAATATTTTGTATGAATCATTAAAATACAGTCGACTGTACACTGTAAAAAAAACATAACTAAACAGCAGCACCAAAGTATGAAAGAACGACCCTATACTAATAGCATCCTGTTTGCGCAAAAGTAGGAAAAAGACCTCATGTATAACTACAGTATTGGCAGAAACATTTGATAAGTCACAGTTGCCAATACAGAGTATCACAAAAAGATAGCATATACATTTGTAGATAGTGAGTACTCCAAGCCCTACAAAACAGAGATGTCAAACATCATAGTTACACACCACAAAAGATCTGTGCACTTGTACCATCATACACAAGCACACACACATAAACACACAAACACATACAGGTACAGTAAATATTCATCATTTGCCCTTCAATGTGTCACTTTGTTAATATTTCTTTGTGCTCTGACATGCTGCTTTTATGTAGTTCCATTTCCTCAGCTTTTCTCTGCTCATTATCAAAGCTTTTTGAACAATTTTTGACATTCTGTAAGTTCTTGTGACAAATGTATGTGGTTCACATAGCATATCAAATGATGTCAAACATATCAAGAAGGATAAGACAGAATTCATATTCATTTCTATGCACTGCAGATGAAGATATCAGGTATACCAGGCTCTATACTTCTACTCCATCATTTAGGTGATTATAACTCTGTCTTGAAACTGTAAATCTTACAAATATAACTAATTCTATAAATGATACTAATTCTATAAATTTAACTGATTATATAAATGTTACTAATTCTAATCAATTGCATAAAACTGCCCAAGCATAACAAACCTATAATTAGAGTAATCAGGTGTTTGTCAAGAATTTATCACCCATCAGAAGATATTTGACGCTGTGCACTTTTTTATGAAAATGCACTCCATGATCTAATAAGAATTTCTGATACCTTCTAAAATTTTTTTTTTTTTTTTTTTTTTTTTTTTTGGGGTGGGGATAAATTTCACCATTTTGCTGTTCTTTCTGTCATCTCAGTTTATTGTAAACCGCATTCACTCTGCACTGTGAATGAATGAGATTTTTATTCCGTTTCAGGGCTGGAACGTGGAACAAATTCTCACAGGCAGCCCGACTCCTAGGCTGTCTGGCCGACTACAGTCTGGTAGATAATCGTATGCACCGAAAATTTGTCTGGTCGGACCTTTTTTTTTTTCCTTCCTTCCCTTATTTATCACTGGGATACGGAGGTCGTGACAAAAGTGTGGCGGGTAGTAATTAGCAGGCGCGTCTTTACCGGAGGAAGAGTGAGTGAGTGAGTGAGTGAGTGTGTTGTCAATTTGGTGCGTATTCCCCAATTTTCGTGACCTAATGAGAAAGACGCATGACGACATGGAGGCGTAGGTTGGGTAGAGGAAGGGGGGGGGGTCATGCATTGTAAACGAGATGCAGCTCTATCTGAGTACACAGAAGTCAGTGCAGTCTCATCACAAGTGAGGGGGGAGGGAAGGGGGTTGCAAAAGTCCAGTGAATTTTTCTCCATTTGTTGAGAGCTAGTAGAATCTAATAAGTCAAATTGGAGTAAATCAAATTATTCTGTAATTGATGTTGCTGCTAATCAGGCAATGAATGCTTATAAGTAAGCAGCCATGAGACTGGCAGCTTTGGGTCCCCTTGGAAGGATCGACTGGCAGGGGCAATACGGTGCCTTGCATATGGGCACACAGCTACTGCAAGGGGATTTGAACCCAGGACCTTATGATTTATAGTCTGTAGTTTTATCTATGGGCTACAACAGCTCCTCTGTGGGCAGCTCTCACTGTAAGTCAGTGCCTCTTTATGACAATAGATCACAATTTATGTTTGTAATCAACACACATCATTTTACACAGGTCATTTTACATATTTCATGAGCTGAAGGTAGCCAACCACATGTGAACATTGTAGTTATTTTCAGTACATGTATTTGTCAGCAAAATCAAATAATCACAGTAGTTTTGGCTGGATTATTAAAGCTACAGTTGTAAATTGACTGAAAATCAAGTCATAGCATTTTTAATCCCATGATATGATTTTGAATGCAGAGCTCAAGAAGTGCAGTACAGCTCTAACAAGAAAACAGGTATTACAATGATAAGCCACTGTGTCTTGGACTACAGAAATATTCTCAAAATTCATCATAAATGAAATAATCTCGCATTTTGATATTCAAAACACAAGCAAAAAATTCCAGGAAATTGTTTACTGCCCATCAATGAATGAATTCATATCACACACATGATTTCTTCACAAAGGTCTAAAGGGACTGTACAGTACTGGTTGAGGTGGGGATTCAGGTTTATAACATTCCCAAGTGAGATAAGGAGAAACCTCTTATGAAATATGAAAGAGCATGTAATTTTAAGAAGGATTCAACACGTATTTGATGAAAATTGGTTTTCAAATGGCTGAGATATCCAAAAAAGTGATAATAATAAAAGGCGACAGGCCACGCCTTTAAGTAGGATCTCTTTGTCTCACCTTGTTTTTGGATATCTCAGCCATTTCAAAACCGATTTTCATCAAATAAACTTTTGATACCCCTTGGAATTGCATGCTCTTTGACATCTCATAGAGTGGTTTCTGAATAACTCGCAAAACGTTAAAAGCTAAATCCTCACCTCAACCAGAACTGTACACACCCTTTAACCACAGCACCCAGGTTTGCTTGGCCCAGGGTCCTTCTGACTAATGGGTCTGACTCAAAGGTCTATCTGGTCCAAGGCCTATCCCACATAAAGTCTGTCTCTCTGATGGTCTATCTGACACAGTATACAGGTCTGTCTGGCCTGAGATCTGTCTGGTCCAAGGTCTATTCCACACAAAGTCTGTCTGGCTGAAGGTCTATCTGACACAGTATACAGGTCTGTCTGGCCTGAGATCTGTCTGGTCCAAGGTCTATTCCACACAAAAGTCTGTCTGGCTGATGGTCTATCTGACACAGTATACAGGTCTGTCTGGCCTGAGATCTGTCTGGTCCAAGGTCTATTCCACACAAAGTCTGTCTGGCTGAAGGTCTATCTGACACAGTAAAATGTCTGTCTCGCCTAAGGTCTGTCTGGTCCAAGGTCTATCCCACACAAAGTCTGTCTGGCTGAAGGTCTATCTGACACAGTATAAAGGTCTGTCTGGTCTAAGGTCTGTCTGACCTAATATCTGTCTGACCCAAGATTTGTTGTGCCTGTTGGTCTGTCTGGTCCAAGGTCTGCCTGGTCTAAGGAGTGTCTAGTCCAAAGGTCTGCCCAGCCCAAAGCCTGTCTAGCCCAAAAGTCTGCCTGGTCAAATGTCTGTCTGACCCAAAGTTTGACTGGTCAAAAGTTTGTCTCGCCTTAAGGTCTATCTGGCCCTGTAGGTCCATTTAGTCCAAAAGTTTGTCTTGTCCCAATGTTTTTCTGGCCAAAGGTCTGCCTGGCCCTATGGGCTATCTTGCTCAAGACCTGCCTGGCCAAAGGTCTAGGTGATCCAGGTCCATGGTCTGTCTGACCTATGTGGAGCAAGTTCTGTCTAGCCTAACTACATGTACTTACAAAGGTGACAAACAGGATGTTTAACAAGAGCAAAACTGGGAGAACTGATGCAATAAATGTTTCTTGGTTGTTGCAGGGTTGTTGTCATTTTGCTGTGTTTTTTTTTTTTACACCAGACAAAATTGGTACAGAAGCATTCCGTGAGTGGGAACACATTTTCTGTTGCCCCTGAGCCTCATTCACATGTGGCAATGTCATCCTCTGTCTTTTGTCACTATCCATGAAACTCACTGGACCATGGGCCTGAAAGCTAATATATCATTCGCTCATTACCCATGAAAGACAAAAACACTCTAGACTTGCCATCTATGAGGCAAGGAGGCACAACTGAGCTGTGGTGTCCACTAGGTAGTTTTGAGAACTCACTCTTGAGATGCAGACTTTGCATTTTCAAAAGGTGCTTACTGGGCTCTTTGACTACTAAAGAAATATGTATCCATACAAACTTTCCCCTGAGAACCCAGTTACAAGCTATCTAATTGAGATATATGGGAAGAATACTTTTCTGGTGATCAGGAATAATCTTTCTTACCAAGGAGTACATAAAACCATATAATTACCTGAGAACCAGAAGGCAGTACCCAGTATTGTTTTTCTTTTTTTTTTGGTTTGTTGTTGTTGTTGTTTCTTTTCTCTCTTTTTTTTTTTTTGGGGGGGGGGTATTCAATTACTGATATTACATTATAGAGCTTGATCTCCTCTACATTATGGTGTCAATTTTAGAGTATTTTCATTTTCACTTAAAGGTATAAAATCAAAACCACAAGGGTGCCTTTTTTACCCAATATTTGGATCAATGCTTACATATGTATTTACCATTATTTATCAAATGAATAAATGATTACTTCATGAAAACGGATAATTTCATTTCTATTTGCTCTCAAATCCTAAAATACAATAGCGCCCTTCTGGTTCTCAGCTGACGATATGAATAATGCCAACAAAATGGTCTGCCACAAGTCTGTTCGGGTGCAGTTCGTTATTCCAAAGGTTCGCTATTTCCAAGGTTCGTTATTCCGAAGGTTCGTTAATCCGAAACACACAAATCCCCTATACCTAGAGGTTAATTAATCCGAAAATGAAAAAGGGTTTGTTAATCCAAACATTTGTGGCGTTATTCCAAAGGTTCGTTATTCCGATGATTTGTTAATCCGAAAATGAAATTCGGAATAACGAACCTTCGGAATAATGAATCTTCGGACTGAAGAGCCTTCAGAATAACGAGCTGTGACCGTCTGTTCACATCTATTATTTGGAAACCCTGGGTATACAAGTTTACCATGCTTGCACAAGGAAGCCATGTGATGATACCCTGTAGTTACCTTCGCCAAGGGAGGAGGTTATGTTTTCGTTACCGTTGGTTTGTTCATTAGTTAGTTAGTTAGTTTGTCTGTGTGCAAAATAACTCAAAAAGTAGTCAACGGATTTGGATGAAACTTGCAGGAAATCTTTAAAATGATACAAGTAACCGATGATTAAATTTTGGTAGTGATTCGAGAATTTTGGGGGAATTTATGTAGGATTTTTTATATTATGGCAGGTATGGTCAACGAACTTGGGAGTTCAGGCTGCACGTATTTGAGGTTTGCATGCGCGCACTAAAGTGTGCGCTCCACTTTCTGCTAGAGCGAGGCACGCCGTGCAGCTGAGGGTTTATGACGTTACAAAGGCTTCTATATTGGGAAATCGGGCAATTTTTCAGCATGTATAACTATGGGTGGAAATCACTGATCTCTATGGAAGAGCCCAAAGAACTTTTCCCCAGTGGTGGAGAGGAGAAAAATCTCTTTGGGAAGAGCGAGATCATTGGTGGAAAGTAGCTGCTTGGCGGAGGCCTTGCGCTCTCAGAGTGCTTTTCTAGCTTCATAATGTATTGTAAATACCATGAAGGTTGTCTTTAATAATCATCCTTGGTGAATGAAAAGCTTGCTAGAAGTCCCTCCGATGTTTACCTACTACTCTACACTGAAAAAAGTAAAAGGCGGAAGAAAAAATGCATGCAGAAAATTCCTCAACAGTCATGAAGTTACAAGGAACTAAGAGTGTTTACAAATCTTATATAGATTCTAAGGCAAACAAATTCCCCCTTTTTTCTGTAAAAATGTAATGAACTAAATACATTTTGAAACTAACTCACTCTTAATGTATTAAAACTGTCTAGGACAGTTCCTGGCAGTATTTCCTTATTCCCTGTTGTTCAGTAGCACAGAAAACCAAAACAACTACAATTGCTTCCTATTTGATATAGAATACTTCCTCTTTACAGTGGAATTTCCTCTTTGCTGCTATGCAAACATTGCATCTGTTTACTCTAAGTCAAAATGCCCTGTATTGCTTGTATGTTAAACTTTCATTCCATGGATGGCAAAAAAAAAAAAAAAAAAAAAAAAAAAATAGCATCTGAAATGACATGTTGGACAACTACACCACTCTCACTGATGGCAATTTGGAATGACTATCTATATTTACTCGCAGCAATGCTGCTAACAGGAACCTGGTAAACCAGGTTTCCATGGTGTCAACTGAGTATAGGAACCTGGTATACGGCATATACCAGGTTTCCAAAATGTGGACAAGACCGTCTGTATTCATAGCCTACATTCACAAAAATTTGTGTTATGCTGCCCAGAAAAATGGCTTTGATAGAAAGATTGAGTTTCTTCTATCAATAAAGGTCTTCTTTCTGTATAAAAACTGTGTGTATCATTGCCCAATTTATCCTTTTTTTCAATGAAGTGTTTGCTTGTTTTGCCATAAAACTCATCTGAAGATGTACATAGCAATCAAGGATGAGCTCAGAAGATTTTGACTTTTGCTGATCCCATTTAGGTGCCTCTTTTGTGTATTATAACAAAAGAGTTTGTGAGCCTATCAGCACATGCTCTGTTCATACATGTACCTTGCGCCCGATCGATATTTTACATTGTTCAATGGCACATGCAGTTGACCGTGGAAAGGCGATACATGTACCGCTTGACTGCTTTTGCACAGGTGGATTACCAACCCGTCCATTCTCTGTCAAACCTGCAAAAATAAATGGAGGGGGGGGGGGCATTGAAGGCTCTCAGAGAATTGTGGAAGGAACGGGATTAGTACAGCCATTTTGCTGCGTCCCGCTGATCATCAAGCCGAACATGAGACAACATCAAGTAGTCAGCAGACAGCAGTTACAAGTGGGATAATACAGCAATTTGTGTGTTGCAGCTCCCAAACTAGTCAATAAATAGCACTTCGGGCCTCCTTCAAACGGTTTTAAAAAGTACTATAAACATCTACAGGGCCTTATTCTTAGTTCTAATAAAGTCTCTAACCCTCCCCTCCCTCTTTCCTCGACCATATCTCTTTGATTAGCCTCAATCATTCTTCCTCACACTTGCCGATTCTGAAATGAGAGCAGTCTCGAATCCATATTTTTTATCGTCAAGTACCATGCAGAGATATGGCGATTAAAAGAGTTCATTCCCCGGGACATGCTCGCCATTACACTGCAATTCAAGTACCCTTGCTGAGCAGATGAATCTATATAAACCGGCCATGTCCTCCGTAACCATGCCAACAGAGCACAAATGCTCTTGACCTAGAAACACAAACTACCTCCAGCAGGGAAACATGGGGGAAGGGGTGATGGGGGAGGGGTGATGGGGGAGGGGTGATGGGGGAGGGGTGATGGGGGGGGGGGGGGGGGAAGGACAGCATTCCAACAAAGTGGCTTAGTGGGTCCGTGTGCCAAAAGAATGGCCTGACTGTTGTCTAGATCTAACTGCAAGTACCCCCAGTGTAGTATTTAATTGTGTTTGAGGCAGGGCAAACAGAAGAGCATGATAGATGAATATGTTCTTTGCACAATTGACAATTTAGAGTCTTTCATAAAAGCAAGAGAATGATAATGCAGAGGGGTGAAGCTGTGCTATGACAGATTTTTGTCAACTGCTACCCTCTGTTTGAATATATATGCAAGATCACAAAGTTCTGCTGATCTACATTTCAAGAAACACGTCGAAAATTCAGAATTTTTTTCCCCAAATCTCTTCTGTTCAATAGTTTCCAACATTTCAAACTTTTTTTTCCATTTTTAAGAAAACTTTTAATGTGTGAAAATTTTTTGCTACTTAAAAAATTAATCTCTCTCATCCTGCCTGTTCTCATCACTCTGCATATCTGTGCCGATGAATGTCGGCTAGAAATGTGCGCCTGCCATCGACTGCTTCAGACGAGGGGATGATGCCAGAACGCGACCCCGACCTGCATTTAATACACCACAAATGCCGCGTGACACCGATGCCCAGATGAGCACACACTAATGCACCCTCCTTCCCCCCTCTCACTGCCCCATACCACAGCCATCAACCCACTTCTACTCAGAAATTCATTTCACATCAGACACTAAGGCAGTTGATGATATTCTTCTTTTTTTTTTCCTGTTCACCAAATGCTGCCAACCTGTACATGTGTATAATATACACAACCGCAACGACATCTTGCAGTGGTGGTGTAAACACATTAACACAATTTCCACCCACTGGTTGCTTAAAATGGCAACTTGTATGGCAGACATTATTCAACTTATGATCACATGAAGACATGTACACAGAATTTAGGTATCCATTATAGAAAGGTAAACAAAATGGGGTGGGGGGGGGGGGGGACTGAACAATGTACCCGATATATCCAAGGACACAAAACTGCATTTTGCTGGTCACTAAACTGTGTGTAAAATACTATTCCACTTCAACCTTTCATAGTTATGGTTATCACCGGCACTATACACATTTTGTGTGTGTATTTGTGTATGTGTGTATGTGTGTGTGAATATGTGTGTTTACATAAAATATCGTTACTTATCTATAAGAAAATCTTTACCCATCTCTATGAATGTACACACATATACACACAGACAGGCTCATATATAAACATTAAACACAAACAGTTCAAAAAACAAGGCACATTCATGCATTCATAAACTCACACACACAGCTCCATAGTACAGATATACACATTCATACATGCATGCATATACACATACATGTACATACATACATACATACATAAACAAGTACAGACATGAATACACAAAGATACATACAAATGCATTCATTAATGCAGGTTACCAAGAGATCTTGGAACACAAATAGAGACAGACAGACAGACATACAGAAATACTGACACTCAGATGTACAGAGGCTGATATACAGACAGACAGACAGACCGCACTTACCTAGCCATGTTCTTGACATGTAGATGGAGACAAAGATTGGAGGAATGGTGAAGAAGTCGACGACGGAGTTTAGTGAAAGCCAGAACCAGAATTTGTCCTGAGATGCTGTGAACTGTAATCACGAAAAAAAGAAAATGATTTTATTTTTATGATAACAAAATCAGAAAGGGATTTTTTTTTTTTTCATAATGATAAAATCAGAGAAATTACAGTAGATTAATAAAGGCCCCATATCAAATCCAGGCATACATATTGTTTTATAAGTGGTGACATAATGAATGTGCGTCCAAAGGTGCCATGTTTATTTTGCCACCTCAAAAACTACTGTAAAAGTGGATATTTTTGCACGACTAATTTTTCGCGCTTGGCCGGGCAAGAAGAGTTTCGCGCGTTTATAATTCCGTGGAATCAAGACATCAACTACATGTACTGGAACATATGGCACACAAAAATATTTGCGTGCTTCTATTTTTGCACTAGCTTCTGGCTGTGCGAAATACGCAAAAATTTCAACACTGCGAAAATTTCCACTTTTACAGTATTTTGTGCAGTTATTGCCCAGTCTGGTAAGGCACTTGCTCTCAATCTTCATTTACTGACTCTTTCTACAACTTTTTTATGAACAAAATTTTACAAAGAGTACACATACAAAATATGATGACATTAAGGGTACAGTTTGGATTTGTGATACAAATGAGTATAATATGATACATTTGTATAGGCTTATCATAATGAATGAACTTATAAATTGTATTTTCTTTGCAATGATTCATATATTCGACAATTGGATTTTATCTGCCTTTTTTAACCCTTTCAGTTAATAACAAGTAGGCACCTCCTTCTCTGTAAGTCCTCGTCTCCTTTTATGCTGGTTTTAATACTTTTTAAATGTCTGCTTGTAATGTCTTTTTTAAAAGGCCACTACCCTCACTTTCTTCATGGATGTACAATCAATATTTGATGTTGATATCCCAGTGGTCCATTAAATTATTAGCATTGTCCAGGGAGAAGAAAAATATTCATAAATCTTGATGGCTGGTAATCTGCTGTCTTTGGCGTCATCACTGTTAGCACAATCCCATCCATGGATCATGAACCGACAAGATGGAGCGGCTCAAGAGTCACGTCTGCTGCATGCTCTGATCTTACGAAGCACTTTCTAGTAATATTCTACACTTCTATGGTTGTAGCGATTCTGCCTGTGTGTTTGATTCTATACATCTACAGGTCTCTGTGCACCCTGTATTCGAGAATGTGTTAAGAGCGTTAATTGGCTCCCTGTTGACTTTACACTGCAATTGATGCAACGTATTCAATCCTGGCCTTTATACACTATTCAAAATCATGTCCTTAAAGGTTGTATATCCCCTCTGCAAATGTCAGAAAATTTCAAACAGTTGAAGAACAATGTTTCCCAACATAGTGTATAAAATTTCATGGTTAAACACTTCAGAGTTTTAAAAATAGAAAAGAAATGAAAAGCTAACCCTATGTCACTCAAGAACAAGTTCTAATTTTGTACCACGAATAACACTTGGAACTTTTTTTGGTCCAAATAAATTCACTGGAAATCTGTAGTATTGTTTCCCCCTCTAACACAGAGAAGTTTCCAGTTGTATTATTACTGAGGAGGGGGCTGAGTTATCTACTTCTACAATATACCAACTTTTGAAAGGAATCTCATTTTCAAGGTTGCAAAAGGGACACACAAACTTAAAATAAGAAAACTGGCATCTGATTTTTCACGCTCTGACCAACACCCAACTTTCACATATCATGGCTAGTTTATATCAAAAGATATACAGTTCAATTCAATCAAATTCAATTCAGTTTACCTGATAGACAAAAAAAAAATTTGCCAGGCAGTGATCACATGCAAGATAGGCCATTGTTGATAAAAATGATCAAAATATTCTTTTTCTGTAAACCATACAAAAAAAGATATGGGCACGTTCACAGAATGTCTTTTCACGAGACACAGACTTTTACACTGACAATATGGTAAAATAACATATCTGCAAGTGAGACTAGTAAATCAAAATATCACATCTTGTCTTGCAGCTTTATGTTGTTGTTTTTTTCAATATTTGTTACATCTCAGGTGCAAAGCATACTTGTGCAACAATCAAGATTATAACATTTAGCATATCAGCACATCTCGCATCTTGTTTTCATATTCTTCTCCTCAGAATGGTGCTGGTTTTTTTTTTTTTTTTTGAGCATGCAGCTGCTCGTCGTAGCTCACTCCGCAACACAAAAGTGCGAGTCCGCCGCGCGGGCAGACAAGCCGCCTGGGTAAACAGAAGGACTCCCTCGTGTGGGGGAGCCTGGTAAAGTGCTAAATGAGATTACATGAAATGTTATCTGCATGATCCATTCCGAGTCAATACGACGAGAAATTCTCACTCGGGGACCCCGCTCAGCGCACAAAGCTCATGAAGTGGAGTGGCTCGGGCTCTTTGCCCCACCGTTTCCTAATTGAACTTTCTGCCGGCGCGCATTCCGCCATGGCTCCTGTTTGCAAGGGCCGTGAAATGAACAAGGGTAGGGCATACAGGGAGGAGAAAAGTTCTTTGAATGCGCTGTCAATGCAGTTGCCCTCAAAATGTCCATGAAGGAATTAATTCAAAAATTTGTAGATACTATGCAACTTGGCGGAGTTACGGGACATTCTTTACTCACCTTGAATTTGTACCACATGGGTTAATTTGGGTATGAGTCACAATAAAATATGTTTCAGATAAGACTTTCCTACACAGCTGAGAAAGACATAGCAGTTCATCGAAGATTTCGGCTTTCTTTTCAATTTCCAGTTGTCCACAAGTGCAGTTTCTTATTTTCATTGCCAGAATACAAAGATTTAACATGAAACACATGATTTTCAACATACTTTATGTATGCTGCCTGTTTTGTTTTGTTTTTTCCTGGGGAGGGGGTTGTTCTTTTATCTATTAAAGATTAATCATCTTGGTGATTAGACTTACAACTCTGTAGAATGTGTTGTATCATACTGTTCTAACAATCACTGTGTGCAGGCAACTTTGCACTGGTGTATATCCCGACAGTGTATTACCGTCAAATTGGATCACATTATTACCCTGCACAAAATAATACTACTGTGAACTCGCTGAAGTTGATTATGATTTCCAAATGCCTTGCTATTAATTTTTCTTTCAAGAGACATTTTTTAAAGTAATTTTGCAGGTCCTTTTTCTCTTACCCCGATATAACAAGGAATGTGATGTAGCATGGTTAGTATTCTTGGCCTCAAGATGGTTCTCACGACGAGGTTCTACCATACTACGCATTTGGCTTTGGGCAACAACGACAAAATCTAGTCCACCAACTAAGCATCCAAAGGTGGAAACAACTCTTGTGCATTACAATGGTAGGATTGTTGCAGTATAGACCAATTCGGTTTGCGTGATGTTTATTAAGGCATTTTTGTACTGGGGGGGGGGGGGGAAGAGAAGAGGGGGTTCAAGTATGCCTAACAAAAGACAATTTATGCACTGACATAGCAATGCACCTGGTTTATTGCATAATCCATTGAAAGTGCTTTTATTCTTTGGAAGCCCCCCAGTTTATGGCCCAGTTACAGCGCTCTGAAGTCGAATTCATCTACAGTGAGTAAATGCCGTGGAGTGCTAACCCTTTCTGCGCCAGGGACTTTTGACAGTGCGTAAAACGGTTTTCTGTACGAATCAGCACTCAGAGCACGCACAGGGTTAAACTGGAGATCCGAGGTTCAAATCCAGCATGGTGCTTACATCCTCACAAGAGATGTTTCTCCTATTACTCTGTTGCCATCTCGACCCAAGTGAATAAACAAATACCTGGCAATGCTGGAATAGTGTAAACTATACGTGGCATGAAACTTACGTTAACCCATTGAGGACGGTATGATTTTGCTACAACACGCATTTCCTATAGACACCTGCCTGAGTATACTTGGGACTCATCCTAAACAGGTTAATGGAAACCGACAACCTTTCTCGCAACATGAAACCTTTGCAAGTCACCACTGGCATGCAATGCATTGTGCTGGCATACATTTTCGCATGCACTTTTACTTGGGGAAAATTTGCAAATATTGGCTCCTCGCAAAATTCCCTGAAGTGTCATGTACACAAATATTTGTGGTTTTACAGTAATGATGATAATAATGTCAGGGTTTCAGAGAGAACAAAGCTTGCATTAATCTGACTCTGCGTGAGTGGATAAAACTTTATAACCAAAAACATAAGATACATATGTATTTATACACAACTTACCCTCAGAATAAAGTAGAGCAGAAAGAATAGGTTGAAGGCAAGATCCACCTGAAAGATGATGTCCGTTGATATACTGAAACATCTCTCTATTGGTCTACACATTGAGAAGAAACAAACAAAACAAATGTGTGTTAAAACATGGCTCCAAAAACACAAGAGTTGAAGTAAATATCCTGCAAAACTTCCAATACATTCCTTCTTCCCCCCAAACCAATCACTAACTTTAATGCATTGAAGCACTGTTTTTGGAGTGACGTAGGGTGTATATAGATTTTTCAAGATATGGTATAAGTTTCTTACAGTCTAAGGACTGAGAAACATCCAGATTTCCAAAAGGTGAATACCTCCTGTGACCGTTGCAAACAGGGGCAGATCAGGTCAGACATCAGATATATTTCACAGCAGATTGAAAAAAAAAAAAAATCAAAACACCCTATAGCTTTACCCTAAACAATACTGATAGCTTTTATCATCAGAGAGAGTGGACAGCCCGCTGCCATCATTACGGATTATCATGGTTGTCTCTCTCGCTCCATTTTCTTTTCTTTTCTTTTTACCATCTGCCTATCATCAAGATGACCTTGCAAGTTATATTCAAAATAATGAACACACTATACATATATGCATATATATATATATATATATATATATATATATATATATACATATATACATATGTATATAATCTATTTAACTATATTATCCTGGTGATGAAAATGCTACTGGAGATGTGACAGACTTATAATGGAAAATAACACATGTCACATACTGGAGCAAACAAAGAGGGTCACTGTTGCTATTAATGCTAAAAAATTTCCTAGAACTTCATTTGAAAGCTTCAATAATGTGAACTATAATTGACGAGCAGTGCAATTCAGTCTCTAACAATGCTAACTACTGCGAGGCTACCGCACACGGCCACTGAAACTCATTCCTGTGCACTGGCTACTAACACAAACAGCAAGAAAGAGAGAGAGAGATAGAACGAGAGAATAAAGAAAGCTCAAAGGGAAGAGAACAGCCATACATCCCAGACGAGGCCTCATACATAATCCCCTTTGCTGAATAACAAATTGACTAGACCGGTGGTAAATGCCCCGTGAATAACTGATATCCAACATGATTGCATGTGCACGAAAGTAACAGCCTTAAGATATATTTCCCTTTCTAAACACTTCTACATGGGGGGGGGGGGGGGGAAGATGTTGCCAAGGATGGTCACATTGTATTCTATGCTATAGAATGAAAAAAGAAGATATGAACATTATCAATCACACAGGTGACAAAGAACGACACTGCTAATAAATTGAGAAACTCTCTGCATAATGCAGCTGTGTGCAAGGCATGCAGCATAAATCAAGCAAAACCAAAATGATGATCACTCAAGCATAAACCACAACAAACCACAATAGAACAAATAAAAACTGACAACAAATGAGTGCTAAGCAGCCCCAGGATACCAACTATCAATGACTAAATGACAAGTCATAAAAATAGATCTGAAATTGATGATTAGAAAGAAAATGAGTATGATGAAGACAGTCACGAATTCAAATAGTGCTACTGTATAATGTCATGCACTTATATGTGAAATGAATATACATTGCATACATGTACATCTATATACGTTTGTATATAATAGAAAAGAAAGCAAAACTATGCCATGTAAGTGAACGGCATAAGTTATCATGGTTAGAGTGCTATATACTACTAGTCATAACAAATGCAGAGACTCCAACTCTCCCGTTTTCGACGGGAGATCTCCCGCCGAAAGCCCATTTTTGCAAAATCTCCCGTTCTCTCGTTTGAGATTTGATTTCTCCCACCCTGGCTCTGTGTCTCCCGGTGGAAAGGATTTCTTACTTATTGCTATCATATGTTGAAAAAATAAGCCTTAGATAGCACCAGAGAACATCTAGCACCCTAGGAACTTCGCGCTTCACACACATCAACTTGGAGTCTCCCGTTTGCTAGGGGTTTCGGGCGGGAGAATCTCCAGATCAGAAGGTACTTTGGGTTGGAGTCTCTGCAAATGTATAACAAAAAGTTAGTGAATTTAGTAAAATCAGACAACATTCAAAAGCGGAAATAAGCAGTACGTGACCCTAATGGGTGAACAGTATACAGTATAAGCATAGCAGCATAGAAAGCGCAACTGAAAAAAAAAATATTACGAATGAAGTTTTCAGGACCTGGCCTTGTGGTCATTATTTTACTTCACTTACTTTCCAGCCAGCTCAGGCTGATCAAATTTGCATGCTTAATAATTCCAAATAATCATCAGGTATGAAGGTGGCTGGCATTGCATTGACATGACAAACTTTGCACAGAAAAAAACAACAACAAAATTACAACAAACCAGCATCACTTGACACCATTTAACATGAAATTATAACATATCATAATTTTCTACACATGTATATTGGTTCCCCCACACACACACAAACACACTAGCCACACTGCATTTTGGTGAGCATGCATTGCCATGTTAATACTACTACAGAAGGTGGCTAGACCTCTGCGAACACACGTGTTGGGATTGGGTATATCATTCATTTAACGGCAGATGGAACTGAGCTCTCCCCTTCCCAAGATGCAACAGAGGATTCTTCTTCCTTTTTTTTCATCCTTTCTTCTTTTATTTTTTCAGAAATCTTGGCATCGTACAAAATGGACTCGGTAAAGGTATAACGACATCATGTGCCTCCAAGCTCCGTGGCACGCATCGGAGTCGTCTCCCTCTACACCTGCGTAGACGGAGAATGCAATATCGCTGATTTGCAGCATCCCTCATCTAGGGCCACAGACTGGGGGGGGGGGGGGAGGAAGGGACACGGGAGAGGACGACGCAAGAGCTTACAGCGTGATGTCATAACACCTCCGTCCACAGACACTTGCGGTGATGAGCAGAGCTCCCTACTCTGTCTGTGTGCATACGTTAGCCATCAGAGAATGCACCGTGACCACAGAAATAGCACGGCTGAAGTGAGCAATTTGACGGTTTGAGAGCCAGAAGGGCATTTGAACGTGTGCACCTTTATAGGATTTAACACCCTTCTTCTGCCTCTGAGCTGATGAACCATATTTTAGACTTTAAAAAAAGATACAGAACTTTCTCTTTCATATTCACAAACTGTAAACGTACAAATTTTCGCGGTACATCAATTTTTGTGCATTTTGCGCTACTTTGGGCTACCATGAATTCTAAAAACCTGTGAAAGTATCTTCACAATTTTCTCTGCACATTTTGAATGGGTTGAATTCAAGAACACGCAAATATGCTTTTTAGCCACTCAGCGCAAAAAATTAATCGCATAAAAATATGGACATTTACAGTAGTACATACCTGCATTATGTGTAGCCTACTCTGTAATAGTTTTATAACAAGTATTCATAACAAATTCATAACAAACTCATCAATGTCAAACAAGTGTGCGAGTTTTGATCAACTGGTTCTACGAAAAAGCGGTTCCACACAAAATGCAGTTGTGATCCGGACATAGCATAACACACTACATTAGAATGAACATTGCTTGCATCTTCTGCACAGTCTTGGCCAATGGAAAAGTCGGCACTCCATTCTCGTTTTCATCAACCGCTGTTCAAATGCGCTCCCAAGCATCCCAACTTTGCCGGGCTAAGCAGAAATGAATTATGACAGTAGAGAGCAACTGCATAAAAAGCATTCTGACATTTGCATGTTACACTGTACATACATTTCCCTACGTGATCCCAATGGATCTCTCGTCAATTAAAGCTGCATTATGGATTATCAGAGATTACCCCATTTAACCATCTTGGGTGTGCCTGTCCGTTGTTGTTATGGTAACAGCTTTCCACGTTTCTTTCGATTTTTGCAACTGTCTAATTTTTTCTATTTCTTCCTACGCTGTCTACAGATTTCACCACATCAGGTCACAAATAGTTTGTGATTTGACTTCTAAATGTCATATGACATTAATGAAAGTCGCTTTGCTTTGACAACTTAACCAACACAAGCATAAACACACACACACACACACACATTAAATGCACAACGCACATTTTACTGGGATGATGGGACATCTCAGATAGAGAGATAAATATACACTATCATTAACACACAAAAAAATAGACAAGTTTTAAAGAGTTAACTTGTATACATCAACAATATGCATACAAAACAAACAAACAAAAAAACTGTAGGGAGGTTGATAACTATATCACGCTCTGACAGCCAATGCCTTGGGATCATTAGCAAAAAATAGCAAAAAAAAATTATTAATGTTTTGCTCTCTGAAGTTGAAATCTATTAGAGAATCTAACAGAGAGAAAAGAAAAAAAAATGAGGGCTTTTAAGACTTGAAAGGAAAGGTACAGAATTTTACCACCATTTGTTTTGTTCACAGCTAACAACATTAATGAATATTGTTCTGATATTTCATAATCATGTTGTCAGAACTAAATTTTGGCACACCCTACTCTGATGACTAAGCACTAGGTGATAAGATGTGCTATGTAGACCTTGCATTAATAGAGTACCGAAGTGTGACGTCACAGCCATTCATCCCCATGGCAACTGGTTCCAAACAACATCGTGTAGCACAAATATCTGTGAACACAACGGTTGCTGGCAATGCTCACGCTCAGTTCTAACCCGCTGCCCAACCTAAGCACAACGACATCTTGTTTGGAATCAGCAAAGGAAAGAATGTGACATCATCACTCAGGTACTCCTAAGAGTTACCACATTAAAATATGCAAAATGCATGCAAATGGTAACTGGTGTGATGGCAAAACAGACAAAGTCGTGTCCCGCTCCATTACATGCCAGTAATTTCTACCCAACCCCCTCCCCCTTCCCCCTTTTTTTATATCTCCTCCAGTCTCCACCAAATAATCCATACAGGACAGGAAGGGTGGGGTACGGGCAGGCAGGGTTAAAACCACAGGGATCGGAGGACTAAATGGGTAACCATGGCGACCTGCATCCATCTTAATGGCTGCGTCATTGGGAGGTAGTGTCTTGATGATTGGTACGGGAGGAATGTCGTCACAGAAATCCAAACCTGGGGGTATTCGCCGCGCCAGGGCTAGTCTACACAATGGAAACCCTGTTCTTTCTCAGGCGACCTCAGCCGGCCTTGTCATGTGATCTGAAGCACATCGTATCTTGAGCACAGGATACTGTGTAAACATGAACGGTTAACTGCTCAAAACTGCGATACGCTGCCACAAAATCCCCTAGAGGGTCACAGTTTCAAGCACATTTTCTGGCAGAATCTGGCCTTAAAAATGGGGGAGGTCTGGAAAATCTCAGCCCAGCTCGTCGCTGGCTTCCGGGCAAACCTGGAAATTGAGCGGTAAATAATACATTGATCAGGACAGACCAAACACAGTGGCAGCACCTTCATTTGGCATGGCCACAGCATTACAAGAAATCAAAATAGCAAACAGGGGTGTCTCTTTTTGGGGGAGGGGGGAAAGAGGGGGATGCAGCATGAGGGAAGAGAAAATGTTACAAAAACTTACTGTTTAGTTTGTGATATTACTACCCGGTGAGAGCAACCCTTTGTGAAATTTTTCCACTCGACAACAATGTGACTGCTTTTTGTGAGGTCTTACATTTCCAGTGCACTGACATAGAACAGACAACTTTACTGTGTTTCCTGGTTTGCTGGGGTTGTTTTCTCCTTAGTTTAGGGTGCTTAGCCAAGCATTACAGTCTTTCAGTGAATAATACTACCCTGCCAAGATTCTGCAGCACAGCATAAGTTGACACTAACTTGTCACATACCTATGTGGTTAAGATCAGGCACGATCTAAATCTGATGTGAACTTGTTCTCGTAGCATGTCTGTGTCTGCTTGATGCATTGTTGAACTAACTTACTAAATTTTCATCATTTGATTCTACCTTCAAATATGAAACATGTCTATTTTTTACTCTTTTTTTCAGCAATCTCAATGATGGGGGGGGGGGAATGAAATGAAATTTTCCTTCAGCTTTAAGCCTGTCCACACTGTGGATGATCTTTATTGATTCTGACACTGTTTTACTCATCACGTCCGACTTTGTCAGGAAAATGCATCAAAAGACGAACTTTGATATTAAATTTTCACCTCGCATTTTTGATGCCCTTCTCTCTGCTGCACTGGCAAGCAGACTGCCAAGAATGTGTGGACCCATGCCTAGTCCCTGTACTAACAGATTCCCCCCCACGCAGTCGTTTCGCACTGCCCGATCGATGACTGTGTGCCGGTCTTTCGAGAAAAGAGGCAATAACCAAATCAAAACAAATAGCAGATGAGCTCAGCTTGTTTTCCCAGCTAAGATTTCATCTGCTGCGACAAGCGAGCGGCTTTTATTTTATTAGGGTCTTGGTCCCCGCGCTCACGTCATACATGTAAAGCAATATTTTCTCCCCTAAATCTTGCCCCATTAAAGCCGCTGAGCTGACAGTTTCACTTTGCCTCCTTTTGAACTGAATTTTGTCCCTTCCACCTCTCTTCCTACTCGTCGTTTTGTTTGTGTACATATGCTCGAGGACGACTGATAATTTTTTGCGCATGGGGGCATACGGTCGTAAATTCCGCGCAGGCAAGCTACTTTGTAAAATATGGCAATGTCCCCGCATATGGGTGATTGGATATCGCTCCCCTGCCCGCCTGGCAGGGAGAATCCACTCACGGTTGATATGAACCCCCACAAAAAGCTAGCATGACAATCTCCCCCATGCACACGGACAATGACTGGGGATCACTAGGGCAAATGATGCAAACACGTATGCACACAAATAGATTCTTCATTTTATGACGAGCTCTTATGGGTACCAACATCGTGAAATATGAACAAATGGAATCATTCTATGCTTGTTTATACTTATCTCAAAAACATGCCAATATCTCACCTAAGCATAAAACATACATGAGGTCCTATCAATAACCAAGGGTAAATGTCACATGATTGGTAAATACCAGAGTGGGTTCAATTAGCTGAATACTTTTATATCACCATGGTAACTGTGTAGAAGTCAGTGCTGAATATCGTGCTCGTGCTTGTTTATAGTATGGGCAAAAATTGTCCAAAATCCATCATTGTGGCAAAAAAAAAAAAAATAAGCCATATAATCACACATGAGGAAAACTTCTCAAACATGCACACAAACAACTGTACATGTACTGTAAACAATACGCACTCAAACTTAATACATCGCATAAATAATCAGTTATAAATCGTTTCCATACAAATTCCTGTACAAACAACAACACATATACATGTATACACTTTAAAATGCACAGATGAGCTTTACAGCGTAACAGCACACACAAAAAAACATCCCTCCGTAAAGCTATCAAAGCGCAATAGAAATGAAACACAAAGTTGACCACTGCATCCTTTAATCCACAATATATTCTTATCTCTCTTTCTCTATAGAATCTGTTGTTTTCTCTGCATTCCCCCAGCCGCTATGACTCTTACCCCTGAGCGACCATTCTCCTGTCTGTCCTTTATACTGACTCCACCATGACTAGCAGGTGGATTTGCGGCTATGACAATATGCTTGCGTTGCGGGCTGACAATACGCATTACCCTCCCGACATATGAGGGGATAACGACAAATTATACCCCACAGCAGTGAGATGTATGCTAAGTTCAAGAGATGACCAAAGAAAAAAAGAAATAAATTCATTGTATTCTAAGGAGCAGACATCTCCATAATAAATGCACTAGAACAGGGTTATATATTATGGCAGCTTTGGTAAAAATGTTCATATCATAAGCATGCAACAGTATAATTCTATTTCACCCATACCTTAGGAAATCTACCTGTGATGCCCACCCCCCCCCCCCAAAAAAAAGCAAGAATCTAAAAATATTCAATGATAAAAGGTCAAAGCAACATGGTATTGGCACTAACAAGCATTAGAGGAGCTCCAACTTAAAAAAGAATACCAACTGTATAGTCTAAATATAAATATGAGTATGAATGATATATACCACTATTCATATTCAAATTATAAAGTTGTCAATTAAAGAATCAAAGATATAACATTGAGAATCAATCTGCAGGTCAGAGCTTTACATTTAGCAGGGTAGAAAATATCTCATAGAGACTGTAGTAACAAATCTCCCATATTGGACAAACAATTTACGCATTCTTCTAAAGTTGTCAGTGGCATACCAACTGAGTGGCAAATAGGAAGCCTTACTGACAACACAGGTGCCTTGGTCTTTTAGTGCAGTATTTGCTTCATATTAACTTTCAGCAAAAACAAGTGGAAGACTGTGAATGTTTGGTGGCAACTGAGCATAATTATGTGCTGTTTCAATCCCCAGTCTATTCTTTCTCTTTGCAAAACCAACATCAGCAGATGCGCATCTGCAGTTTCGCTTTTCCTGTTTTCTTCTATTCTCATGATTGTAAGATCAACATTATACGGTGCGAGTTGACGCCAAGTCAAACATGCATTTTTCTAAACAAAGTGGCCTCATTAGAATCTAGAAAAAAAGAAGAAGAAGAAGCTAACCTGAAAATCTTGCTTCACATGACCAAAATAAACCGCCATTCCGCACAATGGACCAATCGCTCGACCAAGAATTGTCCCCCTTCCCCTCCCCCTTCAAGTGCGAACTGACAATTCTGAAGATGTTCATCACCTTTTTCTTTCCCTTCCATCTTTCATTTTCTTGTCTCTCTCTCTTCAATTTTTTATCATTTTTTTGTTTCTCCCTTCTTATCACAGCGACCATTCATTCAATTTAATCCTGGCCTGCGCGGAGCAGAATCAATACTCTCATTTTTCTGCTGACCTTGCCACGCCTGAGTTTATCAAACAGGTCAAGCTGAAAGGAATTGATCTCATTCCTCTTCCTTAAAGTGTGTGAAGATGGAAACAAACAAAAAACCACAACCAAATACATACATACATACATACATACATACATACTGTATACATAAAGTAATATGTGCACAAAAGCTCTGTTTTCTCATTGAGTGTTCCAAATACTTGCTAAAGGAAGTTAAAGAAAAAGGTCTGATTTGTGTTTTATACAAGGGACTAAAGATTACTTTCTTACTGAGTGTGGAAAATAGTTGTATTGCCAAATGAGGTTAAAGAAAAATGTTTGTTTTTTTTTCTTTTTTTTAAAACAAGGGACAAAAGATTACACATCTTCATACACTGTGCGCACACATATCATCCAGCAATCCAAGTTAGGTTGTTACACACACGTGAAAAAAGTAAATTATGTGACTTTTTTGTTGAAAAAAAAAAAAAACTGGTAGCGATGTTTCAGTTTTTTTAAGGTTTTCTATTTGGCTCATTTTCAAATTTGGTTAATGCTTTTTAAAGTCGCCAAAAAGGAACAGGCTTGGTTAAGAATCCCATGTCCAAGATGTTAATGTAATTGTTTCCCCCGTACTGTCCCCTGTCGATCGTTCCTCAGAGTGAAAAAAAAAAACAGCACACAAAACAGAATGACCAATTTATCAAATGTAGGCCATTTATCTTGATCCTCTTTGCTGTCTGCATTGTTCAAAGGTCAAGTGTCAGGTTAGTTAGCGAGGCACTTACCAACGAATCAAAGTTCTACAGGATAAATTACAATCATTACCACTTACTTCCTTTCATGCCGGGCGCATCAAAAAAAGAAAAAGAAAAATCAAAGTACCAAGGAATACTGCCGCTTCTGAGGGTTATCGAAATATGCACCCAGTCAACAATAGTATCGTTGCTAAGCTGGGTTATTTTCCGCAAGTTTTTTTTGGTCACTCTTGAAGTATAACAGAAATGTAATCTGATTTGAAACATCCTTGTTCTTCTTGTGCTTACTAATTATCACAAAAGGACAAATGTTTGCAAACTATCATACATACACAGGAATACACTTTACACAAAAAAAAACATGCACAAGGTGAACTCACACTATCTTGTTACTGTCACACATTAGCAGCAAACACGAAAGAAGATTGTATAGTGTAACACAAAATCAGTGACACAGCACCTTCGTTAAAAGCACACAGCCACAAACCTATACACACTCACTTTAACACAAAATTATCATCCCAAAATCTGCCACATTTCTCTTAGAAATACATGTGTGGTGAAATTGTGTAAATATAAGAAATGGTGCAGTAATGTAAATCTATATGATGGGGCCCCATCCAAGTCAAGTTCTGCAACTGATGAAGGTCTCCTATATTTTCCCCCCTCATTTACACATGATTATAACATTCAATGCAATATTGCCATATTTCCTGTTATCAGGGACAATGCTGTTACGAAATGGACAATTCCTAGTATAATGATATGTACTTTAATAGTATCTATTATTTTTGCATACTTTGTAGAAAATTGTAACTGTACTTGGAGAAGAACAGAAATTCAGAAAAAAAAAACTCAAACCAAACCACAATTGAAAGCTGAAATTGCACATGCACAAATATACAGGATGATTATTTCCTCAAGATCTTAAGAGAGTGCTTCACAGTCGAACACTTACCATTGTGTACATAATGGTACAAGTAATAGCGACAACTACAATATCCGTCTTCTACAGTCTATGATTTGATGATAATCATACCATGTTCTTAACACGCAGCAAACATACAAAACTTTTAAAACTCCATGAATGAGCTTCTAAACCTCAAATACACAAATTTCCAGTACAAACATGTGTGTGGATGAAAACTCATTGTGACAACATGATCGACTAAAGTGGTAGGGCTGTTAACATGCTGATTATGTAACAGGCACATTTAATTAGCTGTCCAGCAAGAGATTTCTTAATTTGGGCAGACATTGGGCTGAAGGACTTAATAAGATACCACTCACTCTAAGTCATTAAGACCGCCGAAACAATCGCGCCTGATAACATGTGTAAACATCTAATGTCGAATTTGATGTCCTTGCAAGATACGAGGCGACAGGCAGCCCAAGTTACCGGCTTCAATTTTGCGGAGGGAACCACTTCTTCCGTAGAGCACGTAAAACAAGGAGTTACTCATTAACGACGTGTGCAATTTGTTATTAGCAGTATCACATACACCAAAAGAGAAGAGGGGCTGGCATTATTAATATCTTTAATTGGCGGGGTTTCACGTAAACACCAGTCAATGATTGAATAGAGCTATCGGTTCCTTGATTATCATCCAGCGATCATTGCCCTTCCTCGTTTTCTCAAGAAGACTCCAGTGTTCCCAGCTTAGCGGGATGATGGTGATATTAGGGCAGCATATGGTTCAATTTTGAACCACTACACAAGAAGCTTTGGCCGTGTCCATATTCATGTTGAAGAGATCCCATGCCAAAGATAACAATCGTTGACCACTCCAGCAACAACAGATTTGAAAAAAAAAAAAGGGAAGGGGCTCTTAGTGTCATTTACGATACACAGAATTCTTCCACAATACCAATGGCTCCTTTCACTGTATTCTTTATGTTTTCATAGCTCTGCCTGATGTACAGAAAAATCAGGCTCATTTTCACCTTCTACCAGATTACTACCAGTTGAATCAAATCTTTCTGATTCAGAATAGTCAATCTGACTTGTACAAGACCTCCTTAAGAGAGCAGTGGTACTGATATCGTTTGAGCCATATCAAGACAATGATGACGTACAGAAAATGTGCCTCATTTTCACCTTCTGCCAGAGTACTACCAATTGAATCAAATCTATCTAATTCAGAATCATCAATCTGGCTTTAAGACCTCCTTCACAGAGCAGAAATACTGACTCTTTTGGGCCGAATCAAGACAACAATTCAGAAGTTCTGAATTGCTTTTGATTTCTTGTTCTTCTCCCCTTGATACCCTTTACCATTCTTGGCTCTGGTTCCGAATGTGATCAAAATCCATGTATGAGAAAATTCATATGCATGTATAAACTTTTGTCATCGATAAGAGTGCTGAATGTAGTTTGGACTTGGATTTGGTTTTGATCCGGTATGATGTTCAACACGCAATTCTTCTTTTTGCTTTGTACTTTGCAGCCATTTTGATTTATTTTATTAGTTATAGTTCCAGCTCTACATATCCCACACTATATCAGACTATATTGTGAGACTTTTTCTACTGTAAAAAAAAAAAATGCATGAACCCCATATCTGCATAAGCTGTGGCTGCACAAGAAGTTCAACAAAATGAAACTAAACACTGCTTTGTCTAAATAAGTGAACAAATAAAGAAATCAAAACTAAAAAAAAACTAACAATATTCCTCCTGTCCCATACTAGGTATAATTAAATATTCTTGAAAATATAATACTCCACTCCCCATTTAAACAAAAGTGATAAAGTGAGAGAAGGAAACACCTATTCATCCTTCAGCTAGTTTTAAGTAGGTATGCCAATCAAAAGCATTCAAAGAGAAAAATCCAAGGAGAATATATTTTCAGAAAGGAGAAATGTCTTCAAGGGACTGATTAGCATTTAGGAAATTGCAGCTCAACCAGCAGAACACTACGAACATTCGAAGCTGTGGCAGACAAGGAGTGCTACCTGAACCCCTCCCCTCTCCATCTGCCCCCCTCCCCAGGTTCGTTCTAGCCCCCCTTCCCCAGCCCCCATCAATGGCCCCCTCCTCCTAACCTATACTCCCTACTCTATCACCTTCTGATGGTGGCATTGATATATTGATCGACCATGGAACTCCCTTCCAACCTCTGCCTGTTTTCCCCCCTCTTGCTTTGTCTCCAGTGATGGCCTTCGATCAATCCACGGCTCTCGGCAAATTCTAGGCTCTACGACAAAAAAAAAATGAAAGAAAGAAAGAAAGAAAGGGAAAAAAAAAACCCACAGGAACAAAAACCCAATCATCATGCCCTGCCATCAATTTTGCCAAACACAAAACTGGAGTGCTTCCAGAAAAAAAAGAAAGAAAAAAAGTTTGATACCAGGACACGATTCATGTGAAGCAATTGCCACCTAACTGAGTGTTCCTGTGTGAGAGAAGCCTCTAAAAACATGTCATGGAAAAACGCTTTCCCTAGGAACGCTGTGAAGATCCGTTCCATCTTTGTCGTTCATCAAAGTTAGATCAGTTCTTCTTCATGACTTGTATCCCATTAAAATAAGTTTTGTCATTAAAACAACATCCCTCGTTTATTGGGTTCTAATGTATGCCAAATTTCATTTACACTCTTTGGGGAGACTGTGTTGATTGGTAGGCTATCACATATAATCCTGTCAAATCTTTGGTGGGTTTTTTTTTCACAAAGGTTAAACTTTCATCATTCTCTTGGATTCTTATCACTGCCAGAATCCTCAATTAAAAAAAACATTCTTTCCCCACAATTCCCGGTCATGTTTATACACCCGAGTTCAAGATTGGGAAAGATTACACAAATTGTGTAAATGGAAAAGAAATATGACCTCATCAAACTCAATATCTTGTGTTCTATTCCCTGCCAAAAGCAAAACATCTGGAAAAGTTCTCCTTTCGGGAGGTGACGCGCCACACGTCATTTAAGTCTCCGGAGCTACATTACTCTGGGAATCGCGCAATTCAGAGCAAACCGCAGGATCCTAAAATACAGCTGAAACCCAAACCGAACGTACAAGAAAAGAAGGGCAACACCAGAATGGTATCCGTCCCTCACTGGCAATGGTACATATATTGCCCCTTGCTTGGTATGGAACAGGTTGTCTTGCTTTCGTTACTTATGAAGACGCTTTGCGTTATTCAAGTGCAATTCCACATCATCTTGAAATTGGATTTACCAAGCTGAGTTAGAATAAAAGCAAAAAGAATGGCCATGAATTTGCCAAAAGTGCACCTAAAAGTAGTATACAAAAGATGCTGCATCTTGAAGGTTCACATGTTTTGAATGTAACAATGACATTAGTGAGACTAACACATGCAGAGTGCTGGAGACACTAATGTCATGACCTTACAAATATCTCATTAAAAAAAACTAACATAAGATTCAAGCTTTAAAAAAAACACCATAAATTCAAAAAGAGTAAGGTGCATCCTTCACATTCGGTTACTTTATTCTTGCACTGATGACTTTCATGGGAGAGGGATTATAGTTGCTAAATTGACCACCTGCCCCACCCCCCCAAAAAGAATTATATATATATACATATATACATATATTATATATAATTTTACAATATTTTCGAATACAAACAGGTACAACATAAGAGTTGAGAGGTGATTACATCAATACATCTTCCAATTTGTTTTTGTGGTTGTGCGACAAATGTCACTATTTGGCGAAAACATGTCGCACGTTTTGATTCTATCCCATTCATTCATGGATGCCAACTCGAGCACGATGTTGGAAGTGAACTGTAAAGTCCTTTATTGCAGAGCAGAGTTGCTCTTAATTCTGGCTGACTTCCACGAGAGGTGTTGACGCCGCCGTCACTCCCATTTCTACCGATGCGAGAAAATGACTTGCATCACACGCCTTACATCTCTGTCGTGCCACCCCCCCCCCCCCCCACTAAACGAAGCAAGTGGAATGTTTCATTTTGCTTTGCTTTATGTTTGCAGTTCTGCTCTTGCACTTGCGTGTATGTGTGAATGCAATAACTGACAGTGACAACCATAGACAGTGAATAAAAATTGATGGCCAGGAAGGATCATAGTATTCTCCTACTTCATGTGATGCAAGGCTTTCACAAATTTTGACTTTGAGCACTCTTGGGCGCTTGCCCGGATTTGTTGTCGTTTTGGAGTCGGAGGCCATGAAAGTGTGCCAAATACAGCCCCAGAGAGGGTCTTACGTAATGCTGCACTAGCAAGCACGAAATGTACCTGTAAGATCTTTACAGTGCAAGTGTCTGCCAGCATTGGGTTTTTCAAAGGGGGTGGGGGCAGATTCCATATAATTTTTTCACTGGCATCTTTGGAAGAGATTAGATAGAATGCAGTTTACGACATACGGGTGCCCTGTACAAGTACTAGCATGTCCACCTCTGAGAGATTTTGATCTCTACGTGCAAGTGTGCCTGGCAGGTGTACGCCCCTGGAACGCACACACCTGGGGGCATTTCATGAAGCGTTTTGTCCAACGAATTTGTCGGACATTTGAATTTGTTATCAGCCAATCAGACGCAAGGATTTCAGTAGCTTATAACAATGTTGTCAGATAAAAAAAATATCTGACAAAACGCTTCATGGAAAGCCCCCGTTGATGAGCTCCAACTCTCAACATGACCAGAAATAAGTTGCAGAAACGTGACTGCAAACAAGATAATTTTTGTAAGTCTGAAAGCTGATTGACATATCGCTTGCCACTCTGGGTGCACACATAAACACATACATAATTACACACATTCATACTGGTACCCTGTTCTTTTCACACAAGAAGTTATATCATAATTTTCAGGAGGGAAGATTACTTAATCAAAAGGAAAAATTGATGAGAAAAATGCACACATTTGATCACCAAATAGAATTTTCGTCGCAACTACTCGTATAACTATGCCTAGTGTTCTTTCAAGACATATATTATCATGTGCTGCATACCGTACACTCTATGGCTGCTATGCAAACACACAAATAATTCATACTAACAACTAACACACACTCATCTACTCAGGTTACTGAATATGTCACTTTTCTTTTTTCCAGAGGACTTTAACAGAGATAAACATCAGGACATGTGTGTCAGTTTATAATCTTGGGGCTGGAAGTAAGTAAAGGTAGGACCAGTTAATCCTTTCCTTTCACACTGCATTAGGACGCATCAACTCTAACTGGGAAAAAAAAGGATTAATTACATGGTATCGCATTACGCAAACTGCTAATACCCCGAAGCATTCATCGTAATTAAGCAGGGTATTACCAGCATGATTTCTGAATCGAAGCACTCAACCATACTTTCACCCTGGTCATCTTTCTCACTCTTTCATCTATACATTGTATCACATGGCAAGACTTCCGACAACTTTTGTTTTTGTATTAACCATCTGACCAGCACCATTTCATCAGTTCCGTGACATCTGCACTTGCAAAGGTCTTTAAGAACAAGGTCATAGGTGGTACAATGCCAGTTTGCAACACTATCAAAAGCAATCATTTCTCCACAAGCTACTTCCTACAACTTTATGCATTTTTTATGTCAACCAGCATCCTATATCTTTATCTACATCTATATCTATATCTAGGTATATCTATATCTATAAAGTATATCTCTTTATCTATATCTATATCTACATCTACATCTGTATCTATATCTAGGTATATCTATATCGATAAAGTATATCTCTCTATCTATATCTATATCTACATCTACATCTATAACTATATCTAGGTATATCTATATCTATAAAGTATATCTCTTTATCTATATCTACATCTACATCTACATCTACATCTACATCTACATCTACATCTACATCTACATCTACATCTATCTATATCTACATCTACATCTATATCTACATCTATAACTATATCTAGGTATATCTATATCGATAAAGTATATCTCTTTATCTATATCTATATCTACATCGACATCTACATCTACATCTATAACTATATCTAGGTATATCTATATCTATAAAGTATATCTCTTTATCTATATCTACATCTACATCTACATCTACATCTACATCTACATCTACATCTACATCTACATCTACATCTATCTATATCTACATCTACATCTATATCTACATCTACATCTACGTCTATATTTACATCTACATCTATCTATATCTATATCTATATATGTATTTATCTATCTATATATTTCTCTCAAATCTACATTATATTTGCAAATGTGTTTGAAAACAAGGTGAGAGTTGGTAGAGTACCCATCTGCAGCATATGTGAATGAGAGGAAGGGGGGTGGGGTGATTTTGGTGTTTTTGCTGCTATTGTTTTGTTTTGCTCCGTTTTTCTTGGAAAGTCCTGCGAGAAAAATCGTATTTAAACCAGAGAGCAGCGGAAAACCATTGTGGGTATGTGTGCATACATGTATGTGTGTGTGTGTGTGTGTGTGTGTGTGTGTGTGTGTGTGTGTGCCTGTCTGTCTGTTCTCACTCAGAATTGAATCACGGGAATATAATCAATAAAATCTGTTGCCATTTTTTTATAGCTGTTCATGCATCAAAATCCCTTTCCAGGCTTTTTGCACCATGTTGGCAGTTGATACAAACCTGCACTGTATGCGCCATATATTTAGCGAGTCTAATTTTTCGCAAAATCGGGGCTTCCCCGATAATTTTGCAAGTGTTTGAATTAGTGATTGCGGAGAAGAGTTTCAATGAAGAAATGTATGCATACAACTGTACATGCCACATCTATGTCCTGATCAGAGTTAATATTCTTTTGTGTTTTTAATTCGAGAACAGCACTCGGACTCGCAAAATTGGTGAAAATAAGACCCTCGCAAAATATTTGGCGGATACAGTGTATCGCATTTGATGCAAAATGATACTGGTGAACTACAAGCTTTTAGATTGTGCTTGAAGAAGAGGAAAAAAAAGAATACTCATAAAAGGCAGATGTGCACAACTAGTGTAATATGATGAGAGTGTCTGTAATCTTGACTTTCTATATCAAAAAGGCTTAACTATATCTATGAATTACACTATAAAGCACATCACAAAGCACATGATTAATAACCTATGATTAGTAGCGTATGACTCATTAACCTTTCACTGTGCTAGTTATAAAGACATTCTCCTGTCATGACATGTGTCAACTGGCATACTATTGACTATTGATGAGTGGCTCCAACACACAAATTGGTTACCAGTACTTCTGACATGATTGAGCAATGTATACAGTACAGTAATGGCCATTATTCTTTATGATTAATGACCCAATTGGTAATTCGAGGCAGAAGATTCTCCGATGTATCAAAAGTGAGAGGAATTTGTCAGACCAAAGAGGTAATTGGTCGACAACATAAGCTGTCCATGGTTATTGGTGTTCATTGGTTTAGTACCTGACAAACATCCTTCAAAGGGCTCCTTAACCCATTGAGCATACTCTGGCAGGTGTCTATGGGAAACGTGTGTTATAGCAAAATCAGCTCGTCCTCAACGGGTTAAAGGGACTGTACAGTACTGGTTGAGGTGGGGATTCATGTTTTGAACATTCCTGAGTGAGATAGGGAGAAACCTCTTATGAAATATGAAAGAGCATGTGATTTTAAGAAGGATTCAACGTTTATTTGATGAAAATTGGTTTTCAAATGGCTGAGATATCCAAAAAAATAAAAATAATAAAAGGCGACAGGCCACGCCTTTTATTAGGATCTCTTTGTTTCATGTTGTTTTTGGATATCTCAGCCATTTCAAAACCGATTTTCATCAAATAAACTTTTGACACCCCTTAGAATTACATGTTCTTTGACATCTCAAAGAGTGGTTTCTGAATATCTCGCAAAACGTTAAAGGGGGGAGTGGGTACCGGAAGATTATGTAGAGATGAGCCTTTCCTAGTAAGACTAACCAAGTCTTCTTCTGTCCAGCTGCGCATGATCATAATTCAAGCCCAAGATTAGCCTTTTATGAAGGCCGTCTCATGGTAACAGGCGCTCGGCTGGGCTCTCTTCATCATACGGCAAGAGGGCCTTGACAAAAGGCTAGCCCAAGATAAGCTCCAAACTATAGCACTTGATCACTAGTTCTAAAATGATGTTTACTCAACCAGTCTATACAAGAATGTCTAAAAATGGAGGTACTTCTCCTTTCTTCTTTTTTTTTTATAAACTTCCTCCTACCTTTCTTATAGTATTTACAGACTTACATTGTAATTGAACAAGGTATGCATGGTAAGTGCATCATATATGCTTTGTTGGTTCCTTTCTTTAATAATTATCTACTGTTAGTTTCCTTTTGTTTTTTTGCACGCTACTAATCAAGCAAACTTTGACCCAATACCAGACCCCCCCCCTCCTCCCATGTTGCACACAAATCGTAACAGCAGGCATGGCTCAGCATTGAGAAAACTGTCAGTTTCCTATGCGAGCTCATCTAAAAGTGGACTGACCGCCCTTCTTGTCAAGAGTGCCAGAAAAAGCAACAGCCCACGTCCCCATCAATAATTGCCAGGGCAGGTCAATCATTAATCGCAGCACGATGGATAAGATCACTCGCGGAGAGCCCAAGAAAGCCTGGGTGTAGTATAGTATTTCCTACAACAAGTCTGCTTTAATATCAAACAACAATGCCACTTGCTCCTCATGGGTGGACAGGGACATAAACATACCATTAGAGGCCAAGTATATAACAGGGGTAATAAAAATCAAATGGAAGCCAAGAGTCTTTCGACGGAAATGCGTCATCTTATTGTAGTGGTGGTTGGAGGTTAACAGCTGAGAATTTTCTCTCACCTACAACATGAAACCTAGATGCATACACAGCTTTTTAATTCAAACATTTCACCAAGAATAATTGATTCTGTAAAGGCAGTACATACTGTATCATACTCCACTGACTAGAATTTGAAAATGAAAGATATAGGGTGAAGCAGTCTGGGCCGATTACTGACGCCCAAACAAAACATTACCGCTGATTTCAATTGATCTTGTGGAGGAGAGCTTTGTTTGACTTGAATCAAAGCACATACAAGTACAAGTGGCTAGTTTTCAATTGTCAATCACATCTGTTACCAGTGATCATTGAATGACATCTTGAAGAACAGTTTTTCCTGCCTGATGCCAATTCAAATTTGTGGCTGGTTTTGGACGAGAATGATGACTAGCCCTACCCTATCCCATGGACTCCATCGGCATTTCTATATGTTATGATTTGTACTGACTTTGACAGTTTCATGAGCACTACTGTTGTGAAAAGCTGAAGAAATGACAAGAAAAAAAACAACAACCCAGAAATACCATTACTGCATGCTAGTGTACATTACCTCTCCTCTTCTTCCTAAGTTCTAGATACTTTTATTTACTAGATTTTTTTTTTTATAGAAGCCATTTCTGCTATATCATACACTAGTTCATAGAGTATGATAACATGTGTCTACCTATACAAGTTTATCATGCACAAAATTATAAAGCATTCAGCAGTCAATACAGCTGAAGGCTGCAAAAAAGAAAGAAAAAAAAAACTAAAGAACACAGCACATCCAACAAGTATTGATCCAGATGAAAAGGTTATCCATCCAATTCTGCATAAATTTCTCATTGTCCCGGTATTGATTTTGCGCTCAAAAAGCAGGTTGCGCGGGCAATATCCCGCTCAGCCCGTATCAACTTGCGACTGGCCACGAAAAGCCCCCGATTCCACGCATGCTCACAAAAGAGACCCATCTAGTACGGTCCATGCACAGTGGTGTGCTGTATTATACTAAGGAAGTACAGGTACCTCCTTGATCATATGTACAATGCTATAGCATAGTGATATCATCTTAACCCTTTGTATGTTTTTGAGTGCCGATTGGCAGAGAAAACCCATAGCATTGTACACACTGTCTGATGTCCCTGGCACAGAAAGGGATAAGTTCTCTATCTTATCCAAGCATTGCAACAAAGGGTACACAGTGGTTCCAAGGACAGTTTCCATTATTGTTGTTGTTGTTGTTGTTTTTTTTAGCCAGCCAGGTTTGTACAACACACCACGGCATATCAAATCACTACAACCGACTCACACATATCAAAATAAAACATAAAACATAAATCTTGTCATCTTAATATCCAATATAAAGTTTGATCCCTCTGCAGAGCAGATAAAACACACTGTGATTCCCTACCACATCACAGAGATCTGAAGGTGATTTGCACTACACTAAACCAAGCTACTCTATTTATATCAAATCTTTTTACGATCCTCAATTCAACTTTCTAGAATTTACAAACTGCAACACATCACTGTGACCATACCATAAAAAGTAATATTTTCCAAAGCAAATGACTCCAGTTTTAGTCAAGCACAATCATTGTTCCACACCTTGACAACTTCATTCATAATTAAATTCAAGAACAGGTATTCTCGAGAGCAGCACAATTTTTCCTCCGAAAACAGATGTAGATTTCCATGTAAAAACCTTTCTTTCATGGAAATCAAGATGACCTAGTAAAAAAAAAAAAACAGGAATAGGGCTTTCATAGGATGTTAGCTTTTCAAAAAAAGAATATGAGTGACTTATTATCTATACCTCTCAAGTTCTTGAGAAGTTTATGGCTACCATCAAGTAATTACAGAATACCTGTACATTCTATCTACCCTCTGTCTAACAAGAACGTGATGTTATGACAAGGTGCAAATATCACCGATATCTTAGCAAAGTAATTATCATTCCACTTATTTCAGCGTAATGTCATATAAAAATCCACAAACATGATATGCACGGATTGATTTATGTCCCTGATGCAGGTTAATAAACAGCCATACAATAAATAATGTCGCTCTCGGTTCATCACTAACCTGCCAATAATTCCGCTGCATCTATATTTGCCTGCTTTGCCTGCTTATCAAAATATATGACCCCCGGTATTGACACATCAAATATGCCATACACTCGCGACTGTGTAGATAGTGGGGCTTAGTTTAACAGCAAGAAGGCCCTATATAATACGTCAAAACTACCGGTCCCGCAACTTTATATGTGGCTACAGGACAGAGAGAGAGAGAGAGAGCAGGTAAGGGATGGGGTAGTAGGAACTCGCTACACCTCCGGTGGCAAGGAAGATCTTTCATCCACAGTACTCTGGTGTACCGTTAAAAAAAAAATGTAGCCAACATTACTCTTTGCAAAGTCATTGCCAACCCCTCAAAAACTTTTTTTTTTTTTTAATGTGAGGTTATTTCCAGCCCATGTCATTTATAGCACCATTTTCCTATTTCTAATTTCTTTATAATATAGGCTTTCATTATTACTACATTTTTCTTAGAAGATAATGAATAACGATGAGTATACCACCAATTCCCAGGAAGCACTCCCATGAATGTTCTTGGGAATGCCTGACATGTATACAACTAAACGAAAGGTCACAGGCAGCCGATATCATGTGACTAGACATAATTCACTGACCTACATGTACATGAGAGAATGTCTCGGCTGTAATGTTATCGTCTTCTTGTCACGTTCTACCAAAGTAATCATTTTGCCTAATTGATTATCCCCTCGTCTCACTCTCTCCCATTTCCCCTTCAAATGATTTGCGTCTCTTGCGTTAGGGCTTTAGACCTGCCCATCAGCTAGAAATAAGAATGTGATCCTTGACGATAATGGACACATATACCTGTCTATACAGCTGAAGATGCACTCCCATGCTGTTATCGCAGTGTACACTGCAAGACGACCTAAGTTGCAGAAGGATTGACTGACAACATAAGATACTATTGATCAACTGTTGCTGGAATCTTTTTCATTTCTAAACCAACTACAAGGCATATTATTGACATTCCTTCTGGACC